>NC_032020.1:5675508-5691985 GCF_001865875.1 Lupinus angustifolius
TCAATCTAAAAAGAGCATTAAGAACTTCTCAAACAAATAAAATTAACCAAAGCACCAACTTGAATGATTAAAATTCAAATTTAGAATAAAAGAAGAAGAAGAAATACATAATCAACTTTCAAATGAAATTGTTAGGAGCATGAGCCATCCATCCAAGGATTGGATACTTTAAGTTCCAAATGAGATTACAAAATGGATTTTTGCATCTCATTTTCCTTCTCTTTAGACCTCTTGATTTATAAACTAAAAACTATAAAACTTACTTACAAAAGCTTCTATGAACCGAGCTTTCAAACTAAGAGATAAAAAGAGAGAGTTGTGTTTCTTCTTAAGGGAAGAGATAGTTTTTTGGCTCCTTTTAATGAAGGAAATGCCTTCCTATTTATAGATTTTTCCCTGCCACCGCTGAGCTGCTTCTTTGCCCCGCTCAACAGCTGACCAAACCCTCCTGCATGGGTTAGGTCACTTGGTCAAGTAGCTATGGTGAGCTACTCCTGGAAAGCCTATGGTGGGCTACTTGAAGTGAGGTCATGCATGACTTCATGGTTTCTTGATGGCTAAGTTAATTCTGGGTGCACACTAATGAGCACACATGTGGCACCGCTAAGCTGCCTGCTTGAGCAGCCTTGACCGTGCTGACTGAGACGTGGCTTTGTGCTGGCTGACCTGGTCAGGTGTCTAGTTCACCGCTGAGCACACATGTGGCACCGCAGAGCTGCTTGCTTGAGCAGCTTGGGCGTGTGACAGGCTTGTGTCTGACCATGCCAAGCTTGTGTTCTGACCGTATCAGGCTTTGTCTAGTGCTAGGATGAGCGGTCAAGCAGGTCCGCTAAGCTGCCTGCTTGAGCAACTTGGTCTGTGCTAGGTTGGTTTGACTGAGCCAGGTTGGGTGTGACCGTGCCAGGTTGGTGTCCAGGTCAGCTCAGTGTAGCTTGGTCCATGCTAAGCTGCCTGCTTGAGCACCTTGAGTTTGACTTCTTTTTCTTCTTGGACCATGAGTCTTTATTCTCTTTTCTTTGTCTTTCTAAATCCTACAAAACACATTAAAGAGAAATACAAATACAAATATACAAGATTGTGATATTTTATCCAAAAAGTATTGTTTTTAAGTTGGTTTTTCTCAATTATGCTTAAGATAAGTGCTATAAAAGTGTATGAAATTTAGGTATGCTTGGTACTTATCATAGGCACAAACATTTCCTTATGGTTGCGGCGTGGCTTTCTCATCCTTCCTTTGACGAGTAGATTATGAAGTCTTGGGATTCCAACAAGCAGTAGCCTAATGTTATCTCTAGGTTACAAGTGACTCTTGCACTTTGGAATAAGGAAGTTAATGGAAATATTTTTTAGAGGAAGAAAATCCTTATCAGGAGACTCAATAGCATTTCAAAAAACTAGTTGTGGGGCCAAATGCTTTTCTCACTAGGCTCCAAACAGATATGTGGTCAGAGTACGAAATTGTGCTTAAACAAGAAGAACTCCTCTGGTTTCAAAATTCCAAGATTAATTGGCTTACCTTTTGAGACAAGAATACTAGATATTTTCATACTTCCACTATAATAAGAAGAAGGAAATGACATGTGCTCAAACTCTAGGATGATGATGGTCTATGGGTTATTGATAGTGATACTTTGGAAGCCATGACTATTAATTTCTACCAAAATCTTTATTCATAGGATGCTCACATTCACCCCTTTTCCATTTCGAGTTGCTTCCCCTCCTTCGATGATTCTAAAATGTTGATGCTTTCAGCACAGGCCACTGTTGAAGAAATCCGCATAGATACTAATAGCATTGGAGGCTACAATGCTCCTGGTAAGGATGGATTTCATGCACTTTTTTACCATAATCATTGGAATTTGGTTGGGGCAAAAGTTTGTGATGTTGTTCATTCAGTCTTCAATAATCCATTTGAGGTGGGAGTTTTAAATGATACTTTAATCACCCTCATCCTGAAAATTGACCATGCTTGTCATCTTAAGCAATTTCGCACAATCAGTCTCTGCAATGTTTCCTATAAAATAATTGTCAAAATCATGCCCGCTAGACTCAGGTGTGTGATGCAATAGTTAACGAGACCTTATCAGAGTAGCTTCATTCCTGGTTGACAGAGCAGTGATAATATTATCATTACGCAAGAGGTTATCCATTCAATGAATTATAAGAAAGGTAGAAAATGGTGGATGGCCATTAAAATTGACTTTGAAAAAGCTTATGACTATCTAAGTTGGAGTTTTGTGCGTGATACTCTTCATGGTGTTGGTCTTCCAAATCACATGATTAACCTCCTTATGGCTTGTATTACTAACCTTTCTATGCATGTGCTTTGGAATGGTGAAATGTTTACCCCTTTCATTCCTGATAGAGGTGTCCGACAAGGGGACTCTACTCTCCTTACATTTGTATACTTTGCATGGAGAGAATATCTCAATTGATCATTGATGCTTGTGAGTGAGGTCTTTGGAAACCAATTCATAATGGCACAAACGGTCCTCACCTTTCTCATTTGGCCTTCGCTGATGATGTTATTTTATTAGCCGAAGAAAATTTGAAGCAGGTTGATATTTTTCAAAAGTGCCTGGATTTATTCTACTCTAGTTCGGGTTTGAAAGTTAGCTTGGACAAGACCTAGATCTTCTTCTCAAAGAATGTCCATGAAGTTGTGTGGAACCAAATTGATGCGTAATTTGGCTTCTAAACAACAAATGACTTCGGCAAATATTCGAGGGAGTCCCAATTCACCATCAAGGTCCTCGTAGGGGTTGCTACAGTTACATCTTGGAGAGAGCCAAGTAGAGACTAAGTAGCTGGAAATGTAAGAATCTTTATTTTATAGATCGTCTAACTCTTTCGAAGTTCGTCCTTCAAGTTCTTCCCTCCTATGTGACGTAGACAATGCCTTTGCCTTGTTAGATTTTAAAGAAAGAATAGAAGGTAGTGAAGAGAGAAGAGAATAAGAGAGAAACAATATCAATGAATATACATCTTATTATTCAAGAAGAAGAGTGTATGCCATTTATAGTAGGCAATCAAACCAACTAACAAAACAGAATTTCAAAAACATACCAAAACTGGAAAGTGTTAGTTAAACACAAACTAACTTTTAATCAATACAACTCAATCTATTAACCACTCAATCATAACTTGGATTACAACTTATTTCCAACACTCTCCCTTAAGCCAAGAGATTGCAGCATGACATGCCCATTCATTTCTTCAAACTGTCGAATCTTCCAACCTTCAAAGGCTTAGTGAATGCATCAGCAAGTTGTAATTCTGTCTTACAATACACCAACTTGAGTCTTTCTTTGTTTACAAGTTCTATTAGAAAGTGGAATCTGATCTCTATATGTTTGCTCCTACCATGACTTACTGGATTTTTTGCCAAGCTAATAGCAGATACATTGTCAATTCTTAACTGCAGGGGATTCCTTAGCTTGATCTTCATTTCTCTCATCAATTCTTCAAGCCAGATTGCTTGATAGGCAGCATAGCATCCTGATATATACTCTGCTTCACAGCTAGATAGGGCAATCACTGGCTGCTTCTTAGAACACCAAGAGATTGGGGCATTGTTTAACAAGAATAGATAACCTGATGTACTCTTTCTTTCAACAAGGTCTCCTCCATAATCAGAGTCTGCATACCCTGCTAATTCCAGTTTTGAATTCTGTGTTCCTACTGCAAATAAGATGCCATGATCAAGTGAGCCTTTGACATATCTTAGAATCCTCTTAGCTGCTAACATATGAGATTTTCTTGGTCTGCACATGAACCTGCTAACTAGACCAACACTATAGGATAGGTCTGGTCTGGTGTTGCACAAGTACCTCAGGGATCCAACAATCTGCTTGAATAGAGTTTCATCCACTTCTTCACCATCTTCATCCTTTGTAAGTTTTATGTTTGCTTCAATTGGATTTGTCACTGAGTTGCAAGCATTCATATTGAATCTTTGTAGCAAGTCACTAGCATATTTTCTTTGATGCATCAGTAGACCAGTAGGAGTGTAGGAGAATTCCATTCCTAGAAAGTAGCTCAATTTGCTCAAATCTGTCATTTCGAATTCTGATTCCATGATCCTTTTGAATTCTTCAATCTTCTTCAGGTTTGATCCAGTGATGAGGAGATCATCTACATATAAGCATAGTATCAATAGGTCTCCTCCACCATTGTCTTTCACATATACTCCATATTCTACTTCACATTTTCTAAATTTGAGCTTGAACAAGAATGAGTCAATTCTCACTTATAGACTTTATCCTCCTTTCCTCTCACAATGAATCCAGGAGGTTGTTGCACATATACCTCTTCTTCTAAGGGACCATGTAGAAATGCAGACTTCACATCTAGTTGGAACATTGGCCAATTCTTTGCACAAGCAATCCCTACCACCAATCGTATGGTCTCAATTCTGGCCACTGGAGCAAACACCTCTGTATAGTCAAGACCTTCCTTTTGTAGAAACCCTTTTGCCACTAGTCTTGCTTTATGTTTTGATATGCTTCCATCAGGATTGAGTTTCTGTTTAAAAACCCGTTTTACTCCAATCTGATGCTTTCCTTCTGGAAGATCAACCAAGCTCTAGGTCTTGTTTTTCTCAATATGAGTTAAGCTCTTCCATCATAGCTCCCTTCCATATTGAGTGTTCAAGAGCTTCATGTTCATTGATTTGTTCTGCTCCAGCCATTAGTGCTAAGTTCACTAAGTCACCTTCATTACTGATTTGGTAATCATAGTGCATTTCATAGTCATTGAATCTGGTAGGCATTGATCTTGCTCTTCTTGATCTTTGTTCTACTGGTTCATCAATGATTTCAGCACTAATTTCTTCTGAGTTTACCTCTGCATCAATGATCTCTGGTATAGGCTTTCTCAGGCTTGTTGTCATTTCCTTCCAGTTCCAGTTTTCATGTTCTAGTACAATAACATCTCTGCTTATTTGTACTTTGTCTTTTATAGGATCATAGAGCTTGTAGGCACCTGTAGGGTGATAGCCAATGAGTATCATTGCTTCACTTTTATCTTGAAGCTTAGTTCTCCTCTGATCTGGCACATGCTTGTATGCTAGTGATCCAAACACCTTTAGATGACCTACTCCAGGTTTTTGCCCATTCCATGCTTCTATAGGGACCTTTCCTTCTAGCTTCTTAGTTGGACTTCTGTTTAGTATGTAGACTGAGGTGGATACAGCCTCACCCCAGAATTTTTGTGGTAATCTTTTCCCCTTGATTAAGCTTCTTGCCATATCCATTATTATTCTATTTCTCCTTTTAGCAAGTCCATTATGTTGAGGTGTGTATGGAGCAGTGATCTCATGTCTTATTCCATTCTGTTGACAGTGTTGCTCAAAAGCATTAGATGTATATCCTCCTCCATCTGTTCTGAGAATCTTCAGTTTCTTTCCACTTTCCCTCTCAACTAATGCTTTATATTTCAGGAAGTATTCAAAGGCTTCACTTTTCTGTTTCATTACATACAACCATATCATTCTACTAAACTCATCAACAAAAGTAATGAAGTACCTGTTTCCAGCCAATGTTGGTTCTTCAAATGGTGCACACACATCTGAGTGTACTACTTCCAAGACTCCTCTGGATCTCATGCTTGAGTAGGATTGGAATGGTCTTCTGGTTTGCTTCCCTGCTAAGCATACTTCACACATATCTTTAGGACATGTTATTGTTGGGAGGCCATGAACCATATTAGTGGAATCAAGCTTGTGTAAACTTTTAAAATTCAGATGACCATACCTTAAGTGCCATATCCAACTTTCTTCATTGGTCTTTATTGTAGTAAGGCATTGAGAATTTGCATCTTTGATGTTTACCTGGAAGGTTCTGTTTTTGGTTAGCTTGCTCCTCAGAATGATTCTTTTCTTGGTATCTAACACCTCTACTTGACCATTGCCCATTATTGCTGTAGATCCCTTTTGTACTAGTTGTCCAATGCTGAGTAGATTGTATTTCATTCCAGGGACAAATAGCACATCAGAGATAAGGGCTTTTGATCCATTGTTCCTTATGATAACTACATCACCTGCTCCTTCTACTTTCAAGGTGCTATCATCTGCAAATTAAACTTTACTCTCTCTGCTTGAGTCAAAGTTTGTGAGCCATTCTTTATGACTTGTCATGTGGTTAGAACACCCTGAGTCAAGATACCATGACTCAAGGTGAGTATCTTCTGCTGGATCTGTAACCATTAAGGTCAATGGTTCTACTTCATGATCTTCATGAGTTGTGAATGCATCTTTGTCAACAAAATTCCTCTGTTTGCCTTTCTCAGCAGTGCACTCATAGGAGTAGTGTCCTATGTTGTGGCAATTGTAGCACTTTACATTCCTCTTATCAAACTTCTTTTGTTTGTTGAATTTTCTTTGCCCTACCTTCTTTTCTGAAGTATCTGGCCAATCATGCTCTGGTCTGCTCTTCTTTCCCTTCCATTTCTTGTTTTTCTCCTTGTAGTGAATTGCCTTCAAAGCTTGTTCACTGTTTTTTATTGGATTTCTGTCCATGAGCCTCATTTCATGTGCTTCTAGTGAGCTTTGAAGCTCCTCAATCCTCATCATTGAAACATCTTTTGATTCCTCTATTGCTACTACAATGTAGTCAAATTTTTGAGGCAATGATCTCATGATTTTCTCTATGATCATGAGATCTGTGACTGTTTCTCCACATCCTTTCATCTGATTAGTGATTGTAATCACTTTTGTGAAGTAGTCTCCAACCTTGTCACTCTCCTCCATTTGTAGCAGCTCATATTGCCTTCTTAGTGTTTGTAGCTTCACCTTCTTTATCTTGTCTCCACCAGAGTGGCTTCTAGTCAAGATATCCCAAGCATCTTTGGCTGTTATGGCATTCTGAATCTTCTCAAAATGTGTGTCATCAACACATTGATGCAATAGAAACAATGCCTTGTTATCCTTCTTCTTTGCTTCTTTGAACATGGTTCTTTGAATCTATGTAGCTTCAGGGCCTGGTACAACAAGTCCATTCTCAACAGCTTCATTCACTTCTTGAAAGTTGAACAATACCTTCATTTGTGTGTTCCAACGGTCCCAATTCTTGTCTATAAGAACAGGTAGGCTCATTGATGGAAGATTGTTGTTATTCCCAACCATTTTCTTTGCTGCAGATCAAGCTTCTCTACACTTCTGCACCCCTTTCACACCAAGATCAGCAACCTTGATTTCTTCAGAATTGATTCACACGCAGTGAATTCTTCAGGTTGCAAAGCAGAATGAGAATGTTCCAATGAAGATAGAAGATTTCCAGGATCGTTACGTGCTCTTGATACCAAATGTTAGATTTTAAAGAAAGAATAGAAGGTTGTGAAGAGAGAAGAAAATAAGAGAGAAACAATATCAATGAATATACATCTTATTATTCAAGAAGAAGAGTGTATGCCATTTATAGTAGGCAATCAAACCAACTAACAAAACAGAATTTCAAAAACATACCAAAACTGGAAAGTGTTAGTTAAACACAAACTAACTTTTAATCAATACAACTCAATCTATTAAGCACTCAATCATAACTTGGATTACAACTTATTTCCAACATGCCTCTGTCAATTTTGATGAGTTAGACAGAACTTGCCAATCTTTTATTTGGGATGAGGATTCTAATAATCGTAGGTTGGAGACTTGGCAACGGTAGACACATTAACCTATGGCAGGATCGTTGGGTTCCAAATGAGGATGCCTTAGCCAACCTTCCTTGTGCTCAGATTTGGCCTCAGCCATATGAATTTTTAATGGAGTTGGTACTTGATTCTATTGTCAACAAAATTGTGCCCCCCACACACACACACAAATGAGCTAGATTAGGATTCTGTGATGTGGTTAGAGGCCTCTGATGGCATTTTCTCTATTGCTTCTGCTTTTCCCTCCTCGCTGGCTTCCAAGATCTTCCCATTTTTCAACTGGCTGATGTGAGTTGGAGCTGGAAAGGTCCTTTTTGCATCGTTTTTTATGCTGTGGAGATTGGGGTTCTACTATCTACCTAGAAATTCTGATCGTTGTCCTTGCGGTCTTCTAACAGAAAAAACCCTATATGCTTGTCGGGATTGTCCTTTAGTTCGTGAGGTGTGGAAGTCTCTCTTCTAGACTTCCGATTCGCATGACTTTTTCAGCAGGGATCTCTCGTCGTGGTGCATGGTGAATTTGCAGTGCACTAAACCCAATCTCGGTGCTGTCTGGAACTTGGTGTTTGGTATAGCTGTGGATTCCATTTGGAGATGCAGGAACAGGCTAATCTTTGAGAATATTGATTCTGATTGGCTTCCTCTCCTTTATGAAATTGCTGCAAAATGCAGTTCTACAGCGAAGGACTTACAAGGGCTGAACCAGGCCATAATTAGGTTTGCACATCCTAATAATCCGATTATCAGATGGGTGCTCCCGGAGATAGGATGGATAAAGTTAAATACTGATGGGGCTTTCTCAAGTTCTAGATCCTTGGCTGCGTCTGGTGGTGTTGTTCGTGATCATCATGGGGCCTTTTTTTTTTGCCTTCTCCAAGCAAATTGGTGTCTACACCTCTGTTCAAGCTGAACTTTGGGGTATATTAATTGCTCTTCAATTGGTTTTTCAGCGAGGTTTTCAGAAGGTTTGCTTGGAAACCGACTCTACGTGCAGCGTGTAGTTTACTGAAGCTGGTTGTGATATGTTGCACCGGTGTGCTAGCCTTGTTGCACAGATTCGAGATCTGCTTCCTCGATTCCAGCATTTCCTTTGTGGTCATGTGTTCCATGAAGCAAATTCTGTTGCTAATGAATTAGCCAAACATGGATAAAGCATAAATGTTTCCTTCCGGTTATTCGATATAACACCTAGTTTCTGCTCAATAAAGCTTCTTTTGGATAGTGCCTCTACTATTTACAGTAGACTCATGTAATTTTTTCTGCTCTGTTGTTCTGCTGTTTGGGCTGTTAGCCCCTTTTTTACATCGAAAAAAAAATTGAAAGAATTTTTTCAAAATTTTAATTATCATATTTGCTTCCGCTAATATTTTTTTCCGATTACTAGTTTATTTTATTAAAGTTAGGATGCTACAATTCACGTGCCCATCAAATAATAAGTTTTCATAAGGACACGTGATAATGAGTCTAAACTTATAATAATTGAATGTAATATTTATAAGGACACTTTAAATTTTAGTGATGACTGAAAATGAATGATGTATGATATAATGACAATATAATAAGTTCTTACACTATTAATATATACATCATTTTCTTATAATTATTCTGAATATAATATATATATAATGTCTGCATAAAAATTTATATTGAGTGATTACATCATCAATAACTAATTTGTATTATTTATATTTAAAAGATCAAATATATATGAATGGTAAGTAATAGATGAAGAATGTAAAAATCTTTTTCTCGAATAGTGAGGAAAAAATGTATGCACTAACACTATAAAAGCTTTATTTATTGTTAGTCTATAGTATTTACTATTCATTTTTAATTATCATTAACTCTTAAAAAAATATAAATAAATGATAAACAATATATTAATTGTATATAAATTTGTACACTTCCATATAATCATAATTATTTAGTAATCATTTTATTTTTGTGGGTTATTTGATAGCTATTATATCTTTGGACCACTGAATTCATAATAGTTTAGTCTAAATAGTAAATGCTGTCACTTTTTTACATCATACAACAAAATTTTCAACCTTATAAAATTGACAAAAGCTACTAGCCTACGGCTTCATTTGACAAAAACACACACAAACACAAACATACCAACTCTCTTTCTCTTTGTCTATATTGAAGAGTCCCTTTCTCCCTTCTTGTTCTGTTCTATTCTCTTACGTTTTCTCTTTATTTCCTTCCTCTTCTGTTTCTTTCCCAATACAAACGTTGTTCTCTTCATTTTTCTTCCTCATTTCAAAGTATCTTTGCTGGGTTTTCTCTATATATATTTAAAGACTAAAGACTCAAATTTGGTTGAAGATTTAAGGTAGTGATTTTGGTATAGAGAGATAGGGAAAAAATGGAAGGAAATAAGCAAAAGGGTACTTATTCTTCATTCACTTCTGAGCTCATTGGGTCTGAAGAGTCTCACTCATCATCTTCTGGGATTTTTGGGTCTTTATTTTCACTTCCATCGCCTAAGGTGATGTTTTTTTTTCATTTCTACAGCTTCTTTTTATGATCTTTTTCAATTTCAGTTCTGCTATTTATTTTTCTTGTTTTCATGTTTAAGTTGATGATTTCTGCCATATAAAGTTTTGTGCAGTACTCTTTAAATTGGAATCACATTTTCTATCTCCCAAAAGAGTATCACACTATATATTATTTGATGTGATTAATTAAAAAAATAATTAATTATTAATTAAATATGTTTTTTTACCCAATTACAACGAGTAACATTTATATTTGGTCTAGTTTAAATCTCAAGTTCTCTATTATCTGAATTTACTTTTGCTTGTTGCAATATAATTTCATCTTGAAGTACAAATCTCACGAACAATGAGCATTTACAACCTTATGAATTGTTAAGAGGGTGATAAATGAATTTAGCTTGATTTTGAAGTTTTTCTTTTAAAAGCAGCTCTGTTTTTTTTTGGGTATGAAGGTTAAGGTGTTAGGGAGAGAATCTCTGCGCAATGAATTGAATCGCAAAATCACCAATGAGGCATGGAGCTCCAAAATTGGCACTCAAGGTTGGATACTTAGTTGAAAAATGATATTTTTCTTACAAAACTAATTTATAAATCTTTCTGTTTAGTAAGAAAAACGACTTTTTTATGAAGTAATACTTTATTAATTTAGAAGTCTAATAATATATGAAGATTTATGAACAAATTTTATAAAGAATATATCATTATTCTTAAGTTATACCCTTGTTTTACATATGGTGTATATACAATTTCAATGTAAAGTTTTATACATATTTAATACATTATATATTGTTATTCATTTGTATTATTTTTTTTAAATAATAATAATTAAATATGAATAATTAATAATATAATAATAATATATAATGAGATAACATATACTTTTTTCATGTCCCAGATTTAGGTAACTGTGTAAATATTTTATCACATTTTAATGTCATTTTAGAGAGAGAGAAAGAGCAAACACTGCCATATCATGTGATAACAAAATGAAGAGTAAAAAATTAGTTGTCTTGATTCCTTGCACCAAATTCCTATTCCCCTTGTGGCTAACTAAATAATTATTATATTTACGTTTGGAAAGAACATTAAAAAAACATTATTTGCAGCTTCTATTATTGAGTTTCATTTGATTAAATTTAACTAAGACTCTGCATTTATGAATTATATATCTTCTGTGTCTATATAACTAATTCTTTAACAATAGCTTTAGTTTATAATATTTTTTAAATATTTTTTCTTTTTTCCTTCCCTGCGTAATCCTTACTTTCAACACAGATTACATCTACAAGTTCAATGGTGGTGAAACTCAGAAAACATCAAATAATGATATGAGTTCCTTCTATGAGGAGCAAATAGTTCAACCATGTTCCCTTAGTTCATCAATCTATTATGGTGGGCAGGACTTTTATCCTCTTCCTCCAAATACAAAGAATAGTGCTGGATTATACTCTAAGGTGAATACCACTGCATTTATTAATATTATTGTTTTTTTTAATTATATCCTCATAAACAGTGTCAAGAACTAACAAGTAGTTGATTTAATTGTCTAAGACCCTACTAAATTTTAAGATAGGTCAAAATGTCAAATATTCAATTCCTAGAATCAATATTTATTAGGAAGGTCAACCACATGATCTGAAAGAAGTATGGTACCACATGATACAAATATGTTGATAAGACAAAAATTCATAAAACATTTGAAGGATAAATAGAAAAAAGTATGTAAAGGTTTCAACATATCAATTATGATATGTATTGAATGTCTGAATAAAATGTAATAAAGATTACAAAATGGTCATGCAAGGTGTAGTTAAAATGAGTCCTATATAGAGTTCAAAACAGATTGGACTATACACTAAGATATACTAGTTATTTGGGCATGTTATTTTATTTGGTTGACAAATTTTATAATTTCAGGAATGCCTAATGCTATTTTTTATTTAACAGCAAAAGAACTATGAGGGAGAAGATGATAGAGAATTTGCATCAAGAGGAAACTGGTGGAAAGGTATGCTATGACATGTCTAATTGATTTGCAGTCTAAAATAAGAAAAAAGAGTAGCTTATCTGTCGCAGGATTTGACACATGGCTTATTTATCTTCCTTCGAGAAGTTTCCATTCTAAAATATATTATAAAAATAAAAAATAAGACACATGTCAACCACCGAATGAATTTAAGGAGATAAGTTATCTACTGATACGATGAAACACTTTGTTCTAGTGAGAAAATTGCTTCTACTAGTCTGTCACAATTTTCTCATTCTTGTACTTTCTTGCTAACTTTCTACCCACAGGGTCTCTCTATTATTAAGATCATCCTTGCCAAGGGATACTCTCCTCAAGGTATATAATTTTCTGAAATCTGAATCCTCTTTGTTTCTTATTTTAAGGGTAAAAGTATCATCTACTTGTAAATAAAAGGATATTAAGTGTAATTGCATTTTTTTCTTAGGTTTTTTATGGCAGTTCTCTCTCTAGTATTGGAGAGGATTCTGACTCAATTTTCTGATACCAATTGCCAGAGTGTTAGATATCTGATTTGATTAGTTTTAATTCTTCAAAGTTTAAACTTTTGAACTTAATTGGTTTTGAAGGGAGGAGAAGGAAAATTGAAGGGATAGTATACATCTGACCATGTTTCTAAAACTTTAGTCATATTTTGTGTTATCAATGTTCAGATTTTTTATTTTTGTGCTTGGTATTTATCAGTTGTGTGCATATGGATGAACAACAGAGGAGCCAGAATGTTGTGGGAATCTGCTTTCTCAAGTCAGAGTAATATTAACCAAAACTCATTTGCATTTCATTATATTTTACAGTAAATATTATTATGCTTGCAATATACTGTAAAAGGTTGTATAGTATATAGGAACTACATGTATTATTAGCTACTCTTATGTTGAGAAAACTTCAAAGTTATTACTTCAATGGAAGAAATTTTCTGTACTGGTTTCCTTATATTTTGCATTTCAGCTCTTGAAATTGATAAGGCTTAAACTTGCTTAGTCTTTTTTTTTTTTTTTGCTAAGCGTAAGATTGTATTAAAGGAGCACAAGAGATATTTACCCACATACAAAAAGATTAGAATGAAAATTAAATCCTATTTTTACAATAAGGCAAAATATAAGGCTATGGACCAATGTACCATTGTATGGAAAGAAGATCAATATATCTTATACTAGCTTTGAACCACTACCATGATTTAATTTGGATTAGATTCGAATATTACTATGCTCCTTTCCTTGAAATAATACCTCATTTCTTATCAACCAAATAGAACATACAACAATAAATCACAACATTCTCGAATAAGTCTTCCCTTTTGTATTTATGCAAAGAGATTCATTACTTTTGACGAACTCAACAGTAATGAGAGGAAGTTGGATTTGTACTTGCACCTAAGAAAAGAATCATTGTCACACATTTGATGTAAAACTACAATTAACAAGGAGATGAATTAGATTCTCACAGTAATGTTTAAATTTGCTTACTCACTAAGAAACTAAAACAATGGCAGTGATGTACTATTCAGTCATTATTGCTGCACATTGACATGTGTAGATATTGCAGTATTTGGAACAATGAAGTATTCCTGAAGCATATAATTATTATCCATTTTTTTGCCCGATTTCACTCTCTTTCCCTATAACACCCTTATGTGAGATGATGTGAAATAGTTTATGTGCAAGAATCATTTCAAGAAAAAATTCCAGAATGATAGTTTCATGAACCATCTTCAAACCCATGATAGTGAAAGAAATTGCCATGCCACTAAAGGCTAAAACACCCTTCAAAATTGGTGTGCGCTATATGGCCTATGAATCATGAAATCATAGTTTAAAGACTACGATAGAGTGAAATTAAAATTACAAAATTAAATCCCACATTTCTTTTAAATATAAAGTTTCCATTTTTATTTCTTAAACAATATACCTAAGGTTTATTTATGAGTTGAGTTTTGTAAGAGAATAAAGGGAAATAAAAAACTTTAAAGTTGTCTCATAAGTATATTTCATGACTCTTAAACGCGCACTTATTAACCTTTCAATTTCCTCTCTTAGATACAAACAAATAAGATTGTTTAGAGTATCTTGTTGCCCATTCCCATCCAAACATGATCCATCTCCTTCAACTATCCTTATCCATTAACAATAGGACAAACATAGCCTCTATCGGCCGTTGAAGATTTGTCTTGTCTTTATTTCTTTTTCCTTTTCATTTTAAAGTACAATGGGTACAAGATTTTTCTTGTATAAGAGATGTGTGGAAACATTATCTGTATATGAGCCCACTACAATGTAGAGTTAGATTTGACGGTGAAAGATAGACATTTAAGAGTGCCTTCTCAAGTGAGCCTTTGAAAAGTGAGCACACTTAGTGACAAATCTAACACTTTTTATAGTGCTTAAGTTAGAAATTTATAATTTCGATAGACATGATATATTTGATACAATGATATTAGTTATTTATTTTTGGATTACATTATAAGTGATTTAGTTACTGATTCCCCTTAGATTTCTAAAAGCTGATAACATAGATATGGGCTTAATAGGTGGATACCCATCATGTTAACGCATAGGGGATAATGGAAACCCTATAAGTTAACACATAAGGAATGGTTATGGTCCCTAATACACCAAATCGCAAATAGTTTTCTCCTCTCCCCCCATCAGAGAGAAAATGAAGGTCCCAAAAGGAATTAACGATTTGGTTGAGGAAGACCATCATATCAAAACTCTCTCAAAAGGTATATCAAAGGAGTAGATCAGAGAACATGGATTCAGGTATGACTTTATATCCATATTTTATATTATGTGTCAGAATCATGATATTCAAGAACGTAGAATTGATATTTAACCAATCATCAAGATATATCTAACAAGTGGTATCAGAGCTATAGATTCTGAATTTTATGGTTCTCCATTAAAGATGTTTTCCCCCCATTTTTTATGAACTCTAATTTTTTAAATTTGGGTTTTTTTTATTCTGCTATTGGTTATGAAAATTGGGTATTTAGGAATAATGATGATAAGTTTTATCTGCTTCCGCTTATATTTGAATTATGAGTAATTTGTATTATGAATCCTTGCAACATGTATTGAAGTATATATTCAGATCTATGCATGAACATTGCATTAACTATTTTTTATGATTCTGTTATAGAATGTTATATTATATGTGCACTAATATCATACCGTTGGATATTAACTTTTGTTACTTCACAGTTTTTACAATTTGTTAAAGAATATGTATAAGGTATATATGTATTATATATGTGATAGCAATATGTATTTCTTATATATTAGGTATTATTTCAAATATGTTATATATATCAAATATTTTAATCATAAAAGATATCAAATCTGAAGGTAGATTATATTTTTTTATAATGGACTCATGTTGTTTAACTTTTGTCTGGTAATTATTTTTGAACTAATTGATGCAATATGTTGTCAAAGTAACCTCTATTGTCGAAATTGATTAAGATTACGCATATGAGTATGAGATTATTTATGCGAATTGTGTTCGGCCCAAAGGAAGACACAATTTGGCAAAATAATAACATACATGTAATGATAAATAAGTAACAATCATAAAAAAAAAAGATGTAATATCAATGGGAAGAAAAAGAACCACAAAATCAATTTTTAGCCCAATTTTGACATTATCAATGGGAAGAAAAAGATGTAATATCCCACACAAAGTAATGTAGGCAAGATATGACAACTTAAATGCCTAGATCATAAATTAAAGTAATACATAGTTGTCCATAAGGAAATCACACTTAATGAACAAGATTAACAAACAAAGTACCATTACAACCCAAAACCATCAAAGAAACATATGAATCTTCTTACTAAACGTTAAAAGACTAAAAAACTTCAGACTCATCATCGTCGGAAAATATGAAGTATTGAATAAGTTTTGAGGAGATGAAGTTTTGAAGAAGATTTTAGTAAAAACGTGAAGATTTGAGAGGTTTTAAGGATTTTTGGGTGGATAACTCATGAGAAATTAGAGAGAATATGTTGAAAATGGGAAATGAGTGAAAAGTCTAATTTCTCTCTTTTATAGATGAGCAAGTTACCATTAAAACACTTGAGGTAATTGATTACCCAAGTGCGTCGTTCAGTAATCCAAAAGTGGGTAGTATTCAGTTACACATATAGTGTAATCAGTTACACATATCAGTGTTGTGAAACCCGAGCCGGACGTCAAACCGGCAGAGATCCCGTATTAGTTTTAACCGGTTTAAACGGTTAAACCGTCCGGTCTGACCGGGTGATTTCGTACATAATTAATAATTTTTATTTATAAATATATA
>NC_032020.1:5692085-5727675 GCF_001865875.1 Lupinus angustifolius
GGTTTAACCGGGTTTAACATGGTCGGACCGGATTTTTTCCGGTTTAAAGCGGTCCAACTCTCATTCGGTTAAGACGGCAAACCAGAGCCGTTATCAAGTCCGGTCAGCGGTCAGACCGGTCGGACCGTCCGATCCGGTCCGGTTTCAACAACACTGACACATATAGTGTAATCAGTTACTCATATATTTTGGAATTCATTTCCATTGGCTAGTAATTGTTTAGTGATATAGAATAAGGGAATGAAGCATCTCCTAGTATAAGGAGATAAGTTATCTCCTTCAGCCAGTGAAATCTTGACATATGTCATGTTTCATAATTTTCTATAAAAATATTTTTAAAAATAAACAAAATAGCACACATGTCACATTTTTACTGGCTAGAGGAGATAAATTATCTCCTGATACGAGGATATACATTATTCTCATAGAATAATTAGTTACTCAACTATTTTGGAATTGATTTCCATTGACCAGTAGTTAGTTAATCATATACACTAATCGATTATCTATTTGTTCTATAACTGACTACTAGTTACGTGTGATTGGTTACCTAATTATTGTGGAACTAATTTCCAATTCCATGTAATTGATTACTCATACACAGTAATAGTTACTCAATTGTTATAGAACTAGTTATCAATGTCTTGTAAACGGTTACACCTATGATGTAATTGGTTACATGATCTCCCTAGAACTTGAACGAGCATATCCATGTCCCAATAATTAGTTACCAAACTTGGGAAATTTGTTAACCAAATATTTTGATCCCCTAATAACAATTGTATCAACCCAAAAAATCATACAAGCTATAATCAACCATTTCACACCCAACATATCAATAAAACTATGTAAAGGGATGCTTATTACAAGTGATTTTCATCCTTTATATCAAGTTCTCTCCTAATTTTATAAAAAGATTCTCTAAGAAAAGGTTTAGTGAATATAAAACTATGTAGATACAAGTTGAGCATGTGTTTCAACAATTTATAATACCATATCCTTTTTTGAGTACATGATCCCTCACAAATTGATGCCTTATATCAACATATTTACTTATAGAATTTATTATTGGGTTCTGTTAAATTAATAGTATATATTTTCACATCTAATAGGAATGCAACCAAAATCTAATTCATAGTCACATAGTTGTTTTTGACCCAAAGGACTTGTGCACAACAACTGTATGTTCCAATTTTATTCTATTTTTGAAGTACTTAATGAAACACATGCTTATTTTTTGGGATACCTATCAAATGAGAAACAAAATAACCAATCAAATCACATTTGTAAATTTTTTTTTGCTCTCGACCTTGCTAAGTTTTGATGAAGACACCAACGTCGATAAAAAAATAAAAAAGGATTTAAGACGTTGAAGACCTTGAATACACAAAAGCATGCACATGAAGTGAAAAGAATTTTTAGCCTTCTAAATTAGGTACTTCTAATCGTAAATGATTTTAAAAGGTTGAAAAGAAATTTTTAAAAAGTTGAGTAATAGGTTATTGGAAATGAGTAACAACATGTTACTAGGACAAAGTAATCGATTTCCCAAACCAAGTAACACATTACCAGGAAAAAATATGATAGAGGAACCAATTACTCAATCGAGTAAACAATTGCTCGTTGGACAAAAGCTTAAGGTGATCGATTACACTAGACAAGTAATTTATTACTCATAGATGTTACAACAATTTTCATATTTAAACTGAAACAACTTCTTCCAAAACGAATCAATGTCTCTCCAATTGACTTATACCTCTTGGAATGGGTATGTTAGCTGGTCGGAAGCCTATTTAAACATCCTTAACATTCAGATTTGAAACACAACTTTTACCAATCTTTCATACAACTTTTACATCCACTTCATACACACCTTTTCCACAACTTAAGCAAATTTTATGATTTCTTGAAAAGTTGTCAAAGTATTTTTATTCCAAGTTTTCTGAACTTTTCTTTTATATGGAAAACATTAGAGAATTTGTATGCTATTTAGAGTGATTGACTTACAAGGATTGAAAGCTTAAGTATTAAAATTCATGGATATCCTTAGCCCTAGATACAAAGTTCTTCATCTATCAAAATGATGTAAATTTACCATAGGGTGTCGTGAAGGTAAATAGTGATAATTAAGAAGTGATGTGGTTCTTAATTGGTGAGTGATAATATGGTACAAAGTCTTGGTGTAAAATTTGTAAGATTGGCATTCATTACATAGTGAAATCCCTTGTGGTTTGCAAGAGGATGTAGCCTTTGGTGGATAGAAGGTAAAACAATATACATATTTCATCTCTTTTACCTAACTCTTTTACATTTTGCACTTTGATTTTTGCTAACTTAGTCTTTCATTGCATATCTGAGTTTTATATTTTTACATGTGTAAAAAATCGGCATAAAATTTGTAGAAAACAATAAAAGAAATTCAGCCCACTCTTAATTTGACATCTAGATATACAATTGACAATAGATAAAAGGTTGACTAAATTATTCTCTAGATCCTAACTTTCTAAGATGTTCTCTAAGTCCTTTCTAGGAGAAGGTTCCAATAAAATCATCCTCCCAACTTTGTTGGAGAATGCTACAATTTTTGGAAAACCCATATGAGAAGAGAAAGTGATTAACTTAAAGGAATTGAAAGCTTAAGTATTACAATTCATAGCAATCCTTAGCCATAGATACAAAGTTTTTCATCAATCAAATTGTTGTAAGTTCAACATAGGGTGTGGTGAAGGGAAAGAGTGATGATAATCATGGAGTGGTGTGCTACTTCATTGGTGACTGATTATCTGAGACAAAGTCTTGGTGTAAGATTTATAAGATTAACATTCATTAGATGGTGAAATTCTTTGTGGTTTGCAAGAAGACTGGATGTAGAGATAGAGTATAGATGCAATCATACATCGATATTTGGTAATATCTATGGGTTTCCCAAATTCATCTTTGTTGACATAAGTACTTGAATCCATTGCTGTGGCAATAGCTTTCCATTCATCAATGTCAAATCGTTTCAAAAGGTCTTCACAATACTTGAATTTGATTACAAAGATTTCATTCATGGTTTCATTTATTTGTAGCCCAAGAAATAAATATAATTTGTTCATCGATGACATCTCAAACTCTCCTAGCATAATGTTAGCAAAGTCACTAGATAGTGCCTCATTGGTAAATCTAAAAATAATATTATCAACATATATTTGTTGTAGTAACGTATGATTGCCAATTCTTTTAATTAAGAGTGTGGTGTCAATTTTCCCATTTTCAAAGCCTTTTTAGACATAAAGTTATTTAGTCTATCATATGAGTTTTAGGAGTTTACTTCAAAGCATAGAATGATTTCTTTAGTGTATATGCACGAGAAGGATTTTTAAAATGTTCAAAACCTAGTGGATTTTCTACATACACCTCCTCTTGTATATAGCCATTTAAAAGACACTTTTGAAATAAAATATAGTTGAAAATTAAGATAGCATGCATGGGGTAATAAAATATTTATTGCTTTAAGTCTAGCAACAAGCGCATATGTTTCATCAATATCTATGAATTCCTCTTGATTATGACCTTGTGCTACTAGCCTAACCTTGTCTAAAAAAATAATTTCCATTTTTATTTGATGTATTTATGAACACGCATCTAGTATCAATAATTTGTCCATTCTTTGGTCTTGGGACATATTCCAAAATTTTATCTCTCTCGAATTGATTTAGTTATTATTCCATGGCTAATATTCAATGCTCATCTTCTAGAGCATCATCTATTATAGACTATTCAATTTGAGAAACAAAAGTCATATTCAAGCGTGCATTATTAACATGAAGTCTACTGGATACTCCCCTATTTATATCTTCGAATATGTTACCAATTGGATGATTTCTCCATTCCTTCGATAAATCATCATGACTTTTCTCTTCATGTTGAGGTATCTCATCGTTGTGCTTCACTTTCTAAATGTCATCTTGTTTTCCTACTTCAATTGAAGTGTCATTATTTGATGTACTTGATAAATTTTCATCATCATTGATAATAAGTGCCAAAATGTATCTAATTTCTAATACTTTTTACGGCACATGTCTTGTTTAAACATGCTTCAAACCCAACTTATAACTCATTTTTTGAATAAAAATGTATATAGTAAATAACCTCACCTTCGATGCAAATGAATGTGAATTTTAGGGACTAAAGTGATTACAATCATTGAAAGAATAGGGTAAAGCCAAGTCATAAGACAATAAGCACCAAGAACTAAAGAATGGCCAAACATGCACCAAATTGCATGACGTGGTCAGCTAGGCGCTAAGCGGCTGTACGAGGATAAGGTTGCTTGAGCTTGCTGAAAAGCTTACCCTCTCATGAAGTTACTCAAGCTAGGCGTGTTCACACTTCACCCAAACTTAACTTAGACCTCAAGGAAGGCCAACCAGACGTGACATCACCCATGACCCAAGCAAGACAAGCCAAGTATGATGTGTCACCATGCATACAAGGCTAGAGGTATAGGCTAGGCATGTGAGTTGCTTAGCTTTGCCTACAATAGGTTGAGCCTAGCTTGGATAAGAGTAGGGGTAGGCTAAGTTGGTCCATAGTTGGCTAGTTGCTTGGCCAAATGAGCCAAGCACCACAACTTGGGTGATTGAAGAAGCTAAGCATCTTTGAATGGGTGCTTAGCGGATTGAGAAAAATCAATATAAAGGATCATCCCCCTTCAATCAAAATCATCTCGTTGCATCCCATTAATTTGAGGTCTTACTCATGTCAGTTGTCTGGCCAAAACGTTGCACCACTTAGATATATTGAGGAAGGATCGAGAGGTGAACCCAACTATGTGATCATTCAATTAATCAAACTAGAATCCTAAGCCACAAGAGTAGTGTAAGGATTCTGGGGGTTTTATAGGAATTCCCTTGGCTTGCTATGAAGAAATTTGGGTAGAATGATCCAAGTAAAGGATTCAATTGAGTACACCTGTCGGAGCTCGAGAGAGGAAGATACATATCAAAGAGCAATGCATTCTCACGACTTAAATTTCATGAAAAGAAGCGAAAACATGGATTCCCAAGTGTAAAGGTGGTAACCTAATCCTAGGATCTTTTCCTAATCTCAATGTCAATCACTTTACTGTTTTCATAATTATTATTTACAAGCATTTTGTTATCTCAATTTTGTTTTAATCCCTGTTTGAGTCAGGTATAATTAATTGATAGAATTAAAGGAACTTTCCTGTCCTTGTGGGTTCGGTATAATTTATTACATGACGACGAAATTATACACTTGCAATTTGCTCTATCATGTTTTTTGGCTACACTTGTATTGTATTTAACTCGCATTCTAGAACATAATTGGAACTATAGGATAGTTTTTAGCATATATTCCTCTTTGCTCAAGTTAAGTGTGTGATCTTGGTTGTGTTGTGTGGGACAAATAGATCCAGGCTAAAAAGACAAATATTGGATGCAATAAGAAAGGAAATAGGTGTTGAGACCATGGGAGGGAAATTGAAGAAACAAAGAAAGTTCAGAGCATTGAATCAGACACAACGAAAGACGCCATTTAGCCTAGAATGAAGATAAGTGACACAAAGTCAAGGCACAAGACACGACCAGGAAATTCATGGGTCCACGAGCATATGTTAATTGACAAATTTAATCCTCGACTTAGAGAGTTACACGGCTAGGCCGTGCCCTAGACCCATGGCCTATACCATGGACCCATGAACGTGTATACCAATCTGTGACCGTGTACTAAATGATTGCTAGAAGTCATCAAATGGAGGCCAAGATCCATGGTCAGGCTGTATGTTGGCCCATGGTCGTGGATTGACCATATATGTTCCTAATTTTCATATTTTCAGATTGAATTTGTTGGGCTCAGCCTGATCCCTTGTAACTATGAAAATAAGGATTCTCCCTCAAAGGTTGAGATACGTTTTACTCTACTTAGGGTTGACATTGCTACTTTCTCTATCTTCAAATTAGAATTTTGTAATCTTATCTTCGTTGTGAGTGAGTAATTCTCTTTGTTTCTATAATAGGGGCTATGCCCTTTTACATTCAATAAATACTTGTTTCTACTTCTATTTCATTGAGTGTTATGATTTGAATCATTAAATTGGGGTCTTATTCGTGTAAGTTGTCTGGCCATCAAGTTTCACCTCTTAGATATTTTAGGGTAGGACCGAGAGGTGAACTCAACTATCTAATCATTCAGTTATTCAAAGTAGAATCCTCATTCACGAGAGTAGTGTTAGGATTCTCAAGGGATTTTCAGGTATTACCTTGGGTTTCTATGAAGCAATTGGATAGAAAGATTCTAGTAATGGATTTAATTAGTAACCTTACCATGAGTATAGATGTGAATTCAATTGAGTACACGTGTCGGAGCTCGAGAGAGGAAGACACATATTCATGGTTGCAAATGTGCAAAGCATAATTTTGACGAAGACAAAGTATGATGATATGAACAAAGTAAAATCAATAATACCATTGAAGAATCAAGTTCAAGCGTCAAGAGGATCATCAAAAGTGTAAGAGTAATTTTCATTTCTGTAGTTCCTAAGTTGTTTTGAATGGGTAAAGTCTAAGAAAGATGAACCAAATGAAAATCTCACAAATTAGAATGATGATGCATATGAGATTTACATTCATACATGACATCATGATTTATATGCATTAACATTCATACATGACTTCATGATTTGGATGCATTAAACAAGGTGAAACTTATGTCCTTTCAAATCATGTCTCATACATTACTAAATCTTGTTTGAGGTTCATAGAATATCAATTAAGTGTTTTTAAGAACATAGTTAATCGATTAAGTCTTTGCCAAATGGGAAACTCGTTAATTGATTAAGATAATAGTTAATCGATTAATGCAGTACAAGAGGTGAAATCAAATGAGGATGAATTTGATTCGTTTGATATTGATGATGAAACTATGACACTTCTATTGAACAAATTCAGCAAATTTCTAAAGAAGAAATGAAAGTTCATAAAGTTTCAAATGAGAGACACAAGAGACTCAATATTAAGGAGGAAGAACTCAAAATAAAAAATCACTTGCCATTAATGCAGGAAGGTATGACACATAAAAATCACATGTCCTACCTATCTCAAAAAATTGAGAGTGATAAGAAGGACACAAGGGACATCAAGACCAAGAAATCTTATATTGTATGGGATGTTCCCGAAGAAGAAGCAACATCAAGCACTTCAGACAATGAAGAATAATTCAAACTATGCTCAATGACTCAAAATCACAATTCATGCTGAAATAGTGAGCCAAATGAGCAAGTGACTCAATTGAGGTAAGAAATTCCGATTGTGATTCTGATAGTTCCACCATATATGATATATTATATAATGCTTATGTTGAATTTCATAAAGAAATCATGAAATTAGCTAAAATAAATGTCGATTTTGGTGCATGAGAAAAACATTATTGAAATGCAAAAAATTATAGATGAGCTCAAACTCTGAAATGAAACCTTAGATCTAATATATGCTAATTCTTCTTGTGATTGCTCTTCAAAACTAAATATGATATCTAATTTCGAAAATGTACATCTTTAGAAAAAGAGAACACAAGCTTAAAGGAAACAATTGCAAATTTCACTAAGGGTAGTCATAAACTGGATAATGTTCTTGATTCACAGAGAAATAGTGGAAATAGATTCGGTTTGGGCTATATGCATGCTAATAAGAAGTTATACAAGAAACATATGGATTTTTCTAAAATTCCATATCGAAAATCTCTAACTTATTTCTATTGTGGTTTGTATGGTCATACATCAAACACATGTAATATTAAATTGCATGGTGTGTCTAATGGGCATTACATTTGGATTTTAAAGGAACAAGATCCCAAGATGATGTGTGCCTAAGGGCATGTAGACAAGTAAATTTTATTTTGTGGGTGTGCCTAAGGGCATGTAAACATCAATGGTATTTGGATAACGGATGTTCTAGGCACATGATGTGTGTTAAGAGCAAGCTCATTGAGCTATAACCTAAATAAAAAGTTTATGTCAATTATGGGTACAATAATCAAGGCAAAATTCTTGGAGTTGGAAAAATTGGAAATGCTTCTCAAACCATAATTGATAATGTGCTCTACGTTGAAGGCTTGGAGCATAACCTTTTGAGCATTAGCCAATTGTGCAATAAAGGTAATGAGGTAATTTTCGACTCTAAGTGTTGTATCATTAAAAGTGACATAGATGATAGTGTGAAGTTCATTGGTCATAGAACAAATAATATCTATATGGTTGGTTGATTTAGACGATATCACAACTTTGCCTTCAAAATGATTAATTTCAAAAGAGCATGATATTTGGATTTGGCATAGACGTTTGCCTATATATATATATATATATATATATATATATTTGAATCACTTAGACATGTTAGATACAAAGAACCTAGTAATTGGCTTACCTAAACTCAAATTTAAAATGGAGGAAATATGCGATTCTTGCCTAAAGTGCAAACTAATAAAAATTCCTTATCTTCTAAAAATATATTTTCCACAATAGGACCATTAAAATTACTTCATATGGACTTGTTTGGACTATCTCAAATAATGAGTTCTAGTGGAAGTTACTATGCCCCTGTAATTGTAGATGACTACTCAAGATTCACATAGACTTTTTTCTTGCACTCAAAAGTGAAACCTTTAAATCTTTTAAATGGCTTGCCAAGTTATTCCAAATCCAAATAAACCAAAAGATAGGAAAAATTAAAAGTGACCATTATGGCGAGTTTGAAAACCACAAATTTGACAAATTTTTGTGATAAACATGGTATAGAACATCAATACTCCGCACCTATAATTCCGGATCAAAATGCAGTTCTTGAAAGCAAGAATAGAGTTCTAGAGGAGTTAGCAATAACAAAATGTATGCTACAACTTGAAATTCAAATCCCTATTCGACATGCCCCTATTCTCTAAACGTTTTTAATGCAATCTATATGACAATGTATGCTCAAAGGTCTTTTGGATATGCAAGATATGTTGTTATGAACATTATGCCACATGGGCTAGAATTCCAGCATTTATACGAAACATATTGATACTGCTATTAATCGATTATCCGTCCACTTAATCGATTAAAGGGTTGTTAAAAGTTAATTTTCTGTTATGTCTCAATCGATTATATAATGTCTTAATCGATTAACACATCAACAATATCAGATTGGTTAGCTATTGTAATTCTGATAATTGATTACATATAATACATAATCAATTATGCCGATTGAAATTTCTTGATGTAAGGTAAATGACCTATATGATATGAACATGCTATACATAGTTTTTCAAATATAATATCTTTAATGCATAAGACTGTGTATGTGAATGCATGAGCCTACTTATCATATGAAATCTAGATGTGATGTCTAAATTTTAATCTTGTTTATTTTAAAGCTCTTGTGAGATTCCACCTAGGTTTACCTAACCTAGACTCGATCTAAGGCAAACATCTTAAGACTTCTAATAAAAGTAAAACTTACAACACTCTAAGTCTATAGATGCAACCCTTGAGTCTTCGGCTCGTTGTTTGTTGTACGATCTTCAAGCATACTTGTATGTTCGTTGTCTTCATCAAAACTTAGGTTAGCATCAAATGTGCAAGTCTTTGACTCTTTGCGCTATCAATCTCCCACTTTTTGATGATCACAAACTCTACACCAAATCCTTGTTTGATGAGCTTGATGATGATCAACATGTGTTTGCAAACGGTTGGTTTAATGTCAAAGTTGCGCTACTCTCCCTCAGTTTGTACTCCCCCTCAACCAAGCATTGAGGTGATTTAAGCAAGAGTAGGTAGCAAAACTTACAGAAGCTCAACAACCTGAAACACATCAAACAACAAAACAACTTTTCTCATCCTTTTCACATTATCCAAAACTATAGACAATTATATGATAATAATTGGTCAAAAGTAAGAAGATATATAATAGTTGTGAAAATAAATTGTAATTAATCATTAAGTACAAGTTGTGGTTGATTAACCATTTTTAGAAGATTGAACAAATGCACAAATAACTACATTTAATCGATTATCAAATGCATTTAATTGATTAAACTGACAAACACGAAATATGAACAAGATTTGTATGACAAATCCAATATGTATAAACACAATTAGGTATGGAATGATTAATATTAATCAAACATATATAGTATATATGCTAGATATGGTCAAGATTCTCATAAAAACCACAATCCATAAACTGTCAACATAATTAAACATAGTTCAACAAAACATGAAATAGCGAATTAAAACGACTACATAGCAAGAGTTTGAAAACATATTACAAGCACAAGACAAAAGTGTTCATAGTGTGTGTCAATGCGAACATTGAGCCTCTATTCCATGGCGTCCAAATGAGCTATCCCGAAAGGTGATCCTTGAGGCATAGCGGCAGCGTCCCCCTAATTTTTAGGAACCTGCTCATCCATATCAGTTGGAAATTCCTCATCAAATAACTCTAAGTCCACAATTGTGTTGTGATCCTCCTAGTATTGCCAGACATTATTATACTTATAGATTTCCGTTTTGTGGATTAGATTATTACCAATCGAGTGCTCACGAGAGTTTATAGTGATGATCACCGTATAATATGTATCTATTTCTAGATGATCAATGATACGATATTTGAAGATACCATAAGCAAGAAACTTCATTGAAGAGGTCGAGATATCATACATAACCTTTAGAATTTCTTCATGCCAGTTAATCATAATGCTTTCTCGAATAGCAAACATAAATTTTAGGTCATTGATGGTTGGTTGGACATGGTTCGTGTTTCTTTGTACAAGTATATATGCCACAATATAATATAGAAGTCAGTTTTCAACCGATAGGATCCAGCCTTAGTTAACTTTCCTTGCACGTACAAGTGCGGTCCTCTGAGACAAGATTTATACATTTCAGTTACATCAAATGTGTTCCATAACTCATTTGAGTAGTCTCCTAGGCTGGAAACATCACTAGACAACCGACCCAAATCCAGAAATAAGGTCTCATTCAGCTCAAACAATTTTCCCGAAACAATAGATCAGTAGCTACCATCTTTGTATCTAAAATTAGCATAAAACTCTCTAACTAGAGCAAGATATACCTTTCCGTTAAGCTCAAGAAATTGTTTCACACCCTGAATTTCCAATCCATGAGGAAACTCGAAGCCTTGCTCTACCATCTAAGCCATATCCGCAAAATGAATGTGCCCTGGCTTCCTTCCTTGGAATAGGGCTAAGCGAGTTTCTTGTAGAATTAGTGAGTAGTAGGGGTCACCTCGACCCCTTCTATCACCATGACCAGATGAGGAGCCAGCTTCAGTTCTCCTTGAACGATTTTGTAATCGATTTAGGGTGATTCTAGACCAAGATTTAAAATTGGGGAAAATTCTAGGTTTTCGAATTTCTTCTAAACTGGGGGCTAATTGATGACTAACTAGGCTTGATAGGGCTCAGTTTGGATTGCTATATGATTAGGATAGATCAATTTTACCAATTGATTGACAAAAGGGTAGGAATTTAGGGATTTAGGGTTTGAAAAAAACTTTCCCAAATGCATAGTGAATATGTTATACCTTACTATCGTTAATCGATTAAAGCACCCGTTAATCAATTAAGACCCATTAAATTCTTAAGCAACTTAGCCCAGTTAACCAATTTAAGGAAAGCTTAATCAATATGCATGATATGATGTTATGAACATTATGCCACATGGGTCAGAATTTCAGCATTTATTCCGAACATACTTATACTTCTAGTAATCGATTACTCATCCACTTAAATCGATTAACGAACTATTACAAGTTAGTTTTCTGTTACGTCTTAGTCGATTATACATTGTCTTAATCGATTGACACACCAAAAAAATCAGATTGTTAGCTACTGGAATTCTGATAATCGACTACACATAATACCAAGCTTAATTGATTAAGTGCAATAATTTTCTGTTTTGCACAAAATATAGGAAAAGAGGAGTAAGTGATCTGCGACACTTATTCAACTCCCCTTCTAGGTGTATTCCGACTTGCTGATACCCAATAGAAAATAGGCTCCTACACTATCTCATTGTCTATATCTTGGTTCAACACAACACAAATCATGCTGAACCAATCGACAATGATTTCAAGTTTAAGTATGTTGTCAAAGAAAGAATTATGATCAATTGGCATGCAGAAATTCTAAAAGCGATGTCGGACATCACTTCGTCTTCCTCAAGACTACTTTCTCATGGGATTTTTATTTTTCGTGTCATAGAGCATGATGGGATTGACACTTGCCATGAGGTGATAATAGTTATGACTTCTAGAGAGCATCTCATTAATGATAATCTAATCCATAAGATGAGCATTTACAAAAACAACAATATGTTGATGTATCGAGAGGACTACCAAAACACTCTTAATCATGAATCAGATGAGGAAGATGAGGCAAATCAAGCTGAGCAAAACTAGGAACCACAAACCGATGAGGCTCCCAACATGCCTTTAGAACCATTGTTTGGTTTAGGTCACTTGGATGCCATGGAAAAACGGCTAAATGAGCGCATGGATAATCAGATGCAAGATATGGAAGAAAGGATTATGGCAGAGTTTTAATGATAAGAGCTAGCAACCAAGGCTCATTTTGATCACCTCAACTTGTTTTCAGCCTTTGGCAGATTCCTACAATCACCTCCAAGTCACTAGTCTAGCTTAGGGCGATAATAAGTAGTCCTAGTTAGTTAAGTCATAGGTTATATGTTATTTCATTTATTCAAGTTTATGTATCTTATGATTCGTTGTATTTTATTTCTGTTTTTCTTTCGTTTTGTCATATTATTTTCCCTATTTTGTTGACTACTTTTGATCATTCTATAAAGAGCATGAAATGAATAAAATCTTTGCATTGATCATTTTTTCTATAATCATGTTTCTAAATATTCATCAATACATCGATTCTTGCTGAAAATTTCTGAACATAATATGTATCTCCAAGGGAAAATCAAGAAATACTTAATACTTAATCGACTAATCACGGGCACAATCAATTAAAGACCATTAAAATTGCAATTTCAAGTGAAGTTAGAAAATGCTTAATTGATTAATCCCATGTATAAATGATTAAGAGCATGAATTTTTTTGCATTTTTTCTTAAACATGGATCTTATTTACTTTTGGCTAATATAACATTTCTTTTTTATCATGCCAAAAGGGGGAGAAAGGTTGTTGTTTAAGTTTTGCAAATTTGATGCATTTATCAAGCTTATGCAATGCAAATAAATCAAAATCCAAAACATAAATCATGCATCATACATTACTATTCCCTTCTAGAGAGAGCTAATACGTGGCTGAGAAATCAAACTGCTGAAACTCAAGCAACTTGGTGAACTTTGAAGGATGCTTTTCTCAAAAAATACTTCCCCCTTCCAAAACTGTACATTATAGACATCTTATCCAAAACTTTAGTCAAAATCATGGGGATTCTATCTCTAAAGCTTGGGATAGATTAAATGAGCTAACTGAAGCTCGCCCTCATCAATGGCGATTTGATATATAATTAAGCCTATAGTAATGTGCTTTCATGAAAATTTCTGAGCAAAACACAATAACCCCTAAACACATGAGAGTAATGAAAGGAGAGTGACCCTAGTTCATGCACTTGTTATGACTCAAAGACTTAGCTACAAACTGAATTTATTTATGATTGTCTTGTCTGGATGTCTAGAATGTTTCAAAACTATCAGGAGAATATTGTCATTTTGGTACATGGTTTCTATATTGTCATTTATACATGATTGTGAGAGTTAGCCATAATACATGCTTGAGGACAAACAAGACCTAAGGTTGAGGGGATTTGATGAGTGCGAAATTGTGCTACATTTGAAAGGCATAAAACTCATTTTAGAACATAATTAGAACTTTAGGATAGTTTTTAGCCTTTATTTCTCTTTGTTCGGGTTAAGCATGTGTTCTTGGTTGTCTTGTGCAGGACAAATAGATTCTGGCTTGAAATAGCAAATATTGGATGCAAGAAAAAAGGAAATAGGTGTTGACATTATTGGAAGGCCAATTGAAGGACCAAAGGAAGTTCAGAGTAAAAAATCAGGCATAGTGAAGGACACCATTTAGTCTAGAATGAAGAAAAGTGACAAAACAGAAGGCACAAGACACGACCAGGACATGCATGGGCCCACGACTGTGTGTTTCTTGAAGAATTTCATCCCAAACTCATAGATTTACATGGGCATGCCGTGTGATGGCCCATGGTCGTGGATTGACCAAATCTGTTCCTAATTTTCATATTTTGATATTGAATTTGTTAGGCTTAGCCTTTTCCCTTGTAACTATGAAAATGAGGGTTCTCCCTCAGAGATTGAGATACGTTTTACTCTACTTAGGATTAACATTACTATTTTCTCTATGTTTTCATTACAATTTTGTAATCTCATCTCCATTATGAGTGAGTAATTTTCTTTGTTTCTAGGATAGAGGCTATGCTCTTTTACATTCAATATATACTTGTTTCTACTTCTATTTCATCTAGTGTTGTAATTTGAATCATTAAATAGAAGTCTTAATCATGTAAGTTGTCTAGTCAACAAGTTGGACCTGTTAGATATATTGGGGAAGGTCCGAGAGGTGAACCCAACTATTCAATCATTCAATTATTCAAACTAGAATCCTAAGTCACGAGAGTAGTCTTAGGATTCTTAGAGGGTTTTCTGGGAATTACCTTGGGTTTCTACGAAGCAATTGGATAGATCCAAGTAAATGATTCGATTGATAACCGTACCACGAGAGTTGATGTAACTTCAATTGAGTACATATGTTGGAGCTCGAGACAAGAAGACACATATTAAAGAGCAATTCACCCTCACGAATCAAAAATTCCATTATTCTCAATTTTGTTTCAATCTCTTATAGAGTCAGGTATAATTAATCGATATAATTAAAAGAACTTTCTAGTCCTCGTGGGTCATTCACACCTGGTGCACTCGGGTCACCCAAAGTATTTAAAGGCCATATTGGAGAATTTGTCCCACCTTTTAGTTAGTTTTATTTTCTCTTTTTTATTTTCATAAGTATTTTTAAATTACATGCTTTCAAAGAATTACATAAACGTTCTCAAAATGCTTCAAAATATTTTTAATGACTTGAGGGCAAGTCAAACTTTTAAGTTATGGGGAATGTGTATAACATTTTGAAATTGATTTTTTAATTAGGTTGGTTTTTAGTTATGTGTTTACTAGTTTAGTTAGTTTCTTGTATTTCTTTTACTGAGTTAGTTTAGTTTTCGATATTTTTTTTTAAAAGTGAAAAATCTTTGAAACCGACTAAACTTTGTAACTAACCAAACTTGCCTTTAACATTATTTGAAACAACAAGCTTAGGTAATTTGCTTTTCCCGTAGGAAATTCAGAGGGTATAGGAGTTGGAAAAGTGTGATCTTGGAGCTTGTTCTTGGATCAATACCTGTAGTTTAAAGCATCCTTGATGGAAGGCTAATCATTCTCAGTTTGGATCATGATGTAGTATTCCTTACTTAATAGATTTTTATTTCTTTTTGTAAGTTATGTGTTTCAACCTATTGACCCATTCCATCTATTCTTAATGCTTATTTTAGATTGATCCCCGAAAGTATGTTTTCAAAGATGCAAAGTCTTTTGTTGGATGAATCAACAAATGTTCTAAGGCCAGGTGGTAGAATAGAACATTTGTCATTTTAAAGCATATGAAATAAGCAACTTGTTTTCAAGGCAATCAAAAATTGGGAAAGTTGAAATGAGATGTGAAAGGAACATTTCAACGAATGCAAACCAATCAAGGGTAGTATTTAAACAAGGTTTGAAACTCATTTAACTTTACCAAGTCTTGGGAAGGCTAATTAAGAAATGATGTATGGTGGATTGAATCATACTAAATTAACTTGCATAAAGCAAATTATTTTGATATTGAAAAGTTAAGAAACTTTACATTCATGTTTCCAAACCATTATTCTTCTCTTAAATTGTAAATATGTAGTTTTACTTTTCATGCATAAAACAACATATTTGCTTGCTAAAGTATATCTAAACTTTCTACCAATCTCTATGGATCGACAAAACTCTATAATATACTATAATTGAATCTTGAAAGGGATTTAAGAGTTAATATAGTAAAAGACTTTTTATAAATGTGTTCGTTGAAACTTTGAAACTGAATCATCATCTTCTTAAACCAAGAGAAAAACCTTTCAACAGTCAACTCTAGCTATACCAAATATTTTTTCTTTGTTGTTGTCTCCAGGTAACAAATCCTTTATTTGTTGGAGTTAGCACTAAAAATTTAGATTTGTGTCTTGTTTTATGCTTTGAATAACCACTATCAAGATACTAAATTTTGATTATTGCTTTCAAGGATTCCTATAAAAATAAATTAGAACGAGATGTTAGGTATCCAATTTGATTTGGTCCTTTCGGATTAGCACCTTTCTCAACCTATATATATTGACCACTAGCTACACCAAATCTTCTAATATCACACGAATTAGGAGTGTATCCTTTGGTGTTACAGTACAAGCATATGAGTTTCTTGTAATGTATTTTCCATTTAGGAACATATAACTATTTCTTATCATTCATCTTTCTAGTTTGAACTTATTGACTAGCATTATTTGGTTTTTAAAAAAAAATTGATTTTTTTTTAATTCTGATAGGTTGACTATTTATGGAATAACCTAGTCCGTTCATATCCTTAGAATGTCTTTGTTTGATAAGTAAATTATCTATACCATTTGTACCTTTCTCATAGTTTCACATAATCTGATTTAACTTATCAATTTTCAGTTCCAAGAGATACATTTTTATGTTAAGCCATAACTATTAATATCAATCTGGAATTTGTATTTGTCTATATCATTTTGCAAAGTTTAATTACTCTTTTCAAGAAGATGTGTAGTATTAGTTTTTTAGTAAAGCCTAATTTACTATGCAATTCATTAAAGGTATTTAATCTAGACTTCATAGCTTTGTTGGTTCCCTCATGAGTAGACACTAGGTTATCCCACATCTCTTTGGCAAATTTAAAATTTGATACTCTAAACAACTCATCTATATCTAGCATAAAGGTTACAATATTATGCATTGTTTAATCGATTATATCTAGATTTAATCGATTAACTCGATCTGCTATTAACCGATTAACTAAACAACTTAATTGATTATTTAGTTCTTATTTAGTGAAAAAAATGTTCTTTCGATCTCCAATATTACCAAGATTCAACTAAACTTACATGCACTTATTACAGACAATTAAGAACAGTAAAGACACAATACATAATATGCAATTAACACAAAATTATATGTTCAAACAACAAAACAACTTTTCTCATCCTTTTCACATTATCCAAAACTATAGACAATTATATGATAATAATTGGTCAAAAGTAAGAAGATATATAATAGTTGTGAAAATAAATTGTAATTAATCATTAAGTACAAGTTGTGGTTGATTAACCATTTTTAGAAGATTGAACAAATGCACAAATAACTACATTTAATCGATTATCAAATGCATTTAATTGATTAAACTGACAAACACGAAATATGAACAAGATTTGTATGACAAATCCAATATGTATAAACACAATTAGGTATGGAATGATTAATATTAATCAAACATATATAGTATATATGCTAGATATGGTCAAGATTCTCATAAAAACCACAATCCATAAACTGTCAACATAATTAAACATAGTTCAACAAAACATGAAATAGCGAATTAAAACGACTACATAGCAAGAGTTTGAAAACATATTACAAGCACAAGACAAAAGTGTTCATAGTGTGTGTCAATGCGAACATTGAGCCTCTATTCCATGGCGTCCAAATGAGCTATCCCGAAAGGTGATCCTTGAGGCATAGCGGCAGCGTCCCCCTAATTTTTAGGAACCTGCTCATCCATATCAGTTGGAAATTCCTCATCAAATAACTCTAAGTCCACAATTGTGTTGTGATCCTCCTAGTATTGCCAGACATTATTATACTTATAGATTTCCGTTTTGTGGATTAGATTATTACCAATCGAGTGCTCACGAGAGTTTATAGTGATGATCACCGTATAATATGTATCTATTTCTAGATGATCAATGATACGATATTTGAAGATACCATAAGCAAGAAACTTCATTGAAGAGGTCGAGATATCATACATAACCTTTAGAATTTCTTCATGCCAGTTAATCATAATGCTTTCTCGAATAGCAAACATAAATTTTAGGTCATTGATGGTTGGTTGGACATGGTTCGTGTTTCTTTGTACAAGTATATATGCCACAATATAATATAGAAGTCAGTTTTCAACCGATAGGATCCAGCCTTAGTTAACTTTCCTTGCACGTACAAGTGCGGTCCTCTGAGACAAGATTTATACATTTCAGTTACATCAAATGTGTTCCATAACTCATTTGAGTAGTCTCCTAGGCTGGAAACATCACTAGACAACCGACCCAAATCCAGAAATAAGGTCTCATTCAGCTCAAACAATTTTCCCGAAACAATAGATCAGTAGCTACCATCTTTGTATCTAAAATTAGCATAAAACTCTCTAACTAGAGCAAGATATACCTTTCCGTTAAGCTCAAGAAATTGTTTCACACCCTGAATTTCCAATCCATGAGGAAACTCGAAGCCTTGCTCTACCATCTAAGCCATATCCGCAAAATGAATGTGCCCTGGCTTCCTTCCTTGGAATAGGGCTAAGCGAGTTTCTTGTAGAATTAGTGAGTAGTAGGGGTCACCTCGACCCCTTCTATCACCATGACCAGATGAGGAGCCAGCTTCAGTTCTCCTTGAACGATTTTGTAATCGATTTAGGGTGATTCTAGACCAAGATTTAAAATTGGGGAAAATTCTAGGTTTTCGAATTTCTTCTAAACTGGGGGCTAATTGATGACTAACTAGGCTTGATAGGGCTCAGTTTGGATTGCTATATGATTAGGATAGATCAATTTTACCAATTGATTGACAAAAGGGTAGGAATTTAGGGATTTAGGGTTTGAAAAAAACTTTCCCAAATGCATAGTGAATATGTTATACCTTACTATCGTTAATCGATTAAAGCACCCGTTAATCAATTAAGACCCATTAAATTCTTAAGCAACTTAGCCCAGTTAACCAATTTAAGGAAAGCTTAATCAATATGCATGATATGATGTTATGAACATTATGCCACATGGGTCAGAATTTCAGCATTTATTCCGAACATACTTATACTTCTAGTAATCGATTACTCATCCACTTAAATCGATTAACGAACTATTACAAGTTAGTTTTCTGTTACGTCTTAGTCGATTATACATTGTCTTAATCGATTGACACACCAAAAAAATCAGATTGTTAGCTACTGGAATTCTGATAATCGACTACACATAATACCAAGCTTAATTGATTAAGTGCAATAATTTTCTGTTTTGCACAAAATATAGGAAAAGAGGAGTAAGTGATCTGCGACACTTATTCAACTCCCCTTCTAGGTGTATTCCGACTTGCTGATACCCAATAGAAAATAGGCTCCTACACTATCTCATTGTCTATATCTTGGTTCAACACAACACAAATCATGCTGAACCAATCGACAATGATTTCAAGTTTAAGTATGTTGTCAAAGAAAGAATTATGATCAATTGGCATGCAGAAATTCTAAAAGCGATGTCGGACATCACTTCGTCTTCCTCAAGACTACTTTCTCATGGGATTTTTATTTTTCGTGTCATAGAGCATGATGGGATTGACACTTGCCATGAGGTGATAATAGTTATGACTTCTAGAGAGCATCTCATTAATGATAATCTAATCCATAAGATGAGCATTTACAAAAACAACAATATGTTGATGTATCGAGAGGACTACCAAAACACTCTTAATCATGAATCAGATGAGGAAGATGAGGCAAATCAAGCTGAGCAAAACTAGGAACCACAAACCGATGAGGCTCCCAACATGCCTTTAGAACCATTGTTTGGTTTAGGTCACTTGGATGCCATGGAAAAACGGCTAAATGAGCGCATGGATAATCAGATGCAAGATATGGAAGAAAGGATTATGGCAGAGTTTTAATGATAAGAGCTAGCAACCAAGGCTCATTTTGATCACCTCAACTTGTTTTCAGCCTTTGGCAGATTCCTACAATCACCTCCAAGTCACTAGTCTAGCTTAGGGCGATAATAAGTAGTCCTAGTTAGTTAAGTCATAGGTTATATGTTATTTCATTTATTCAAGTTTATGTATCTTATGATTCGTTGTATTTTATTTCTGTTTTTCTTTCGTTTTGTCATATTATTTTCCCTATTTTGTTGACTACTTTTGATCATTCTATAAAGAGCATGAAATGAATAAAATCTTTGCATTGATCATTTTTTCTATAATCATGTTTCTAAATATTCATCAATACATCGATTCTTGCTGAAAATTTCTGAACATAATATGTATCTCCAAGGGAAAATCAAGAAATACTTAATACTTAATCGACTAATCACGGGCACAATCAATTAAAGACCATTAAAATTGCAATTTCAAGTGAAGTTAGAAAATGCTTAATTGATTAATCCCATGTATAAATGATTAAGAGCATGAATTTTTTTGCATTTTTTCTTAAACATGGATCTTATTTACTTTTGGCTAATATAACATTTCTTTTTTATCATGCCAAAAGGGGGAGAAAGGTTGTTGTTTAAGTTTTGCAAATTTGATGCATTTATCAAGCTTATGCAATGCAAATAAATCAAAATCCAAAACATAAATCATGCATCATACATTACTATTCCCTTCTAGAGAGAGCTAATACGTGGCTGAGAAATCAAACTGCTGAAACTCAAGCAACTTGGTGAACTTTGAAGGATGCTTTTCTCAAAAAATACTTCCCCCTTCCAAAACTGTACATTATAGACATCTTATCCAAAACTTTAGTCAAAATCATGGGGATTCTATCTCTAAAGCTTGGGATAGATTAAATGAGCTAACTGAAGCTCGCCCTCATCAATGGCGATTTGATATATAATTAAGCCTATAGTAATGTGCTTTCATGAAAATTTCTGAGCAAAACACAATAACCCCTAAACACATGAGAGTAATGAAAGGAGAGTGACCCTAGTTCATGCACTTGTTATGACTCAAAGACTTAGCTACAAACTGAATTTATTTATGATTGTCTTGTCTGGATGTCTAGAATGTTTCAAAACTATCAGGAGAATATTGTCATTTTGGTACATGGTTTCTATATTGTCATTTATACATGATTGTGAGAGTTAGCCATAATACATGCTTGAGGACAAACAAGACCTAAGGTTGAGGGGATTTGATGAGTGCGAAATTGTGCTACATTTGAAAGGCATAAAACTCATTTTAGAACATAATTAGAACTTTAGGATAGTTTTTAGCCTTTATTTCTCTTTGTTCGGGTTAAGCATGTGTTCTTGGTTGTCTTGTGCAGGACAAATAGATTCTGGCTTGAAATAGCAAATATTGGATGCAAGAAAAAAGGAAATAGGTGTTGACATTATTGGAAGGCCAATTGAAGGACCAAAGGAAGTTCAGAGTAAAAAATCAGGCATAGTGAAGGACACCATTTAGTCTAGAATGAAGAAAAGTGACAAAACAGAAGGCACAAGACACGACCAGGACATGCATGGGCCCACGACTGTGTGTTTCTTGAAGAATTTCATCCCAAACTCATAGATTTACATGGGCATGCCGTGTGATGGCCCATGGTCGTGGATTGACCAAATCTGTTCCTAATTTTCATATTTTGATATTGAATTTGTTAGGCTTAGCCTTTTCCCTTGTAACTATGAAAATGAGGGTTCTCCCTCAGAGATTGAGATACGTTTTACTCTACTTAGGATTAACATTACTATTTTCTCTATGTTTTCATTACAATTTTGTAATCTCATCTCCATTATGAGTGAGTAATTTTCTTTGTTTCTAGGATAGAGGCTATGCTCTTTTACATTCAATATATACTTGTTTCTACTTCTATTTCATCTAGTGTTGTAATTTGAATCATTAAATAGAAGTCTTAATCATGTAAGTTGTCTAGTCAACAAGTTGGACCTGTTAGATATATTGGGGAAGGTCCGAGAGGTGAACCCAACTATTCAATCATTCAATTATTCAAACTAGAATCCTAAGTCACGAGAGTAGTCTTAGGATTCTTAGAGGGTTTTCTGGGAATTACCTTGGGTTTCTACGAAGCAATTGGATAGATCCAAGTAAATGATTCGATTGATAACCGTACCACGAGAGTTGATGTAACTTCAATTGAGTACATATGTTGGAGCTCGAGACAAGAAGACACATATTAAAGAGCAATTCACCCTCACGAATCAAAAATTCCATTATTCTCAATTTTGTTTCAATCTCTTATAGAGTCAGGTATAATTAATCGATATAATTAAAAGAACTTTCTAGTCCTCGTGGGTCATTCACACCTGGTGCACTCGGGTCACCCAAAGTATTTAAAGGCCATATTGGAGAATTTGTCCCACCTTTTAGTTAGTTTTATTTTCTCTTTTTTATTTTCATAAGTATTTTTAAATTACATGCTTTCAAAGAATTACATAAACGTTCTCAAAATGCTTCAAAATATTTTTAATGACTTGAGGGCAAGTCAAACTTTTAAGTTATGGGGAATGTGTATAACATTTTGAAATTGATTTTTTAATTAGGTTGGTTTTTAGTTATGTGTTTACTAGTTTAGTTAGTTTCTTGTATTTCTTTTACTGAGTTAGTTTAGTTTTCGATATTTTTTTTTAAAAGTGAAAAATCTTTGAAACCGACTAAACTTTGTAACTAACCAAACTTGCCTTTAACATTATTTGAAACAACAAGCTTAGGTAATTTGCTTTTCCCGTAGGAAATTCAGAGGGTATAGGAGTTGGAAAAGTGTGATCTTGGAGCTTGTTCTTGGATCAATACCTGTAGTTTAAAGCATCCTTGATGGAAGGCTAATCATTCTCAGTTTGGATCATGATGTAGTATTCCTTACTTAATAGATTTTTATTTCTTTTTGTAAGTTATGTGTTTCAACCTATTGACCCATTCCATCTATTCTTAATGCTTATTTTAGATTGATCCCCGAAAGTATGTTTTCAAAGATGCAAAGTCTTTTGTTGGATGAATCAACAAATGTTCTAAGGCCAGGTGGTAGAATAGAACATTTGTCATTTTAAAGCATATGAAATAAGCAACTTGTTTTCAAGGCAATCAAAAATTGGGAAAGTTGAAATGAGATGTGAAAGGAACATTTCAACGAATGCAAACCAATCAAGGGTAGTATTTAAACAAGGTTTGAAACTCATTTAACTTTACCAAGTCTTGGGAAGGCTAATTAAGAAATGATGTATGGTGGATTGAATCATACTAAATTAACTTGCATAAAGCAAATTATTTTGATATTGAAAAGTTAAGAAACTTTACATTCATGTTTCCAAACCATTATTCTTCTCTTAAATTGTAAATATGTAGTTTTACTTTTCATGCATAAAACAACATATTTGCTTGCTAAAGTATATCTAAACTTTCTACCAATCTCTATGGATCGACAAAACTCTATAATATACTATAATTGAATCTTGAAAGGGATTTAAGAGTTAATATAGTAAAAGACTTTTTATAAATGTGTTCGTTGAAACTTTGAAACTGAATCATCATCTTCTTAAACCAAGAGAAAAACCTTTCAACAGTCAACTCTAGCTATACCAAATATTTTTTCTTTGTTGTTGTCTCCAGGTAACAAATCCTTTATTTGTTGGAGTTAGCACTAAAAATTTAGATTTGTGTCTTGTTTTATGCTTTGAATAACCACTATCAAGATACTAAATTTTGATTATTGCTTTCAAGGATTCCTATAAAAATAAATTAGAACGAGATGTTAGGTATCCAATTTGATTTGGTCCTTTCGGATTAGCACCTTTCTCAACCTATATATATTGACCACTAGCTACACCAAATCTTCTAATATCACACGAATTAGGAGTGTATCCTTTGGTGTTACAGTACAAGCATATGAGTTTCTTGTAATGTATTTTCCATTTAGGAACATATAACTATTTCTTATCATTCATCTTTCTAGTTTGAACTTATTGACTAGCATTATTTGGTTTTTAAAAAAAAATTGATTTTTTTTTAATTCTGATAGGTTGACTATTTATGGAATAACCTAGTCCGTTCATATCCTTAGAATGTCTTTGTTTGATAAGTAAATTATCTATACCATTTGTACCTTTCTCATAGTTTCACATAATCTGATTTAACTTATCAATTTTCAGTTCCAAGAGATACATTTTTATGTTAAGCCATAACTATTAATATCAATCTGGAATTTGTATTTGTCTATATCATTTTGCAAAGTTTAATTACTCTTTTCAAGAAGATGTGTAGTATTAGTTTTTTAGTAAAGCCTAATTTACTATGCAATTCATTAAAGGTATTTAATCTAGACTTCATAGCTTTGTTGGTTCCCTCATGAGTAGACACTAGGTTATCCCACATCTCTTTGGCAAATTTAAAATTTGATACTCTAAACAACTCATCTATATCTAGCATAAAGGTTACAATATTATGCATTGTTTAATCGATTATATCTAGATTTAATCGATTAACTCGATCTGCTATTAACCGATTAACTAAACAACTTAATTGATTATTTAGTTCTTATTTAGTGAAAAAAATGTTCTTTCGATCTCCAATATTACCAAGATTCAACTAAACTTACATGCACTTATTACAGACAATTAAGAACAGTAAAGACACAATACATAATATGCAATTAACACAAAATTATATGTATGTCAAGTTAAGTAAATCAAGTAATGCGAAAATGTAAAAAGATAATGGAAAGGAAGAATGAAGCATGACTTTTATCCTGGTTCGTTTGCGGGTCCACTTACAAACTACATCCAAACTTCCCCTTCTAATCTTGGAAGATTTTTATTTACTATGGAAATTAAATGTTCGTTACAAACATAATTCCAATACAAGAGGTAAGATGCTACTTTCTTGATCTCTATGAACTTGACAACCTTGGTTTGAACTCTCTCTCTCTCGCCTACTAAGATCGTCTATCTTTTCACGATTAGGCCCCAGCCAGGTATCGCCCAATACCAAGACCTCTTGCTTCTCGTGAAGATACACCTAACAACATCTAGGATTTTTTCCAAACCTATTCTCCCTCCCTCTATGGTGATACAACACACCAAGAGAATATGTTGTTTCCTTGTCTAACAATTTTCTTCAAGTTAGATGTACACCTCAATGTGCAAATTTTAAACACTCTTCTTACAATCTAAGAACCCTTCTAAAAAATCTCACAATTACAAAACAAAAAGCGTGAGATGCAATATTTCTTTTTCAATAAAATATTTGACAATAAAGCTTAACGGGTATCTTGTAAAGATTCACCATTTTCTTTTCTCTAATTAACACTTTGAAATCTCTCTAAAGATATAAAAGTTAGAGCTTAAGATTTCCTGAAAAAAATGTGTAAACTCTTTATTTCGAATATTTTTTCTAACTCTATGAATCAATGTTCATTTCAATTATGAAGCAATATGAAAAAAATGGGTTAAAATACTATTCTGTTTTAAATTGCAGTTAATCGATTATATCTTAAACTTAATTAATTAGCGGGTTCTTGAAAATAACATAAAACAGAAACAATAACAACCCTTAATCGATTAAACCCATACTTAATCGATTAACGGGTTCCCAAGAAATCAATGATTAATCGATTAAAATATCTATTAATCAATTAATGGTTTTCTAAAAAGATGCTTCAATGATGAATGAACCTCCTACATGATTTATAAAAGAATGATGCATGCCATTGAATGATGTATGATTTAAAAACTCTTTTTAAATGCATTCAAAACATATGATCATGTATGTATGTGCATGTAAATCATGTATGTATGCATGTAAGTCTCATTTTAGTTATGATTGATTTTAGCTTATGAGACTTCCATTGGGGTTCATCCTAGCCTAGACTCTTACTAAGCAAGCATCTTAAGACCTAATAAAGATATTAAAGACTTGTCCTCTAGATCTTCTTTTGAATGCTTTGCCTTGTATGAACTTGAGTCTTGACTTTATTGTTGATACTTGTTGTTTGTTGATTTGCTCATCTCTTCAAGCTTGTCCTTGATCATTAATCATGTTGTCGATCTTTGTCTATATTAAACTGTGTCGTCCTTTGTCTTTATCAAAATATATGTATCATTTGTCTTCATCAAAATATATGTGATGCATGCTTGCATAAACACTATTGCTCATTCATGTATGCTTGCATCTTTAGATAGAGATAATTCACACCATCGATATATATTTGTTCAGCTTCAACTGAAGGCTATCCAGTGCCCCTTTTAGATTCCAAGGATTTTTTGTTCCACTATCTAATCAAGTGTTCATGCAAGCTACACAACAAGACTCTCACTAGAACACTTATTTCCTAAAATAGATCACACCAATTTTTTTACAATCACTCACCAAACACTATGGTGACAATTTCTTTAATAGTAGTGGAAAAGACTTTCAAAATGGCTATGGAATTATAAAATGATTCTAGGATAATAGAATTCTTGCAAGAACACTTTAAGATCATTACCACACAAGGCTCTTAATTTTCATATTTTATGAAAGTTGTCGTATGTTTTAAGAGGCTTAGGAGGTTATATATAAAGTGTAGAGGGGTTCCAAGGTCCAAACCAGGTGGTATACATCATTTGGGAGCATATTGTTGCTATGTTTGAACACATACTAGTTGAGTGTTAATTTCCAAAAACATGTTCCTATGGCTGAGTAACTAGTTACAATCCCATGTTAATTGGTTTCAAGATTTCTAGTAACCTATCACTTAGTTTCTAGTAACGTATTACATTGTTTCAAGTAATATGTTATACGATTTCTAGTAACATGTTACATGGTTTTTGAAAACTAATTTTTCAAACCTTTATTAGTAGTTTCTACCTCTTTTAACTTTGAAAAAACTGTTTTAGCCTATACCCAATGTATCTTAAGTGATATAAAAAATAAAATCAACTATCAAAGGCAACACCATCAAATAGAAAGCAAAAAAAAAACTTATTTATATTACTTATGTTTTCCCATCTTCAAGGTCTTCAATTTTTTTTTATTGATATTAGTTTGTTCATGAAAACCTTGCCAATATCAAAGAGAAGTTCTTTTTCACAATCAGAACAATAGGAATCACATACATATAAGAAATCAAATTAGATATAAAAGAAGTATGACATTGGCAATCTGAGCATCAGTTTAGAAATTTCATATGAATTCCACTAACAAAGATGGGACAAAACAATAGAAGAACTAATTTCCTTTCTACATAATCATTTGTATCGATGTAGGAGGGATTGAGAGAATTTTAAAGAACTTATGACACTTTAACACAAAAAATTTATAGGATTGAGAGATTTTCCTTCAAACCATTTTCTTTTAACTTTAATCAAAATGAACAAAATGAACACACAAAAATGACATATAAGATAGAACTAAGGGTGGAAATAGGTCAAACTACCTACTAAGGGCTATTATAAGGCCTATAATAGGCTAGGTTATGCTTTTTCTGTAAACTGATCTAATTCAGGATTTCTAAAAAGCCTATTAAGCTTAATTTGTCAGACTTAGCTTTAATATATCTAAAATGTTTATTAATCATAGTGAAGCGACCTATTTAATTATATTATAGAATAATATTCATATTATACAATTTTAATATAAATAATATTATTACATATGAAATTTTAATATCAAAATATATACAAAAACATAATTTAATTGTTTGTATTAGGTGAGTCTAGTTAAAAGTGGACTTATTAGCCTACTAAAATGCATGATTGTTAACCTATTTCTAGCCCTTATAGTATAATATGCCTCTAAAAAGGCTAACATGTTAGACTTTTAAAACGGTTAGACATATGCTTTATAAAAATTAAATAGGTAATCAGACTAGGTCGAGCTCCTATATACTATATAGGTGTGACCTATTTAAGGCAAAGTCTGGTGTAACTTGTTTCACCCTTACATAGAACTAACAATAACAAAATGAACTAACGGTCTCCTTCACCTTTAAGGTGTAGAGAAAAAGATCAATGAATTGGATAAGTTGTAGGGTTTTCTCTATCCCCAAAAGATAAATGAATTTGGAAAAACAATGGAAAAAAATATTTTTTTTTGATAAAATTGACTAGTCTTGTAAAAAATTAGGTTCAAAAGTCAGTTATAGTGGGGAAGATATTAGCATTCCATATCCCTCATTCATTGAATGGTACAAAAATTTTAATGGCTTCTTAGAAGTATTTACGTTACCCCTTTTTATAAAAAAATGCATTAAAAAAATGTCATATCTAGTACTTTTTCACACACTATAAATGAGACAATGGGTATAAAAAGGTTCACTACGTCAGAGTTGCAGTTCAATAGCGAATATTTTAGATGTATAACATCGCTTTCATGCGCTTTCTGTTTGATCATAGTAGTATATTGTCATGATTAACAACGCTTCTCAAACGTTGTTGTATTGAATATATACCAAGGTGCATCACACAAAAAGCAATGTCATATATTGCATAAATACAATAACGCATCGTACACACAACAATGTCATACATGTCTTACATAAACAACGCATTTTATAGGTATTATTAACAACGCTTATTGTTACAATTTTGTATTGCATATATATAACAACACATTATCAGAAAAGCACCATTGTATTATTCATAAATATTCTCAAACATCACCTTAATACAATAGCGCAATACATACATAGCCTTGTTATATTAAGCATGTACAACAACACTATCTATATAAAGCGATGTTGTATTAATCCTTTACAATAGCGCATGTCAGGGTTTCCCCTAGAATTTGCTGTTGATATGTAGAAATTAATACATGCATATACATTTATTAGTAGCATAGACGTTCTCATTAGCACATACATTTATACATTCTAAACAACACAAACACGTTAATACATGCTAGAAGTTTGTTTTATTAACATCAATACAATACAATCTACAAACAATGAATATCATGCCAATTATGTTTTGACAGAGTACATAATTACAAATAAAAAATTATACAAATTACAAAGAAACAAAATTATACAAATTACAAACAATCAAAATTAAGCTATAATTTTACAAAGACTACTTGCATCTACTTTTTACTTTTCTTAGATTGTTTTAGGCTTGTAAGATCATCCTTGTTTGGAGGAACATATTGATTCACCTAAAGCCCTTCATCGTGATCATCTCTTATATAAAATCATTATCCATAGTTGGTCTTCTCTCACGCGATTGTATGTCCCAAAAAATATCATCTTCATCAATATCTTCATATTCTTGATCATAAATATTATTGACAATTATTTTGTTAGTTAAAAGTGTTGGGATGCTTGAAATATGTTATTGTGTTAGTCCCACATTGTCTAATATTGGAACAGAGTAGAGTAATCAATGTTATATATTGGACACATATCCCTTGTTGTAATGTACACCAGATATAAGCAACAAATAGAAACACTCCATGGGTTGTCGGGCTCATGGGTGTGCTAGAGTTTATAATCCTTATTCTCTAATAATATCTTCGTAGTTGCTCAATGCTCCCGAGTATGTAGACACAATTGGTTGAACCCTGTTACCAAATTCTCTTGTTTCATATCTTATATTTATTCTATGCCTTTATTTGATTGCTTGTGGCCAATTCTATGCAACAATCGCTTCCGCAGCACCAACAAAAAAAACAATGAACCATTTCATATCAACTGGATCACTAGCATAGAATACTTGTTGAGCTTGTGATGCTAGAATAAATGGCTCATCTTTATATCATGGCCTATTAAGATCTACCTGCATGAACCCTAACTCATCAACTCGGAAGCTATTGTTGTTATCATCCCACATACAATATAAAATTGGCATATGAAATATTGTATAATCAAATTCCCATATTCGTTGAAACACCCTAAAGTATAAAATGTTCGCATATATTGGGTTTCTATCTTTTGCACTTGACATGTGTAAAGTTTGAGCAACAAGAGTCACATCACTATTTTGCATTTTAATTTGATCATCTTGTTTTTTTGTATAAAATGTGAACTCATTAATTAGGTAATCAGTTCAGGATAAGACATGAATACTTGGACCATTGGCTAACCATTTCAATCTTTCGGAAACCGAATGTGCATTTATATTCAACTCATCATTAATATGATTTTTTAGTCACTTTATGAAACACCGATTATGCTCTTTGGAAATCCAATTTTCATTCTTACTTGGGTAAGACTTCCTTAGCATCTCCTTGTGTATTTCAACATATGGCTCAACCTCATCTGCATTATGTAAAACATATAATTGTGGTTGCTCGAATTCGATTCTTGTTATAGTCAATATTTCATTCCCAATAATACTTTCACCAAATGTTTTTGCATATCGAGGCTTTGGAATGCCCATGAAATCACCATCGGTAAGGTATCCGATACAAAAATCAAGAGTTTCTTCAACATCATATCGCTCGACAATACAACCCTCTACTCTTGATCGGTTCTTCATATAACCTTTTAATGTCTTCATATAACGCTCAAAGGGGTACATCCGTCGCATATAGGAAGGGCCGCATAGTTGTGTCTCTCGAATAAGATGAATTCTTTGTTGAACTATTATGTCAAAAAAAGAAGGTGGGAAATACATTTCAAGCTCACACAAAGTCAAAATAATTTTTCTTTGTAATATAGGTAATTTTTCAAAGTCAATCACTTTGCTACAAATTGCCTTGAAGAAGAAGCATAACTTAGTTATGGTTCCTCGAACTCTTTTAGATAGAGTTGACCGTATTCCAATAGGTAAGAAATGCTCCACAAGTACATGACAATCATGAGACTTAAGACCTTTTAACGTGAGGTCTTTCATTGATACGAGATTCTAAATGTTGGAAGAGTACCCCTCTGGAACTTTAACACCATTCAGAAATTTACAAAATTCCATTTTCTCCTTCCTTGATAAAGTATAAGCTGCTGGAGGTAGAAATGTACGTTTTCCCTTCATTATCGACCCCAATTCCTTTTTTATTCTCATACTAACCAAGTTCAACCTTGCATTCAATCCATCTTTGGTCTTACCAGGAACATTGATTAAGGTACCAAGGAGACTTTCAAATACATTTTTTCAATATGCATAACATCGAGTAAATGCGTTATATATAATGAACTCCAATATGGCAATTCAAAGAAGATTGACATTTTCTTCCAACCATTTGTTACAATTTCTTTTGCAAAAGGTTTACCAAATTGATTATTCAAACCCTGTAGCTTTTGAAATAATTGGTCACCCGTCAACGGCAGAGGAGCATGACGTTCTTCATTGTTCCCATCAAATGCTTTTCTCCAGCATCAATAGTGATGATCTGAATGCAAAAATCTATGATTGCCAAGGAAGACATTCTTCTTATAGTGTTCCAACCTCATTGAATGAGTATTGTCTTCACATACAGGACATGCAAAATGTTCTTTTGTACTATATTCGGACATATGACCATAGGTAGGGAAATCATTGGTTGTGCTGAACAACAAAGCCCTCAAGTTGAAGTTTTCTTCCCTATACGCATCATACAAATTTATGCATATCTCCCTCATTTTCTTCAAGTCTTCAATTAATGGAGCCAAATATATGTCTGTCATTTTCTAGTTGTTTAGGTCTAGAAATTATCATAGATAACATCTCATATTAGTGCTTCATGCATAGAGAAGGAGGTAGGTTGTATATCACCATATCACTGGTCATGTACTATGGGAGAAACTTTGAAAACTATGTGGGTTAGGCATAGATTTCTTAAACCAACATTTTTCTTATTTTTAACATTTTTTGCTTTGAAGTATTTTTACAACCAATCTTACCCTTCACATTAATAAAGAAATAATATATGCAAAAAAGTTCTAGAATATTTTAATTCAACTTTCTCATCAAATATTGTATTCTTTGCAAGTTATACGGTAATCTAAAACAAAAATAACATCAATGGCAACAACAATAATAAAGATGTAGTGATTTTTGGTTGCATAATCTATCAAAAGGCATTGATATTTTTTTTTGTACAAGTGGTCTTCAATGAAGTTCTTTTACAATATACCTCTTACATCAATAACATGACCAAACAAAGAGGACAAGTTAAAATATAAGTTACATAAATCTTCAATGATAGACATAAAAAGCAAAATAGACCGAATACACTAGTTTGGATATTTTGTCAAGCATGTTAGGTGCTATAAAATAAAAACTAAAAGAAAAAACAACAATAGCAACAACAATATATCCTTATTAAAAAAGAACATCCTAGAAACAAACTGTTTGAAATAGAAACTCTTGAGCATACAGAAGCAAGAAGCAGCAGAAATTTATAATTTCTAATTAAGGTGAGCATCATATATTTAATACAATTATATTGGCTATTTATTTTGGGGTTACAAAATAAGTAATCTAATTAATGATAACATATAAGACTTCTGAAACTGATAATGAATATGAGCTTAATAAGTGGATACCCAAACAGTTGACCTATAGGGGATAATGGGAACCCTATAAGTTAATACATAAGGAACGGTTATGGTCTCCAAGACACTAAATCACAAATAGTTTTCACCTCTACCCATCAGAGAGACAACAAAGGTCCCAAAAGGAATTAAGGATTTGGTTGAGGAAGACCATCATACCAAAACTCTCTCAAAAAGTATATCAAAGGAATAGATCAGAGAACATGGATTCAGGTATGGCTTTGTATCCTTATTTTATATTATGTGTGAGAATCATGATATTCAAGATCCTAGGATTGGTATTTCAACAATCATGAGGAAATATCTAACAAGTGGTATCAGAACTTTAGGTTCTGAATTTTATGGTTCCACATTAAAGATGTTTTTCCCTATATTTTTTATGAACCGTATTTTCTTAAATTTGGATCTTTTTATGCTTCCGCTATTGGTTATGAAAATTTGCTAACTATGAATAAGGATGGTAACTTTTATCCGCTTATTTGAATTATGATTAATTTATATTATGAATCCTTGCAACATTTGTTAAAGTATATGTAAAAGGTACATGTGTGTTAAGATGTATTTTTTATTTTATACATATACAATTTAGAATTCATAACCTTCTATTTATTGCAAATTAAAATATACAAATATACATATGTAATTGTTTTCATTTAGGATTAGGATTAAGATTAGTATTATGATTGGATTAGTTTTAGGAATAAGATTAGGATTAGGATTGGGATTGGGATAAGCATTAGGATTGGGATTAAGATTAGGATGAGGATAAGGATTATGATTAGGATTAGGTCCTAATAATCCTAATCCTAATTCTAAGTTTGGTCCTACTCCTAATCCTAATTCTAAGTTTGGTCCTACTCCTAATCCTAATTCTAAGTTTGGTCCTACTCCTAATCCTAATTCTAATCCTAAAACTAATCCTAATCCTAATCCTAATCTGAATCCTAATCCGAATCCTAATCCTAATCCTTATCCTAATACTAATCATTATCCTTATCCTAATCCTAATCCTTAACCTAATCCCAATCCATATCCTAATCCTAAACCTAATCTTATCCTAATACTAATCCTAATCCTATTCCTAATCCTCATCCTAATCCTAATCCTAATCATGATCCTAATCCTAAAGATTATCCTAATCCTTATCTATATCCTTATCCTAATCCTAATCCTTATCTTCATCCTAATCCTTATCCTCATCCTCATCATAATCCTAATCCTAATCCTAATCCTAATCCTATTCCTAATCCTAATCCTAATCATTATCGTAATACTAATCCTAATCCTGATCCTAATCCTAATCCTCATCCTAATCCTAATCCTCATCCTTATCCTAATGCTAATTCTAATCCTAATCCTAAGTCTCATCCTAATCCTAATCCAAATCCTAATCATTATCCTAATCCTAATCCTATTCCTAATCCTAATACTAATCATTATCCTAATCCTAATCCTAATCCTAATCCTAATCCTAATCCTAAGTCTCATCCTAATCATAATCCTAAGTCTCATCCTAATCCTAATCCTAATCCTAATCCTAAACCTAATCCTAATCCTAATCCTAAACCTTTCCTAATCCTCATCCTCATCCTAATCATAAACTAAATCCTAGTCATAATCCTTATCCTAATCATTATCCTAAACCTAATCCTAATCATAAACCTCATCCTAATCCTAATCCTAATCCTATTCCTAATCCTAATCTAATCCTCATCCTAATGCTAATCCTAATCCTAATCCTAATCCTAATCCTAACCGTAGTCATAATCATTTTCCTAATCCTAATCCTCATCCTAATCCTAATTATAATCCTAATCCTCATCCTAATCCTAATTCTAATCCTAATCCTTATCTTAATCTCAATCCTAATCCTCATCCTCATCCTAATCCTAATCCTAATCCTAATCCTAATCCTAATATAATCCTAATCCTAATCCAAATCCTAATCCTCATCCTAATCCTAATCCTAATCTTAAGTCTCATCCTAATCCTAATCTTAATCCTAATGCTAATCTAAATTTAATACGTAATCCTATTCCTAATCCTTATCTTAATCTTAATCCTAATCCTAATCCAAATCCTTATCTTAAGTCTCATCCTAATCCTAATCCTAATCATAATACAAATCCTAGTCCTAATCCTAATCATTATCCTAAAAAAAATCCTAATCCTTAATCTCATCCTAATCCTAATCCTAATCCTAATCCTAATCTTAATCCTAATCCTAATCCTAATCCTAATCTGAATCCTAATCCTATTCCTATTCCTAATCCTAATCCTAATCTTAATCTAATCCTAATCCTCATCCTCATCCTAATGTTAATCCTAATCATGATCCTAATCCTAATCCTTATCCTAATCCAAATCCAAATCCTAATCCTAATCCTAATCCTAGTCCTAATCCTAATCCTAATCCTGATCCTAATCTTAATACTAATCCTAATCCTAATCCTAATCATAATCCTAAGCCAAATCCTAATCCTAATCCTAATCCTACTCCTACTTCTACTCCTACTCCTAACCCCATTCCTAATGCTATACCAAATCCTAATCCAAATTCAAATACTAATCCTAATCATTATCCTAATCATAATCCAATTCATTATCATAATCCTAATCGTAATGCTAATCATAATCCTAATCATAATCCTATTCCTAAGGCTCATCCTAATCATAATCCTAATCATAATCATAATCTTATTCCTAATCCTAATCCTAATCTAATCCTAATCCTAATCTTAATCCTAGTCCTAATCCTAATCATTATCCTAATCCTAATCCTAATCATGATCTTAATCCTAATCCTAATCCTAATCCTAATCTGAATCCTAAATCTAATCCTAATCCTAATCCCAATCCTAATCCAAATCCTTATCTTAATCAGATTCCTTATCCTCATCCTAATCCTAATCCAAATATAATTCTTAATTCTAATCCTAATCCTAATCCTAATCCTAATCATTATCGTAAACCTATTCCTAATCATGATCCTAATCCTAATC
>NC_032020.1:5727775-5733233 GCF_001865875.1 Lupinus angustifolius
ATTCCTAATCCAAATCCTAATCCTAATCCTAATCCTAATCCTAATCCTAATCCTAATCCTAATCCTAATCCTAATCCTAATCCTAATCCTAATCCAAATCCTACTCCTAATCCTAATCCCAATCCTTATCCTAATCCTAATCCTCATCCTCATTCTAATGCTAATCCTAATCCTAGTCCTAATCCTAAGTCTAATCCTAATCCAAATTCTAGTTATTATCCTAATCCTAATCCTAATCCTAATCCTAACCCTAATCATAGTCATTTTCCTAATCCTAATCCTAATCCTAATCCTAATCCTCATCCGAATCCTAATCCAAATCCAAATCCTAATCCTAATACTTATCCTATTCCTAATCCTAATCCTAATCTAATCCTAATCCTAATCCAAATCCTAATCCTCATCCTAATCCAAATCCTAATCTTAAGTCTCATCCTCATCCTAATCCTAATTCTATTCCTTATCGTAATCCTAATCTTAATCCTAATGCTAATCCAAATCTAAATCGTAATCCTATTCCTAATCCTTATCTTAATCTTAATCTTAATCCTAATCCAAATCCTAATCTTAAGTCTCATCCTAATCCTATCCTAATCATTATCCTAAAAAAAATCCTAATCCTAAATCTCATCCTAATCCTAATCCTAATCCTAATCCTAATCCTATTCCTAATCCTAATCCTAATCCTAATCCTAATCCTAGTCCTAATGCTAATCGTAATCTAATCCTAATCCTAATCCTCATCCTAATCCTAATCCTAGTCATGATCCTAATCCTAATCCTTATCCTAATCCTAATCATATTCCTAATCCTAATCTTAATCCTAATCCAAATACTAATCCTAATCCTAATCCTATTCCTAATCCTAATCCTAATCCTAATCCTAATCCTAATCCTATTCCTAATCCTAATCCTCATCCTAATCTTTATCCTCATCCTAATCCTAATCCTAATCCTAGTCCTACTCCTAACCCTATTCCTAATGCTACACCAAATCCTAATCCTAATTCTAATACTAATCCTAATCATTATCCTAATCCTAAACATATTCATTATCCTAATCCTAATCGTAATGCTAGTCATAATCCTAATCATAATCCTATTACCAAGGTTCATCCTAATCCTAATCCTAATCATAATATGATTCGTAATCCTAATCCTAATCTAATCCGAATCCTAATCGTCATCCTAATCTTAATCTTAATCCTAATCCTAATCATTATCCTAATCCTAATCCCATTCCTAATCCTAATCCTAATCCTAATCCTATTCCTAATCCTAATCTAATACTAATCATATTCCTAATCCTAATCCTAATCCCAATCCTTATCCTAATCCCAATCCTTATCCTTATCCTAATCAAAAACCTGTTCTTATCTTGATCCTAATCGTATTCCTAATCCTCATCCTAATCCTAATCCTAATCCTAATCTTAATCATTATCCAAATCCTAATCCTTATCCTAATCCTAATCCTAATCCTCATCGTAATCCTAATCCTAATCCTAATCCTAATACGAATCCTACTCCTAATCCTAATCCTGATCCTGATCCTGATCCTAATCTTAATCCTAATCCTAATCCTAATCCTAATCCTAATCCTAATCCTAATCCTAATCCTAATCCTACTCCTACTCTTACTCCTACTCCTAACCCTAATCCTAATGCTACACCAAATCCTAATCCTAATTCTAATACTAATCCTAATGATTATCCTAATCCTAATCCTATTCATTATCCTAATCCTAATTGTAATGCTAATCATAATCCTAATCATAATCCTATTCCTAAGGCTCATCCTAATCCTAATCCTAATCATAATCATAATCTTATTCCTAATTCTAATCTTATCCTAATCCTAATCCTAATCCTCATCCTAATCTTAATCCTAATCCTAATCCTAATCCTAATCCTGATCCTAATCTTAACCATTATCCTAATCCTAATCCTGATCCTAATCCTAACCATTATCCTAATCCTAATCCTAATCCTAATCCAAAACCTATTCTTATCTTGATCCTAATCGTATTCCTAATACTCATCCTTATCCTAGTCCTAGTCATAATCCTAATCCTAATCATTCTCCTAATCCTAAACCTAATCCTTATCCTAATCCTAATCGTAATCCTAATCCTAATCGTAATTCTTATCCTTTTCTAATCCTACTTCCTAATCCTAATCAAAATCCTTGGTCCTAATCCTAATCCCAATCCTAATCCTAATCATAATCATAATCCTAATCCTAATCCTAATCCTAATCCTAATCCTAGTCCTACTCCTAATCCTAACCCTATTCCTAATGCTACACCAAATCCTAATCCTAATACTAATACTAATCCTAATCATTATCCTAATGCTAATCCGATTGATAATCCTAATCCTAATCCTAATGCAAATCATAATGCTAATCATAATCCTATTCCTAAGGCTCATCCTAATCCTAATCCTAATCATAATCATAATCTTATTCCTAATCCTAATCCTAATCTAATCCTAATCCTAATCCTCATCCTAATCTTAATCCTAATCCTAATGCTAATCATTATCCTAATCCTAATCCTAATTCTAATTCTAATCCTAATCCTAATCCTAATCCTATTCCTATTCCTATTCCTATTCCTAATCCTAATCTGATACTAATCATATTCCTAATCCTAATCCTAATCCTAATCCTAATCCTAATCCTAATCCTAATCCTAATCCTAATCCTAATCTCAATCCTTATCCTAATCCTAATCCCAATCCTTATCCTTATCCTAATCCAAAACCTATTCTTATCTTGATACTAATCGTATTCCCAATCCTTATCCTAATCCTAATCCTAGTCATAATCCTAATCCTAATCCTTATCCTAATCCCAATCCTTATCCTAATCCCAGTCCTTATCCTTATCCTAATCCTAAACCTATTCTTATCCTGATTCTAATCGTATTCCCAATCCACATCCTAATCATAATCCTAGTCATAATCCTAATCTGAATCGTTATCCTAAACCTAATCGTTATCCTAGTCGTAATGCTAATCATAATCCTAATCATAATTCTATTCCTAAGGCTCATCCTAATCCTAATCCTAATCCTAATCTAATCCTAATCCTAATCCTCATCCTAATCTTAATCCTAATCCTAATCCTAATCATTATCCTAATCCTAATCCTAATCCTAATGCTAATCATAATCCTAATCCTAATCCTATTCCTATTCCTATTCCTATTCCTAATCCTAATCTAACACTAATCATATTCCACATCCTAATCCTAATCCTAATCCCATTCCTTATCCTAATCCTAATCCTTATCCTTATCCTAATCCAAAACCTATTCTTATCTTGTTCCTAAATGTATTCCTAATCCTCATCCTAATCCAAATCCTAGTCATAATCCTAATCCTAATCATTATCCTAATCCTAAACCTAATCCTTATCCTAATCCTAATCGTAATCCTAATCGTAATCCTAATTCTTATCCTTTTCCTTTTCCTAATCCTAATCCTAATCCAAAATGCTAATCCTAATCCTAATCCTAATCCTAATCCTAATCCTACTCCTACTCCTTCTCCTAATCCTATGCCTAATGCTAGACCTAATCCTAATTCTAATTCTAATCCTAATCCTTAATCATTACCCTAATCATAATCCTATTCATTAACCTAATCCTAATCGTAATGCTAATCATAATCTTAAACATAATCCTATTCCTAAGTCTCATCCTAATCCTAATCCTAAGCATAATTATAATCTTATTCCTAATCCTAATCTTATCCTAATCCTAAACCTCATCCTATTCTTAATCCTTATCCTAATCCTAACCATTATCCTAATCCTAATCCTAATCCTAATCCTAATCCAAAACCTATTCTTATCTTGATCCTAATCGTATTCCTAATCCTCATCCTAATTCTAATCCTAGTCATAATTCTAATCCTAATCATTATCCTAATCCTAAACCTAATCCTTATCCTAATCCTAATCGTAATCCTAATCCTAATCCTAATTCTTATCCTTTTCCTAATCCTACTCCTAATCCTAATCAAAATCCTAATTCTGATAGTAATCTTAATCCTAATCCTAATCCTAATCTTAATCCTAATCCTAATCCTAATCCTAAGCCAAATCCTGATCATAATCCTAATCCTAATCCAAATCCTAATCCAAATCCTAATCCTACTCCTACTCCTACTCCTAACCCTATTCCTAATGCTACACCAAATCCTAATCCTAATTCTAATACTAATCCTAATCATTATCCTAATCCTAATCCAAATCCTACTCCTACTCCTAACCCTATTCCTAATGCTACACCAAATCCTAATCCTAATTCTAATACTAATCCTAATCATTATCCAAATCCTAATCCCATTCGTTATCCTAATCCTAATCGTAATGCTAATCATAATCCTAATCATAATCCTATTCCTAAGGCTCATCCTAATCATAATCCTAATCATAATCATAATCTTATTCCTAATCCTAATCCTAATATAATCCTAATCCTTATCCTCATCCTAATCTTAATCCTAATCCTAAACCTAATCATTCTAATCCTTATCCTAATCCCAATCCTTATCCTAATCCCAATGCTTATCCTAATCCTAATCCTAAACCTATTCTTATCCTTATCCTAATCGTATTCCTAATCCTCATCCTAATCCTAATCCTAGTCATAATCCTAATCCTTATCCTAATCCCAATCCTTATCCTAATCCCAATCCTTATCCTTATCCTAATCCAAAACCTAATCTTATCTTGATCCTAATCCTCATCCTAATCCTAATCCTAGTCATAATCCTAATCCTTATCCTAATCCCAATCCTTATCCTAATCCCAATGCTTATCCTAATCCTAATCCTAAACCTATTCTTATCCTTATCCTAATCGTATTCCTAATCCTCATCCTAATCCTAATCCTAGTCATAATCCTTATCCGAATCGTTATCCTAAACCTAATCGTTATCCTAATCGTAATCCTAATCGTAATCCTAATCCTAATTCTTATCCTTTTCCTAATCCTAATCCTAATCCTAATCGTAATCCTAATCCTAATCCAAATCGAAATTCTAATCCTAATCCTAATCCCAATCCTTATCCTAATCCCAATCCTTATCCTTATCCTAATCCAAAACATATCCTTATCTTGATCCTAATCATATTCCTAATCCTCATCCTAATCCTAATCCAAGTCATAATCCTAATCCTAATCCTTATCCTAATCCCAATCCTTATCCTAATCCCAATGCTTATCCTTATCCTAATCCTAAACCTATTCTTATCCTTATCCTAATCGTATTCCTAATCCTCATCCTAATCCTAATCCTAGTCATAATCCTAATCCGAATCGTTATCCTAAACCTAATCGTTATCCTAATCGTAATCCTAATCGTAATCCTAATTCTTATCCTTTTCCTAATCCTAATCCTAATCCTAATCCTAATCCTAATCCTAAACCTAATCCTAATCCTAAT
>NC_032020.1:5733333-5735231 GCF_001865875.1 Lupinus angustifolius
CCTAATCCTAAACCTAATCCTAATCCTAATCCTAATCCTAATCCTAATCCTAATCCTAATCCTAATCCTAATCGTAATCCTAATCCTAATCCTAATCCTACTCCTAATCCTAATCCTAATCCTAATGGTACACCTATTCCTAATTCTAATCCGAATACTAATCATTATGCTAATCCTAATCCAATTCATTATCCTAATCCTAATAGTAATGCTAATCATAATCCTATTCCTAATAGTAATGCTAATCATAATCCTATTCCTAATGGTACACCTAATCCTAATTCTAATCCGAATACTAATCATTATCCTAATCCTAATCCAATTCATTATCCTAATCCTAATAGTAATGCTAATCATAACCCTAATCATAATCCTAATCATAATCCTTTCCTAAGGCTCATCCTAATCCTAATCCTACTCATAATCTTATTCCTAATCCTAATCTAATCCTAATCCTAATCCTCATCCTCATCCTAATCCTAATCCTAATCCTAATCCTAATCATTATCCTAATCCTAATCCTAATCCTAGTCCTAATCCCTATATAATCCTAATCATATTCTTAATCCTCATCCTAATGCTAATCCTAATCCTAATCCTATTCCTAATTCGTATCCTAATCCCAATCGTTATCCTAATCCCAATCCTTATCCTTATCCTAATCCTAAACCTATTCTTATCCTGATCCTAATTGTATTCCTAATTCTCATTCTAATCCTAATCATAATCCTAATCATAATTATTATCCTAAACCTAAACCAAATCCTTATTCTAATCCCAATCGTAAGCCTAATCCTAATCCTAATCCTAATTCTTATCCTTATCCTAATCCTAATCCTATTCCAAATCCAAATCCTAAGTCTCATCCTAATCTTAATCCTAATCCTAATCCTAATCCTAATCCTAATCCTAATCCTAATCATAATCCTAATCCTAATCCTAATCCTACGTCTCATTCTAATTCTGATCCTAATCCTAATCGTAATCCTTATGCGATTCCTAATCCTAATCCTAAGTCTAATCCTAATCCTAATCTTAAGTCTCATCCTAATCCTAATCCTAAGTCTCATCCTAATCCTAATACTAATCCTAATATTAATCCTAATCCTAATCCCAAACCTAATACCAAACTTAATCCTAATTCTAACCCTAACCTTAATCTTAATCATTTTCCTAATACTAATCCTAATCCTTATCCTAATCCTAATCCTCATCCTAATCCTAATGCTAATCCTAATCCTAATCCTAATCATTATCGTAATCCTAATCTGAATCCTAATCCTAATCCAAAACCTAATCTTCATTCTTGAAAGTGTGCATGTCAAGAGGAACACTTTGGAAAACTCTCTTTATATGTCATGGATCATCTGGTTGGTGAAAGCCTCATTCATAAAATGGGCATATACAAGTATGGTACTACTTGGCAATATCATGAGGACTACACTACTTTTGATATGGGTTTGTCCGATAATGATGATCAAGGTGACATGGGTAATCATAATGCTACAACTCAGGGGGAGTCTTCTGGAACAGCACCTCAGAACTCTGCTTTTGGTTTAGCTCAGATGGAAGCTATGGAGCAACTAATTAACAACCGTATGGATCTTCACTTCCAAGGGTTGAAAGATCCTTATTTTGCAGGCATGGAACAGTATGAAGAGCGTCAGACTGCCTATTCAGACAACCAATTTCAGGAGTTGAGGAATATGATTCAATCTACTGCTGAAGCTCAGAATGCTATGTTTTGTTCAGAATTTCAGAAGTTATCTGTGCTTATCCGGGGTGACCAGAACATTGCTATTCCTGATGATCAGATTGACCATCCTCCACCTCAACCATAGTTTAGAAGACTTTAGACCTAGGCCATCTTACCCTTAGGTTTACTTCTTCTTTATGGC
>NC_032020.1:5735331-5735603 GCF_001865875.1 Lupinus angustifolius
CTTTTCCTATTGGCTATTTCTTTTGTCTAAACAAGTGCATTTATTCAATTTACCCAAAAATAAAACAGGTTAATTGTTAAATCCATTATTAATTCATTAACTTTGTTTTATGCTTAACTCATATCTCTGCCTCATTTTTTGACCTGGGTTATCTTTTTGATAATGTCAAAAGGGGGAGAAAGGTTGTTTTGTTGTTTTTGATTGTGCAAGTTGATAGTAATAATAATTTCCGAAATATTTGCGCATCATATCAATCATGCCAACACAATCTT
>NC_032020.1:5735703-5746748 GCF_001865875.1 Lupinus angustifolius
ATTGAGTTGTATCTTCATATTTCTTAGAGTTCTAGATAAGGAAAAAACAGAGGTTCTTGGCTGGGGCTACACCAAAAGAAAGGTTTTCTTTGTCGGTGGGAAGAGAGTCAAACCATAGAATAAGGTTCTTTCTTTATTTTCTTGTGAATGTCTAAGTGTTGTAATTGGATGATGTGCTTGTAATAACATTGATTCAATTATAGTGAAGAAAATCTCCCAAATCAGCCGAGAGGCCTGGATGTAGTTTGCGGTGGACAAGCAAACGAACCAAGATAAAAATCGTGTTGCAGGATTCTTCTTTCTCTCTCTCTCTTTATTGCATTTAATCGGTTAACTTGTATAGTAGAATTAATTGCTACATTCTGTATATTTGTTAAACTGTTAATACTGTGATAATACTGTAAGCTATGTGTGTTCATTTCATTATCGGTTAATTGTCGTGCAAGTAATCGAATCTGCCTAAGCTTACTGCTTATGTTTTAATCGATTAAATCAAATCCGTTAATCGATTACCCACATTCTTTTAATAGATTAAATAGGGATGATTCAGCATTAAGTGTTGAGTATCGAAAAGCGGATATTCTAACCGCTACACCTATTCAACCCCCCTTCTACGTGTATCGTAACCACTGATACCTAACCATTCTAAACCTAATCCTAATCCTAATCTTAAGTCTCATCCTAATCCAAATCCAAACCTAAATCATAATACTATCTCTAATCCTACTCCTAATCCTTATCTTAATCTTAATCCTAATCCTAATCCAAATCCTAATCTCAAGTATTATCCTAATCCTAATCATAATCCAAATCCTAGTCCTAATCCTAATCCTAATCATTATCCTGAACCAAATCCTAATCCTAAACCAAATCCTAATCCTAAATGTCATCCTAACCCTAACCCTAATCTTTATCGTAATCCTAATCCTAATCCTAATCCTATTGCTAATCCTAATCTAATCCTCATCCTAATCCTAATCCTAATCCTCATCCTAATCCTAATCCTCATCGTAATCCTAATCCTAATCCTAATCTTAATCATTATCCAAATCCTAATCCTTATCCTAATCCTAATCATAATCCTCATCCTAATCCTAATCCTAATCCTAATCCTAATCCTAATCCTAATCCTAATCCTAATCCTAATCCTAATCCTAACCCTAATCCTAATCCTAATCCTAATGCTAATCCTAATCCTAATCCTAATCCTAATCCTAATCCTAATTGCAATTCTAATCCTAATCCTAATACTAATCCTACTCCAAATTCTAATCCTAATCCTAATTCTTATCCTTATCCTAATCCTAATACTAATCTTTATCCTAATCCTAATCCTACTCCTAATCCCAATCCCAATCCGTATCCTAAACTCAATCCTTTTCCTAATCCTAATCCTAATCCTATTCACAATCATCTTCCTAATCCTAATTCTAATCATAATCCTAATCCAAATCCTCATGCTAATCCTACTCCGCATCCTAATCCTAATCATTATCCTAATCCTAATCCTAATCCTAAACCTAATCCTAATCCTAATCTTAATCTTAATCCTAATCCTAATCCTCATCCTAATCCTAATCCTAATCCTAATCCTAATCCTAATCCTAATCCTACTCCTACTCCTACTCCTAACCCTATTCCTAATGCTACACCTAATCCTAATTCTAATCGTAATCATTATCCTAATTCTAATCCTATTCATTATCCTAATCCTAATCGTAATGCTAATCATAATCCTAATCATTATCCTTTCCAAGGATCATCCTAATCCTAATCCTAATCCTAATCATAATCTTATTCCTAATCCTATTCCTAATCCTATTCCTAATCCTAATCTAATCCTAATCATATTCCTAATCCTAATCCTAATCCTAGTCGGTATCGTAATCCCAATCCTAATCCTAATCCAAACATAATACAATTCCTAATCCTAATTCTAACCCTAACCTTAATCTTAATCATCTTCCTACTACTAATCCTAATCCTTATCCTAATCCTAATCCTCATCATAATCCTAATTCTAATCGTAATCCTAATAATTATCGTAATCCTAATCCTAATCCTAATCCTAATCCTAATTCGAAACCTAATCCACATTCTAATCCTAATCTAAATCCTAACCCTAATCTTAAGTCTCATCCTAATCCAAATCCAAACCTAAATCATAATCCTATTCCTAATTCTAGTCCTAATCCTTATCTTAATCTTAATCCTAATCCTAATCCAAATCCTAATCTTAAGTCTAATCCTAAACCTAATCTTAATCCTAATCCTAAGCCTAGTCATTATCCTAAACCAAATCCTAATCCTAAATGTCATCCTAACCCTAATCCTAATCCTAAATGTCATCCTAACCCTAATCCTAATCCTAAATGTCATCCTAACCCTAATCCTAATCCTAAATGTCATCCTAACCCTAATCCTAATCCTAAATGTCATCCTAACCCTAATCCTAATCCTAATCTTTATCCTAATCCTAATCTTATTCCTAATCCTAATCCTAATCCTAATCCTAATCCTAATCCTAATCCTAATCCTAACCCTAATTGTAATGCTAATCCTGATCCTAATCCTAATCCTAAATGTAATCCTAACCCTAATCCTAATCCTAATCTTTATCCTCATCCTAATCTTATTCCTAATTCTAATCCTAATCCTAATCCTAATCTAAGCCGAATCCTAATCCTTATCCTCATCCTAATCCTAATCTTAATCATTATCCAAATCCTAATCCTGATTTTAATCCTAATCCTATTCCTAATCCTAATCCTAATCTGAATCTCAATCCTAATCCTAATCCTAATCCTAATCCTAATCCTAATCCTAATCCTAATCCTAATCCTAATCCTAATCATAATCCTAATCCTAATCCCAATCCTCATCCTAATCCTAATCCTAATCCTAATCCTAATCCTAATCCTAATCCTACTCCTACTCCTAATCATTATTCAAATCCTAATCCTTATCCTAATCCTAATCCTAATCCTAATCCTAATTTTAATCCTAATCCTAATCGTAATTCTAATCTTAATCCTAATACTAATCCTACTCCAAATCCTAATCCTAATCCTAATCCTAATCCTTAACCTAATCCTAATCCTAATACTAATCTTTATCCTAATCCTAATCCTACTGCTAATCCCAATCCCAATTTGTATCCTAATCTGAATCCTTTTCCTAATGCTAATCCTAATCCTATTCATAATCATCATCCTAATCCTAATACTAATCATAATCATAATCCTAATCCTCATGCTAATCGTACTCCGCATCCTAATCCTCATTCTAATCCTAATCTTCATTCTAATCCTAATCCTTATCCTCATCGTAATACTAATCCTTAACCTTATCCTCATCCTAATACTAATCCTAATCCTAATCCGAATCCTAAAGCTCAACCTAATCCTAATACTAAAGCTAAACCTAATCCCAGTCCTAATCCTAATCCTAATCCTAATCCTAATCCTAATTCTAATCATAATCTTAATCTTTATCGTAATCCTAATCCTAATCCTTATCCTAATGCTAATCCTAATCTTATTCCTAATGCTAATCCTAATCCTAATCCTAATCGTTTTCCTAATCCTATTCATATTCCTAATCCTAATCCTAATCTAATCCTGGAAAGTGTGCATGTCAAGAGGAACACTTTGAAAAGCTCTCCTTGAATGTCATGGTTTTGATGAGGACAACTTGTGCCTAAAAGAGCTTGAAGATCACCAACAAATCAACGTGCTTAAGTCTTTATTTGGTACTAGGCTTAGACTAGATTCTAGTTTAAGTTGAGTCGAAGGCTTAGGGCACTTAATACATGTCTCATATGCATACATCTTTTAAATCATTTCATCCATCAGATATGTCATTCATAATATGTTCATGCATTACATAAATACATGTATATGTGCATTCTAGGCATAAACTAAGTGTTAAACATGTATCATCTAAGTGCATAACGTATTTGATGTTTTGTATTTAAAAATACATTTTTTAATTACTGTTAATCGATTAACGAATCCTTTAATCGATTAACCCAACTGATTTGAAAAGTGGTTGCTACTGGAACACGTTTTTAAAATGCTGTTAATCGATTAAGGCATTACGTTAATCGATTAACCTAACTGTTTGTTAAGTTGTTGGAACTGAAAAACTGAAAAACAGAATCAGTTATGATTTTGAATCACGTTAATCGATTAAGATGGCATTTAATCGATTATCTGGGGTTCTGGACTGATTCTTTATAAACTGCGTTTTCAGAATTAATCTCATAAGTTGCATGTTGCATTTATTAGAGAGTTAGAGCATTCTGCGTGTTAATTGTTGCATCTATTTGCTAAGTGCATTTGTGAGTTTAGAAATGAGAGATTCTATGCTTTAGGATTGAGTGCATTTCATGTTATAATCTCTCATGTTTTCCCTCACATGTTCATGCATATTTTGATGCTTTTTCATAAAGTTTTATGATTCTGTAACTTCTGTTTTCATAACTAATACTTGTCATTTCACATGAGTTTGTGTTAGATGTGCATTAGAGTAAAGCCTTCTTGTTATATTTGAGCTTAGAAATAGCTTTATTTTACTCTTGTAATTGTTGTATAATTGTTGTAAAGGGAATCTCGTGGTGTCTTATCACCGTTAGAGATTGAGTGTTTCTTCATTGCTTAGAGTGTAAGAAAAGGAAAGAACGAGAGATTCTTTGGCTGGGGCTACGCCGAAAGAAACGTTTTCTTTATCGGTAGGAAGGGAGTCAAACCATTGAATAGTTTCTTTGATTTCTTGTCATTTTCTAAGTGTTGTAATTGAATAATGTATATGTCATTGTATTGATTCAGTTATAGTGAAGGAAATCTCCCAAGTCAGCCGGGAGGCCTGGATGTAGTTTGCAGTGGACAGCAAACGAACCAGGATAAAAATTCGCGTTGCAAGATTTGTTTTCTCTCTCTCTCTTTACTGTTTTTCATTCGATTAATTGGTATATTAGATTCAAATTGATACGTTTTGTTCATATGCTACTGGATGCTATTCTAATATACAATTTGTAAGCTGTGTTAATCGTTCCATTACCGGTTAACTATTGTGCAATTAATCGTTTCTGTAATAGCTTACTGTTTCTGTTTAATCGATTAAAACTGTTGCGTTAATCGATTATCCTGTTTCTGTTAATCGATGAAAATTGTTTCTGTTTAAAACTGTTCTTTTTGTTAATCGATTAAGATTGTCCAAATAATCGATTATCTTCCTTCATTAATCGATTAAATAGGGTTGATTCAGCATTAAGTGTTGAATTCCCCTCTAGATGTATTGTAATCACTGATACCTAACAATCCTAATCCTAATCCTAATCCTAATCCTAAGTCTCATCCTTATCCTAATCCTAATCCTAATCCTTAGTCTCATCCTTATCCTAATCTGAACCCTTATCCTACTACTAATCCTAATCCTAATCCTAATCCTAAGTCTCATCCTAAACCTAATCCTAATCCTAATCCCAATCCCAATCATTATCCTAATCCTTATCCTAATTCTAATCATTATCGTAATCCTAATTCTAAGTCTCATCCTAATCTTATTCTTGATCCTAATCCTAGTCTTAATCCTAATCCTAATCCTATTCCAAATCCAAATCATAATCCTATTACTAATCCTAGTCCTAATCCTTATCTTAATCTTAATCCTACTCCTACTCCAAATCCTAATCCTAAGTCTCATCCTAATCTTAATCCTAATCCTAATCCAAATCCTATTACAAATCCTAATCCTAATCCTAATCATTATCCTAAACATAATCCTTATCCTAAACCTCATCCTAATCCTAATCCTAATCCTAATCCTATTCATATTCCTAATCCTAATCCTAATCTGAATCCTAATCCAAATCCTGATCCTCATCCTAATCCAAATCCATATCCTCATCCTAATCCTAATCATTATCCTAATCCTAATCCTAATCCTAATCCTAATCCAAATCCTAAACCTAATCCAAATCCTATTCCTAATCCTAATCCTAATCCTAATCCTAATCCTTATCCTAATCCTAATCATTATCGTAATCCTAATCCTAATCCTAATTCTAAGTGTTATCCTAATCCTAATCCTAATCTTAATCCTAATCCTATTCAAAATCCAAATCATAATCCTATTGCAAATCCTAGTCATAATCCTTATCTTAATCTTAATCCTAATCCTAATCCAAATCCTAATACTAAGTATCATCCTAATCCTAATCCTAATCCTAATCTCAATCCTAATCCTAATCATTATACTTAACCTAATCCTAATCTTAATCTTAATCCTAATCATAATCCAAATCCTAATACTAAGTCTCATCCTAATCCTAATCCTAATCCTAATCCTAATCTCAATCCTTATCCTAATCATTATACTTAACCTAATCCTAATCCTAAACCTAATCCTAATCCTAATCCTAATCCTAATCCTAATCCTAATCCTAATAATAATCCTAATCCTAATGCTAATCCTATTCCTATTCCTAATCATAATCCTATTTCTAATCATTATTGTAATACTAATCATAATCCTAAACCTAATCCTAATCTAATCATATTCCTTACCCTATTCCTAATCGTAATCTAATCCTAATCCAAATCCTTATCCTATTCCTCATCCTCTTCCTAATGCTAAACCTAACCCTAATCCTAATCCTATGTATTATCCTAATCCTAATCCTAATCCAAATCCTGATCCAAATACTAATCCTAATCCTAATAATTATCCTAATCTTAATCTTAATCCTCATCCTTATCCTAATCATAATCCTAATCTTAATCCTAATCATAAGCATTATCCTAACCTATTCCTAATCCTAATCAATATCGTAATCCTAATCCTAATCCTAATCCTAATCCTAATCATTATCGTAATCCTAATCTTAATCCAAATCCTATTCCAAATCCAAATCATAATCTATTGTTAATCCTAGTCCTAATCGTTATCTAATTCTTAATTCTAATCCTAATCCAAATCCTAATCCTAAGTCTCATCCTAATCCAACTCCTAATCCTAATCCTAATCATTATCCTAAACCTAATCCTAAACCTCATCCTAAACCTAATCATAATCCTAAACCTCATCCTAATCCTTTTCCTAATCCTAATCCATTTCCTGATCGTGATCCTCATCCTAATCCAAATCCTTATCCTCTTCCTAATCCTAATCATTATCTTAATCCTTATCCTCATCCTCATCCTAATCCTAATCCTAATCCGAATCCTAAACCTAATACTAATCCCAATCCTAATCATAATCCTTATCCTAATCCTAAACCTAATCATGTTCCTAATCCTAATCTTAATCCTACTCCTAATCCTAATCAATATCATAATACTAATCCTAATCCTAATCCTAATCCTAATCTTAATCCTAAACCTAATCCTAATCCTCATCCTTATCCTAAAGCTAATCCTAATCCAAATCCTAATCCTAAGTCTCATCCTAAACCTAATCCAAATCCCAATCCTAATCCTAAGTCTCTTGCTAATCCCAATCCCAATCCTTTTCCTAAGTCTCATCCTTGTCCTTGTCTGAATCCTAATCCTAATCCTAATTCTCATTCTAATCGTAATTCTAATCCTAATCCTAATCATTATCCCAATCCTAATCCTAATCCTAATCCTAATCCTAATCCTTATCCTAATCCTATTCCTAATCCTAATCATTTTCCTAATCCTAATCCTAATCTGAATCCTAATCCTTATCCTAATCCTAATCATCATCGTAATCCTAATCCTAATCCTATTTCATACTCATCCTAGTCATAATGCTAATTCTAATCCTTATCCTCATCCTAATCTTAATCCAAATCCTATTCCAAATCCAAATCATAATCATATTGCTAATCCTAGTCCTAATCCTTATCTAAATCTTAATCCTAATCCTAATCCTAAGTCTCATCCTAATAATAATCCTAATCCAAATCCTTGTCCTAATCCTAATGCTAATCCTAATCCTAATTATTGTCCTAAACCTAATCCTAATCCTAAACCTAATCCTAATCGTAACTCTAATCCTAATCCTATTCCTTATCCTAATCCTAATGCTAATCCTATTCCTATTCCTAATCCAAACCCTAATCTTAATCATATTCCTCACCCTATTCCTAATCCTAATCTAATCCAAATCCAAATCCTAATCCTAATCCTATTCCTCATCCTTATCCTAATGCTAAACCTAACCCTAATCCTAATCCTATGTCTCATCCTAATCCTAATCCTAATCCAAATCCTAATCCTAATCCTAATCATTATCCTAATCCTAATCTTAATCCTAATCCTTATCCTAATTCTAATCCTAATCCTAATCATAATCATAATCCTCATCCTATTGCTAATCCTCATCCTATTCCTATTTCTATTCCTAATCTAATCCTCATCCTAATCCTAATCATAATCCTCATCCTAATCCTAATCCTAGTCCTAATCCTAATCCTAATCCTAATCATAATCATAATCCTAATCCTAATCCTTATCCTAATGCTAATGCTAATCCTTTTCCTATACCTAATTCTAATCCTAATCATTATCGTAATACTAATCCTAATCCTAAATCTAATCCTAATCATCTTCCTTACCCTATTCCTAATCCTAATCTAATCCTAATCCAAATCCTATTCCAAATCCTTATCCTAATCCTAATCCTAAACCTATTCCTAATCCTTATCCTTAACCTCATCCTCATCCAAATCATAATCTTAATCCTAATCCTAAACCTAATCCTAATCCAAATCCTAATCCAAATCCTAATCCTAATCCTAATCCTAATCCTAATCATTATCGTAATACTAATCCTAATCCTAAATCTAATCGTAATCCAAATCCTAATCCTATTCCTCATCCTTATCCTAATGCTAAACCTAACCCTATTCCTAATCCTATGTCTCATCCTAATCCTAATCCTAATCCTAATCCTAATCATAATCATAATCCTCATCCTGTTGCTAATCCTCATCCTATTCCTATTCCTATTCCTAATGTAATCCTCATCCTAATCATAATCATAATCCTCATCCTTATCCTAATCCTAACCCTTATCCTACTACTAATCATAATCGTAATCCTAAGTCTCATCCTCTAATCCTAATCCTGATCCTAATCCTAATCCTAATCCTAATCCTAATCCTCATCCTAATCCTAATCCTAATTCTAAGTCTCATCCTAATCCTAATCTGAATCCTATTCCTTATCCTAATCATAATCTTAATCCTAATCATAATCCTATTCCAAATCTAAATCATAATCCTATTTCTAATCCTAGTCCTAATCATTATCTTATTCTTAATCCTAATCCTAATCCAAATCCTAATCCTAAGTCTCATCCTAATCCTAATCCAAATCCTAGTCCTAATCCTATTCCTAATCCTAATCCTAATTATTTTCCTAAACCTAATCCTAATCCTAAACCTCATCCTAATCCTAATCCTAATCCTAATCCTATTCCTAATCCTAATCCTAATCCTAATCTTGATCCTCCTCCTAATCCAAATCCTTATCCTCATCCTAATCCTAATCATTATCCTCATCCTCATCCTAATCCCAATCCTAATCCCAATCGTAATCCTAATCCTTATCCTAATCCTAATCATCATCGTAATCCTAATCCTAATCCTATTTCATTCTCATCCTAGTCCTAATCCTAATCCTAATCCTTATCCTAATCCTAATCTTAATCCAAATCCTATTCCAAATCCAAATCAAAATCATATTGCTAATCCTAGTCCTAATCCTTATCTAAATCTTAATCCTAATCCTAATCCTAAGTCTAATCCTAATCCTAAACCTAATCCTAATCCTAAACCTCATCCTAATCCTAAACCTAATCCTAATCCTAACTCTAATCCTAATCCTATTCCTTATCCTAATCCTAATGCTAATCCTATTCCTATTCCTATTCCTAATCCAAATCCTAATCTTAATCATATTCCTTACCCTATTCCTAATCCTAATCTAATCCTAATCCAAATAATATTCCAAATCCTTATCCTAATCCTAATCCTAAACCTATTCCTAATCCTTATCCTTAACCTCATCATCCTAATCCTAATCCTAATCCAAATCCTAATCCTAATCGTAATCATTATCCTAATCCTAATCTTAATCCTAATCCTTATCCTAATTCTAATCCTAATCCTAATCATAATCATAATCCTCATCCAATTGCTAATCCTCATCCTATTCCTATTTCTATTCCTAATCTAATCCTCATCCTAATCCTAATCATAATCCTCATCCTAATCCTAATCCTAATCGTAATCCTAATCCTAATCGTAATCCTAATCCTTATCCTAATGCTAATGCTAATCCTATTCCTATACCTAATTCTAATCCTAATCATTATCGTAATACTAATCCTAATCCTAAATCTAATCCTAATCATATTCCTTACCTTATTCCTAATCCTAACCTAATCCTAATCCAAATCCTATTCCTAATCCTTATCCTAATCCTAAACCTATTCCTAATCTTTATCCTTAACCTCATCCTCATCCAAATCATAATCTTAATCCTAATCCTAAACCTAATCCTAATCCTAATCCAAATCCTAATCCTAATCCTAATCCTAATCCTAATCCAAATCCTAATCCTAATCCTAATCCTAATCATATTCCTCATCCTTATCCTAATGCAAAACCTAACCCTAATCCTAATCCTATGTCTCATCCTAATCCTAATCCTAATCCAAATCCTAATCCTAATCCTAATCGTAATCATTATCCAAATCCTAATGCTAATCCTATTCCTATTCCTAATCCTAATCCTAATCCTAATCCTAATCATTATCATAATACTGATCCTAATCCTAAATCTCATCCTATTCCTATTCCTATTCCTAATGTAATCCTCATCCTAATCATAATCATAATCCTCATCCTTATCCTAATCCTAACCCTTATCCTACTACTAATCATAATCGTAATCCTAAGTCTCATCCTAATCAAAATCCTAATCCTAATCCTAATCCTAATCCTAATCCTTATCCTAATCCTCATCCTAATCCTAATCCTAATCCTAATCCTAATCCTAATCCTAATCCTA
>NC_032020.1:5746848-5761189 GCF_001865875.1 Lupinus angustifolius
ATCCTAATCCTATGTCTCATCCTAATCCTAATCCTAATCCTAATCCTAATCCTAATCCTAATCCTAATCCTAATCCTAATCCCAATAATTATCCTAATCCTTATCCTGATCCTAATCATTATTGTAATCCTAATCCTAATCCTAATTCTAAGTCTCATCCTAATCCTAATCTGAATCCTATTCCTTATCCTAATCATAATCTTAATCCTAATCATAATCCTATTCCAAATCTAAATCATAATCCTATTTCTAATCCTAGTCCTAATCATTATCTTATTCTTAATCCTAATCCTAATCCAAATCCTAATCCTAAGTCTCATCCTAATCCTAAGTCTCATCCTAATCCTAAGTCTCATCCTAATCCTAAGTCTCATCCTAATCCTAAGTCTCATCCTAATCCTAAGTCTCATCCTAATCCTAAGTCTCATCCTAATCCTAAGTCTCATCCTAATCCTAAGTCTCATCCTAATCCTAAGTCTCATCCTAATCCTAAGTCTCATCCTAATCCTAAGTCTCATCCTAATCCTAATCCAAATCCTAGTCCTAATCCTAATCCTAATCGTAATCCTACTCCTAATCCTAATCCTGATCTGAATCCTAAACCTCATCCTAATCCTAATCCTAATCCTAATCCTAATCCTAATCCTAATCCTAATCCTAATCCTAATCCTAATCCTAATCCTAATCCTAATCCTAATCCAAATCCTATTCCTAATCCTAATCCTAATCCTATTCCTAATCCTAATACTAATCAATATCGTAATCCTAATCCTAATCCTAATCCTAATCCAAATCCTATTCCTAATCCTAATCCTAATCCTATTCCTAATCCTAATACTAATCAATATCGTAATCCTAATCCTAATCCTAATCCTAATCCAAATCCTCATCTTAATCCTAATCCTAATCCTAATCCTCATCCTTATCCTAATGCTAATCCTAATCTGAATCCTAATCCTAAGTCTCATCCTAATCCTAATCCTAATCCTAATCCTAATCGCAATCTTAATCCTAATCCTAATCCTAATCCTAATCATTATCCTAATCTTAATCCTAATCCTAATCCTAAGTCTCATCCTAATCATAATCTTAATCCTTATCCTAATTCTAATCTTAATCCGAATCCTAATCCCAAGTCTCGTCCTAATCCTAAATCTAATCCAAATCCCATTCCTAATCCTAATGCTAATCATTATCCTAATCCTAATCCTAATACTAATGCTAATCCTTATCCTAATCATAAACCTCGTCCTAATCCTAATCATTATTGTAATTCTAGTCCTAAACCTAAACCTAATCCTAATCCTAATCCTATTCCTTTTCCCAGTCCTAATCCTAATCCTATTCGTCATCCTAATCCTTATCCTTATCCTTATCATAATCCTAATCGTAATCAAAATCTTAATCAGAATAATAATCCCAATCTTAATCCAAATCCTCATCCTAGTCCAAGCCTAATGCTAATCCAAATCCTAATCCTAATCCAAATCGTTATCCAAAGCTTAATCCCAATCCTTATCCTAATCATAATCCTCGTCCCAATCGTAATCCTAATCCTAATCCTAATAGTATTGTTAATCCAAATCCTAATCCTAATGCAAATCATAATCCTTATCCTTATCCTAATCCTAATGCTATTCATAATCATCATCCTAATCCTAATTCTAATCATAATCCTAATCCTAATCCTCATCCTAATCCTACTCCCCATCCTAATCCTAATCCTAAACCTAATCCTAATCCTATTATTTATCCTAATCCTATTATTTATCCTAATCCTAATCCTAATCCTACTCCAAAACCTTATCCTAATCCTAATCCTAATCCTAATCATTATCCTGATCCTAATCTTTTTCCTAATCCTAATCATTATCGTAATCCTAATCCTAAGTTTAATCCAAATCCTAATCCTATGTCTCATCCTAATCCTAATCCTAATCCAAATCCTAGTCCATATCCTAATCATAATCCAAAACCTCATCCTAATCCTAATCCTAATCCTAATCTTAATCATAATCCTAATCATATTCCTAATCATTATCCTAATCCTAATCCTAACCCTAATCCTAATCCTAATCCTAAATCTAATCCTAATCATATTCCTTACCCTATTCGTAATCCTAATCTAATCCTAATCCAAATCCTAATCCTAATCCTAATCCTAATCCTAATCCTAATCCTAATCCTAACCCTTATCCTAATCCTAATGCTAATCCTATTCCTATTCCTATTCCTAATCCTAATCCTAATCCTAATCATTATCGTAATACTAATCCTAATCCTAAATCTAATCCAAATCCTAATCCTATTCCTCATCCTTATCTTAATGCTAAACCTAACCCTAATCCTAATCCTATGTCTCATCCTAATCCTAATCCTAATCCTAATCATAATCATAATCCTCATCCTGTTGCTAATCCTCATCCTATTCCTATTCCTAATGTAATCCTCATCCTAATCATAATCATAATCCTCATCCTTATCCTAATCATAATCATAATCCTCATCCTTATCCTAATCCTAACCCTTATCCTACTACTAATCCTAATCGTAATCCTAAGTCTCATCCTAATCAAAATCCTAATCCTAATCCTAATCATTATCCTAATCCTAATCCTTATCCTAATCCTCATCCTAATCCTCATCCTAATCCTAATCCTAATCGTAATCCTAATCCAAATCCTAATCCCAATAATTATCCTAATCCTAATCATTATTGTAATCCTAATCCTAATCCTAATTATAAGTCTCATCCTAATCCTAATCTGAATCCTATTCCTTATCCTAATCCTAATCTTAATCCTAATCATAATAATCCTATTCCAAATATAAATCATAATCCTATTTCTAATCCTAGTCCTAGCCATTATCTTATTCTTAATCCTAATCCTAATCCAAATCCTAATCCTAAGTCTCATCCTAATCCTAAGTCTCATCCTAGTCCTAATCCAAATCCTAATCCTAATCCTAATCCTAATCCTAATCCTAATCCTAATCCTAATCCTAATCCTAATCCTAATCCTAATCTTGATCCTCATCCTAATCCAAATCCTTATCCTCATCCTAATCCTAATCATTATCCTCATCCTAATCCTAATCCTAATCCTATTGCTAATCCTCATCCTATTCCTATTCCTACTCCTAATCTAATCCTCATCCTAATCCAAATCATAATCCTAAATCTTATCCTAATCTTAATCCTAAATCTCATCCTAATATTAATCCTAATCCTGATCCTAATCCTAATCCTAATCCTAATCCTAATCCTTATCCTAATCCTAATCCTAATCCTTATCCTGATCCCAATCCTAATCCTAATCATAATCATAATCCTCATCCTATTGCTAATCCTCATCCTATTCCTATTCCTATTCCTAATCTAATCCTCATCCTAATCTTAATCATAATCTTCATCCTAATCCGAATCCTAATCCAAATCCTAATCGTAATCCTAATCATAATCCAAATCTTAATCCAAATCCTAATTCTAATCCTAATCCTAATCCTAATACTAATCCTTATCCTAATATTAATCCTTATCCTAATCCTAAAGCTAATCCTAATCATAAGTCTCATCCTAGTCAATTTCTTAATCCTAATCCTTATACTATTCCTAATCCTTATAATCATCCTAATCCTATTCCTAATAATAATCCTAATCCTTATCCTCATCCTAACCTTATCCTCATCCTCATCCCAATCTTAATCCTACACCTAATCCTAATCATAATCCTAGTTCATATTCTAATCCTAATCCTAATCACTATCATAATACTAATTCTAATCCTAATCCTAATCCAAATCCTAATCCTTACCCTAATCCTTATCCTAATCCTACTCCTAATCCCAATCCCAATCCTTTTCCTAATCTTAATCCTTATCCTAATCTTAATCCCAATCCTTTTCCTAAGTCTCATCCTTATCCTTGTCCGAATCCTAATCCTAATCCTAATTCTCATCCTAATCATAATGCTAATCTTACTCCTAATTCTCATCCTAATCCAAATCCAAATCCTAATCCTAATCCTAATCCTACTCCTAATCCCAATCCCAATCCTTGTCCTATTCTAAATCCTTATCCTAATCCTAATCCCAATCCCAATCCTTTTCCTAAGTCTCATCCTAATCCTTGTCCGAATCCTAATCCTAATCCTAATTCTCATCCTAATCATAATGCTAATCTTAATCCTCATCCTAATCCTAATCCTAATCCTAATCCTAATCCTAATCCTTATCTTAATCCTAATCCTAATCCTAATCCTTTTCCTGATCCTAATTCTAATGCTAACCATAATCCGCATCCTATTCCTATTCCAATTTCTAATCTAAACCTCATCCTAATCCTAATCATAATCCTCATCCTAATCTGAATCCTTATCCTAATCCTAATCATAATCCTAATTATAATCCAAATCTTAATCCAAATCCTAATTCTAATCCTAATCCTAATCCTAATCCTAATCCTAATACTAATCCTTATCTTATCGTAATCCTAATATTAATCCTTATCCTAATCCTAAAGCTAATCCTAATCCTAATCCTAAGTCTCATCCTAATCCTAATCCAAATCCTAATCCTACTCCTAATCATATTCCTAATCCAAATCATTATCCAAATCCTAATCCTTATCCTAATCATATTCCTCATCCCAATCCTAATCCTAATCCTAATCCTAGTAATTATCTTAATCCTAATCATAATCCTAATCCTATTCCTAATCCTAATCTAATGCTTATCCTAATCCTATTCCTAATCCTATTCCTAATACTAATCCTAATCCTTATCCTCATCCTAATCCTTATCCTCTTCCTCATCCCAATCCTAATACTATTCATAATCCTAATCCTACTCCTAATCCAAATCCTGATCTGAATCCTAAACCTAATCCTAATCCTAATCCTAGTCCTAATACTATACCTTATCCGAATCCTAATCCTAATCCTATTCCTAATCAAAATCCTCATCCTCATCCTAATCCTAATCCTAATCCTAATCCTTATACTAATCCTAATCCTAATCACAATCCTAATCCTAAACCTAATCCTAAGTCTCATCCAAATCCTAATCTTAATATGTATCCCAATCCTTTTCTTAATCTCAATCCTTATCCAAATCCTAATTCCAATCCCAATCCTTTTCCTAAGTCTCATCCTTATCCTTGTCCTAATCCTAATCCTAATTCTCATCCTAATCATAATCCTAATCCTAATATTAATCCTAAGTCTCATCCTAATCCTAATCCAAATCCTAATCCTAATCCTAATCCTAATCCTAATCCTTATCCTAATCCTAATCCTAATCCTAATCATTATCCTATTCCAAATCCTAATCCTAATAATAATCCTATTCCTAATCTTATTCCTAATCCTATTCTTAATCATATTCCTATTCCTAATCTAATCCTCATCCTAATCCTAATCGTAATCCTCATCCTAATTCTAATCCGTATCCTAATCCTAATCGTAATCCTAATCATAATCCAAATCCTAATCCAAATACTAATCCTAATCCTAATACTAATCCTAATCCTAATACTAATCCTAATCCTAATACTAATCCTAATCCTAATCCTAATCCTAATCCTTATCCTAATCCTAAACCTAATCCTAATCCTAAGTCTCATCCAAATCCAAATCCTAATCATAATCCTAATCCAAATCATTATCCTAATCCTAATCCTAATCATTATCCTAATTATAATCCTCATCCTTATTCTAATCCAAATCCTAATCCTAATCCTAATCCTAGTCAATTTCTTAATCCTAATCCTTATACTATTCCTAATCCTTATAATCATCCTAATCCTATTCCTAATAATAATCCTAATCCTTATCCTCATCCTAACCTTAGCCTCATCCTCATCCCAATCTTAATCCTACACCTAATCCTAATCATAATCCTAGTTCTTATTCTAACCCTAATCCTAATCATTATCGTAATACTAATCCTAATCCTAATCACTATCATAATACTAATTCTAATCCTAATCCTAATCCTAATCATATTCCTAATCTTATACCTAATCTTAATCCTAATCCTAATCCTCATCCTTATCCTAATGCTAATCCTAATCCTAATGCTAATACTAATCCCAATCTTAATCCTAATCCTAATCCTTATCCTAATCCTAATCCTAATCCTACTCCTAAGCCTAATCCTAATCCTAATCCTAATCCTATTCATAATCCTATTCCTAATCATATTCCTAATCTTAATCCTAATCGTAATCTCATCCTTATCCTAATGCTAATCCTAATCCTAATGCTAATCTTAATCTTTATCCCAATCCTCATCCTAAACATAATCCTAAGTCTCATCCAAATCCTAATCTTAATCTGTATCCTAATCCTAATCCTAATAATAATCTTTATCCTAATCCTAATCCTAACCCTACTCCTAAACCCAATCCCAATCCTTTTCCTAATCTCAATCATTATCCTAATCCTAATCCTAATCCCAATCCCAATCCTTTTCCTAAGTCTCTTCCTTATCCTTGTCCTAATCCTAATCCCAATTCTCATCCTAATCATAATCCTAATCTTAATCCTAAGTCTAATCCTAATCCTAATCCTATTCCTAATCCTAATCCTTATCCTAATCCTTATCCTAATGCAAATCCTAATCCTAATCATAATCCTAATACTAATCCTATTCCTAATCCTATTCCTAATCATATTCCTATTCCTAATCTAATCCTCATCCTATTCCTAATCTTAATCCTTATCCTAATCCTCATCGTAATCGAAATCATAATCCAAATCCTAATACAAATCCTAATCCTAATCCTAATCCTAATCCTAATCCTTATCCAAATCCAAAACGTAATCCTAATCCTAATCTTAGGTCTCATCCTAATCGAAATCCTAATCATAATTCTAATACTAGTCATTATCTTAATCCTAATCATATACCTAATCCTAATCTAATCCTCATCCTAATCCTATTCCTAATAATAATCCTAATCCTTATCCTCATCCTAACATGATCCTCATCCTCATCCCAATCATAATCCTAACCCTAATCCTAATCCTAATCCTAATCCTAAACCTAATCCTAATCCTAATCATTATCCTAATCCTAATCCTAATCCTTATCCTAATCGTAATCCTAATCATTATCGTAATACTATTCCTAATCCTAATCACTATAATAATACTAAACCTAATCCTAATCCTAATCCTAATCCTAATCATATTCCTAATCTTATTCCTAATCTTAATCCTAATCTTAATCTTAATCCTCATGGTTATCCTAATGTTAATCCTAATCCTAATCCTAATGCTAATCCTAATCCAAATCCCAATCCTAATCCAAATCCTAATCCTAATCCTTCTCCTAATCCTAATCCTAATCCTGCTCCAAATCCCAATCCTTTTCCTACAGTCAATACTTATCCTAATCTTAATCCTAATCCTAATCTTACTCCTATTCTTAATCATATTCCTAATCCTCATCCTCATCCTAATTCTAATCCTAATCCTAATCCTAATGCTAATCCTAATCCTAATCCCAATCCTAATCCTAAACCTAATCCTAAGTCTCATCCAAATCCTAATCTTAATCTGTATCCTAATCCTAATCCTAATACTAATCTTTATCCTAATCCTAATCCTACTCCTAATCCTAATCCCAATCCTATCCTAATCTCAATCCTTATCCTAATCCTAATCCTAACCCAAATCCCAATCCTTTTCCTAATCCATATATTATCTTAATCCTAATACTAATCTTTATCCTAATCCTAATCCCAATCCCAATCCTTTTCCTAATCTAAATCTTTATCCTAAAACTAAACTTATCCTTATCCTCATCGTAATCCCATTCCTAATCATCATCGAAATCCTAATCATTATCCTGTTCCTAATCATAATCCTTATCCTAATCCATATCTTAATCCAAATCCTAATCCTCATCCTAATCCTAATCCTTATCCTAAACCTAAATCTAATCCTAATCCCAATCCTAATCCTAATCCTAATCATAATCCTAATCCTAATCCTAATCCTAATCCTAATCCTAATCCTAATCCTTATCCTCATCCAAATCCTTCGACTCATCCTCATCCTAATCCTAATGCTAATACTAATCGTAATCCTATTCCTATTCCTAATCCTAATCCTAATCCTATTCCTAATCATTATCGTAATCTTAATCCTAATCCTAGTCCTAATCATATTCCTAATCCTATTCCTATTCCTAAACTAATCCTAATCCTATTCGTAATCCTAATCCTAATCCTAATCCTAATCTTAATCACAATCCTAATCATTATCCTAATCCAAATCCTAATCCTAATCCTAATACTAATCCTAATCCTAATCCTAGTCATTGTCCAAATCCTAATCCTTATTCTAATCGTAATCCTAATGCTAATCCTAATTCTAATCCTAATCATAATCATAATCCTAATCATTATCCTAATCCTATTCCTAATCCCAATCCTAATCCTCATCCTTATCCTAATCCTAATCCTAATCCTAATCCTAATCATTTTCCAAATCCTAATCCTAATCGTAATCGTAAACCTAATATTAATCCTAATACTAAGTCTCATCCTAATCCTAATCCTAACCCAAATCCTAATCCTAATCCTAATCCTAATCCTAATCCTAATCCTAATCCTAATCCTGATACTAATCCTAATCCTAATCATTATCCTTATCTTAATCCTAATCCTAATCCTAATCCAAATCCTAATCCTAATCCTAATTCTTATCCTAATCATAATCATAATCCGAATCATTATCCTAATTCTAATCCTCATCCTTATCTTAATGCTAATCATAACCCTAATCCTAATCCTAATTCTATTCCTAAGTCTCATCCTAATCCTAATTATATTCCTAAGTCTCATCCTAATCCAAATCCTAAACCAAATCCTAACACTAATCCGAATCATTATCCTAATTCTAATCATAATCCTAATACTATTCCTAATTTGAATCCTAATCTTCATCCTTATCCTAATGCTAATCCTAATCCTATTCCTAAGTCTCATCCTAATCCTAATCCTACACCAAATCCTAATCCTAATCCTAATCCTAATCCTAATCCTAAGTCTCATCCTAATCCTAAGTCTCATATTAATCCTAATTCTAATCCTAATCATTATCCTAATCCTAATCCTAATCCTAATCCTACTCCTAAGTCTCGTCCAAATCCTAACTCTAATGCAAATCCTAATCCGAATCTTAATCCTAATCCGAATCTTAATCCTAATCCTAATACTAATCCTAATCCTTGTCCTAATCATAATCCTCAACATAATCCTAATCGTGATCCTGATCCAAATCATTATCGTAATCCTAGTCCTAATCCTAAACTTAATCCTAATCCTATTCCTATTCTTATTCTTAATCTAATCCTCATCCTAATCCTAATTGTAATCCTAATCATAATCCTAATCCTAATCCAAATGCTAATCCTAATGCTTATCCATATCCAAATCCTAATCCTTATCCTAATCCAAATCATAATCGTAATCCTACGTCTCATCCTAATCCTAATCTTATACAAATCATAATTCTAATCCTAATCATTATCCTAATCCTAATCCTAATCCATATCCTATCTTAATCCTAATACTAATCTGTATCCTAATCCTAATCCTACTCCTAATCCCAATCCCAATCCTTTTCCTCATCTCAATCTTTATTCTAAATCTAAACCTAAAGTTATCCTAATCCTCATCCTAATCCCATTCCTAATCATTATCGTAATCCTAATCATTATCCTAATCCTAATCGTAATCCTTATCCTAATCCATATCTTAATCCAAATCCTAATCCTCATCCTAATCCTAATCCTTATCCTCATCCAAATCCTTCGACTCATCCTCGTCCTAATCCTAATCCTAATCCTAATCCTAATCCTAATCCTAATCCTAATCCTAATCCTAATCCTAATCCTAATCCTAATCCTAATCCTAATCCTAATCCTAATCCTTATCCTCATCCAAATCCTTCGACTCATCCTCGTCCTAATCCTAATCCTAATACTAATCGTAATCCTAATCCTATTCCTAATCCTAATCCTAATCCTATTCCTAATCATTATCGTAATCCTAATCCTCATCCTAATCCTAATCATATTCCTAATCCTATTCCTATTCCTAATCTAATCCTCATATTCATCCCAATCCTAATCCTAATACTATTCCTAATCCTAATCTAATCCTAATCCTTATTCTAATCCTCATGCTAATCCTAATTCTAATCATAATCCTAATCATTATCCTAATCCTAATCCTAATCCTGATACTAATCCTAATCCTAATCATTATCCTTATCTTAATCCTTATTCTAATCCTAATCCAAATCCTAATCCTAATCCTAATTCTAATCCTAATCATAATCATATTCCTAATCATTATCGTAATCCTAATCCTAATCCCAATCCTAATCCTAATGTTAATCCTAATCCTAATCCTAATTTTATTCCTAAGTCTTATCCTAATCATAATCCTAAACCAAATCCTAATCATTATCCTAATTCTAATCCTAATCCTAAGTCTCATCCTAATCCCTACCCAAACCCAAATCCTAACCCTAATCCAAATCCAAATCCTAATCCTAATCCAAATCCTCAACCTAATATTAATCCTAATCATTATCCTAATCCTAATCCTTATTCTAATCCTAATCCTAATCCTAATCCAAATCCTAATCCTAATCCTAATCCTAATCCTAATCCTAATCCTAAACTAATCCTAATCTTAATCCTAATTATAATCATAATCTTTATCCTAATCCTAATCCCACTCCTAAGCCCAATCCCAATCCTTATCCTAATTGCAATCCTGATCCTAATCCCAATCCTTATTCTAATCGTAAACCTAATCTTATCCTAATCCTAATCATATTCCTAATGCTTATCCTAATCCTAATCCTAACCATTGTCCTAATGCTAATCCTAATCCTTATCCTATTCCAAATACTATTCTCATTCCTTATCCTAACCCTAATCACAATCCTAATCCTAATCATTATCCTGATCATAATCCTAATCCAAATCCTAATCCTAATGTTAATCCTAATCCTAATCTAAATCCTAATTGTAATCCTAATCCTAAGTCTCATCTTAATCCTAATCCTAATACTAAGTCTCATCCTAATCCTAAGTCTCATCCTAATGATAATCCTAATCCTAATCGTTATCTTAATGCTAATCCTAATCTTAATCCTCATCCTAATCCTAATCCTAATCATTATTCTAATCTTAATCCTAATCCTTATCCTCATCCTAATCTTAATCCTAATCATAATCCTAATCCAAATCCTAATCCAAATCCTAATCTTAATCCTAATCATTGGCCTAATCCTAATCCTAATCCATATCCTAATCATAATCCTCTTCCAAATCCTAATCCTAATTCTAATCATTATCTTTATCCTTATCCTAATCATCATCCTGATTCTAATCCTAATCATTATCCTAATCCTAACCTTAATCCTAATCCTAATCCTAATCATAATCCAAATCCTAATCCTATGTCTCATCCTAATCCTAGTCCTATTCCTAATCCTAATACTCATCCTAAGTCTGTTCCTAATCCTAATCCTAATCCTAATCCTAATCCTAATCCTAATCCTAATCCTAATTCTAAGTCTCATCGTAATCCTAATCCTAATCCTAAGTCTCATTCTAATCATAATCCTAATCCTGATCCTAATCCTAATCCTAACCCAAATCCAAATCCTAATCCTAATCCTAATCATTATCCTAATCCTAATCCTTATTCTAATCCTAATCCTAATCCTAATCCAAATCCTAATCCTAATCTTAATCCTAATACAAATCATATTCTTAATCCTAATCATAATCATAACATTTATCCTAATCCTAATCCTACTCCTAAGCCCAATCCCAATCCTTATCCTAATCCCAATCCTTATTCTAATCCTAAACCTAATCCTAATCCTAATCATACTCCTAACGCTCATCCTAATCCTAATCCTAATCTTAATCCTAATCCTAATCCTAATCATTGTCCTAATGCTAATCCTAATCCTTATCCTAATCCTAATACTATTCTTATTCCTTATCCTAACCCTAATCATAATCCTAATCCTAATCATTATCCTGATCATAATCCTAATCCTGATGTTAATCCTAATCCTAATCCTAATCTAAATCCTAATTGTAATCCTAATCCTAAGTCTCATCTTAATCCTAATCCTAATACTAAGTCTCATCCTAATCTAAGGTCTCATCCTAATGATAATCCTAATCCTAATCGTTATCTTAATCCTAATCTTAATCCTCATCCTAATCCTAATCCTAATCATTATTGTAATCCTAATCCTAATCCTTATCCTCATCCTAATCGTAATCCTAATCATAATCCTAATCCAAATCATAATCCAAATCCTAATCTTAATCCTAATCATTGGCCTAATCCTAATCCTAATCCTTATCCTAATCATAATCCTCATCCAAATCCTAATCCTAATTCTAATCATTATCTTAATCCCATTCCTAATCATCATCCTGATCCTAATCCTAATCATTATTCTAATCCTAATCCTCAGTCTCATCCTAATCATAATCCAAATCCTAATCCTAATCCTCATTCTAATCCTAATCCTCATCCTAATCCTACTCCTAAACCTAATCTTAATCTTTATGTTAATGCTAATCCTAATTGTAACCCTAATCCTAATCATATTCCTAATCCTAATCCTAATCCTATTCCTAATCCTAATCCTCATCCCAATCCTAATCATAATCCTAATCCTAATCCTAATCCTATTCCTAATCGTAATCCTAATCCTAATCTAATCCTTATCCCAATCCTAATCCAAATCCTCATACTAATCCTAATCCTAATCCTAATCATAATCCTATTCAGAATCATAATCCTAATCCTAATCCAAATCCTCATCCTAATCACAATCTTAATCATATTCATATTCCTAATCCTAATTCTAATCAAATTCCTAATCATAATCCTAATCCTAATCCTAATCCTAATCCTAATCCTAATCCTCATCCTATTCCTAATCCTCATCCTAATACTTATCCTAATCATTATCCTAATCCTAATCCTAAGTCTCATTATAATCCTAATCCAAAGTCTCCTCCTAATCCTAATCTTAAACCTATTCATAATCCTAAGTCTCATCATAATCATAATCCTAATCCTAATCCTAATCCTAATCCTAATTCTAATACTAATCCTAATCCTAATCCTAATCTTAATCTAAATCTTAATCCTAATCCTTTTCCTAATCCTTATCCTAATTCTAATCCTAATCCTAATCATTATCCTAATCCTAATCCTAATCCAAATGCTAATCCTATTCATAATCATATGTCTCATCCTAATCCTAATCATAATCCTGGTCCTAATCCTAATTCTAATCCTAATCCTAAGTCTTATCCTACTCCTAATCCTAATTGTAATCCTAATCATTATATTAATCCTAATCCTAATCCTAATCCTAATTCTTATCCTAATCATATTCCTCATCCTAATCCTAATCCTAGTCATTATTGTAATCCTAATTCTAATCCTAATCCTAATCTTAATCCTAATCCTAATCGTAATCCTATTCATAATCCTAATTGTTGAAAGGTTATCTCGGTGTTTATTTTAGTTGGGAGTTTTCTTCTCTCAAGAAATCGTCCTGAGAGCAGTGTTAATTTGTTGAAAGATTAATACTCTCATTTTCGTTATGTTCCTTTTGTAAGTAACAGAACTCAGTTTTATTCTTTGTTCGTCGTCTCGGCTTTGTTGAAATAAATGCCAACGCCGGTATAATGGTTTCAAGAATATTCCAGTTACAACGTAATTTCTTAATAATCATGTGAATAAGTCCTTGCTTCTTTGCCCCATCTCGGCTTTCTTAGAATAAATTCTAATGCCAGTATAATGGTATCGAAGCAATTACCTATTATTGTTAGAATAAATTCCATCTCGGTTTTGTGGAATAAATTCCAACACCGGTTGAATGGTATTCTAATATATAAAAGTGAGTAGTTAGTTGTTAGATACAAATAAACAAATAAAGAACAAAAGAATAATAAATTTAGTGACATTTTATTTATTTACTCCCTTTCGAGTTCATTTTATTAACAAACCAAACTTCTTCCTTAAGGAAGATTGGTATTAAAGAATAAATAAAATGCGGAAAGTCAATAACAATAAATAAAAGTTAGTAAGTTAGTTTCATCACTTTTGTATATTAAAAGGTATTTTCAACAAATAAATTTATTGATAACACTTTACTATCTTACAATTTACACCTCTTTCAAGATTCAATTGTAGTATAGTATAGGGTTATGTCGAACCCAAGGAATTTTCTAATAAAATGAATCATATAAACATGTCAATGCACAA
>NC_032020.1:5761289-5768052 GCF_001865875.1 Lupinus angustifolius
TAATCCTAAACCTAATCATAATCATAATCCTACTCCTATTCCCAATCCCAATCCTTATCCTAATCTCAATCCTGATCATAATCCTTATCCTAATATAATCCTAATCCTAATCATTATCCTAAACCTAATCCTAATCCTAAACCTCATCCTAATCCTAATCCTAATCCTAATCCTGAACCTAATCATTATCATAATCCTACTCCTATTCCCAATCCCAATCCTTATCCCAATCTCAATCCTGATCCTAATCCTTATCCTAATCTAATCCTAATCCTAATCCTAATCATTTTCCTAAACCTAATCCTAAACCTCATCCTAATCCTAATCCTAATCTTAATCCTATCCCTAATCCTATTCCTAATCCTAATCCTATTCCTAATCCTAATCTCATCCTAATCTCATCATAATCGCATCCTAATCCTCATCCTAATCCTCATCCTAATCCTAATCCTAGTCCTAATCCTAATCATTCTCCTAATCCTAATCCTTATCCTAATCTTAATACTAATCATAATCCTAATCCTAATCCTAATCCTAATCATTATCCTGATCCTAATCCTTATCCTCATCCTAATCCCAATCCTAATCGTGATCATAATCAGAAACCTAATCCTAATCCTATTCCTAATGCAAATCCTTATCCTAATCCGAATCCTAATACTAATCTATATCCTAATCCTAATCCTAATACTAATCTTTATCCTAATCCTAATCCTACTCCTAATCCCAATCCCAATCCTTTTCCTAATCTTTATCCTTATCCTAATGCTAAACCTAAACTTATCCTAATCCCCATCCAAATCCCAATCCTAATCCAAATCATTATCCTAATCCTATTCGTAATCCTCATCCTAATCCTAATCATAATCCAAATCCTAATCCTAATCCTAATCCTTATCCTAAGACTCATCCTAATCCTTGTCCTAATCCTAATCCTAATCCTAATTCTCATCCTAATCATAATCCTGTTTCAAATCTTAATCCTAATCTTAATCCTAATCCTTATCCTAATGCTAATCCTAATCTTAATCATTATCTTGATCCTAATCCAAATCCTAATCATAATCCTAATCATAATCCTATTCTTAATCCTAATCCTATTCCTATTCCTATTCCTAATCTAATCCTCATCTTAATCCTAATCGTAATACTCATCCTCATCCTTATCCTAAACCTAATCGTAATCCTAATCATATTCCAAAACCTTATCCAAATCCTAATCCTAATCTTAATCGTAATCCTCATCCTAATCCTAATCCTAATCTCTATCCTGATCCTAATCCTAATCCAAATACTAATCCTAATCCTAATCATTATCCTCATCCTAATCCTAATCCTAATCTTAATCCTTATCCTAGTCATTATCAACATCCTAATCATAATCCTATTCCTAATCCTATTCCTAATCCTAATCTCATCCTCATCCTAATCCTAATCCAAATCCTCATCCTAATCCTAATCCTAATCCTTATCCTCATCCTAATCCTTATCCTCATCCTCATCTTCATCCTCATCCTAACCCTAATCCGAATCTGAATCCTAAACCTAATCCTAATTCTAATCCTAATCCTAATCCTAATCCAAATCCTAATCCAGGTCCTAATATTAATCCTAATCCAAATCCTAATCCAAATCCTAATCCTATTCCTAATCCTAATCATATTCCTAATCCTAATCCTAGTCATTATCATAATACTTACCTTAAAACAAATCATAATCCTAATCCTGATCCTAATACTAATCCTAATCCTTATCCTAAGACTCATCCAAAGCATTGTCCTAATCCTAATCCTAATCCTAATCCTAAGTCTCATCCTAATCCTAAGTCTCATCCTAATCCTAAGTCTCATCCTAATCCTAATCCTTATCCTAATCCTTATCCTAATCCTAAGTCTCGTTCTAATCCTAAATCTAATCCAAATCCTAATCCTAATCATTATCCTAATCCTAATCCTAATAATTATCCAAAGCTTAAACCCAATCCTTATCCTAATCATAATCCTTATCCTAATCCTAATCCTAATCCTAATCCTAATCCTAATCCTCATCCTTATCCTTGTCCTAATCTTAATCCTAATCCTAATCCTAATTTTCTTCCTAATCCTAATCCTAATCCTAATCATAATCCTGATCCTAATCCTAATCCTAATCCTTATCTTGATCCTAATCCTAATCTTAATCATTATCCTAATCCTCATTCGATTCCTAATCCTAATCCTACTCTTATTCCTATTCCAAATCTAATGCTCATCCTAATCCTAATCGTAATCCTCATCCTAATCCTAATCCTTATCCTAATCCTAATCCTAAAGATAATCCTAATCCTTATTCTCATCCTAATCCTTATCCTCATCCTAATCCTAATCCTAATCCTAAACCTAATCATAATCATAATCCTACTCCTATTCCCAATCCCAATCCTTATTCTAATCTCAAACTTGATCATAATCCTTTTCTTAATCTAATCCTAATCCTAATCCTGATCATTATCCTAAACCTAATCCTAATCCTAAACCTCATCCTAATCCTAATCCTAATTGTAATCCTAATCCTAACCCTAATCATAATCATAATCCTACTGCTATTCCTAATCCCAATCCTTATCCTAATCTCAATCCTGATACTAACCCTTATCCTAATCTAATCCTAATGCTAATCCTAATCATTATCCTAAACCTAATTCTAAACCTAAACCTCATCCTTATCCTAATCCTAATCTTAATCCTAATCCTAGTCCTATTCCTAATCCTAATCCTATTCCTAATCCTAATCTCATCCTAATCCTCATCCTAATCCTCATTCTAATCCTAATCCAAGTCCTAATCCTAATCATTCTCCTAATCCTAATCCTTATCATAATCTTAATCCTAATCCTAATCCTAATCCTAATCATTATCATCATCCTAATCCTTATCCTCATCCTAATCCCAATCCTAATCGTAATCATAATCATAAACCGAATCCTACTCCTAATCCTAATGCAAATCCTTATCCTAATACTAATTTGTATTCTAATCCTAATACTAATCTTTATCCTAATCCAAATCCTGCTCCTAATCCCAATCTCAATCCTTTTCCTAATCTCAATCCTTATCCTACTACTAAACCTAAACTTATCCAAATCCTCATCCTAATCCCAATCTAAATCCTAATCATTATCCTAATCTTAATCGTAATCCTCATCCTAATTCTAATCATAATCCAAATCCTAATCCTAATCCTAATCCTTATCCTAAGACTCATCCTAATCCTTGTCCTAATTCTAATCCTAATCCTAATCCTAATCCTAATTCTCATCCTAATCATAATCCTGTTTCAAATCTTAATCCTAATCTTAATCCTAATCCTTATCCTAATGCTAATCCTAATCTTAATCATTATCTTGATCCTAATCCAAATCCTAATCATAATCCTAATCATAATCCTATTCTTAATCCTAATCCTATTCCTATTCCTATTCCTAATCTAATCCTCATCTTAATCCTAATCGTAATCCTCATCTTAATTCAAATCCTAATCCTCATCCTAATCCTAATCGTTATCCTAATCCTAATCATAATCCTTATCATAATCCAAATCCTAATCCAAATCCAAATCCTAATCCTAATCGTAATCCTCATCCTAATCCTAATCCTAATCATATTCCTAATCCAAATCCTAATCCTAATCCTAATCCTAATCATTATCCTTATCCTAATCCTAATCCGAATCATAATCCGAATCATAGTCATTATCTTCACCCTAATCCTAATTAAATTCCTAATCTTATTCCTAATCCTAATCTAATCCTCATCCTAATCCAAATCCTCATCCTAAACTTAATCCTAATCCTTATCCTCATCCTAATCCTTATCCTCAACCTCATCCTCATCCTCATCCTCATCCTTATCCTCATCCTCATCCTCATCCTCATCCTCATCCTCATCCTCATCCTCATCCTAATCCTAATCCTAATCCTAATCAAATTAACCAAAGCCTAAACCCAATCCTTATCCTAATCATAGTCCTCATCCTAATCCTAATCATAATCCTTTTCCTAATCTAATCCTAATCATTATCTAGATCCTAATCCTAATCTTAATCATAATCCTAATCCTCATCCTCTTCCTAATCCTAATCCTACTCCTATTCCTATTCCTAATCTAATCATCATCCTAATCCTAATTGTAATCCTCAACCTAATCCTAATCCTTATCCTAATCCTAATCCTAAAGATAATCCTAATCCTTATTCTCATCCTAATCCTTATCCTCATCCTAATCCTAATCCTAATCCTAATCCTTATCCTAATCCTAATCCTAATCCTTATCTTGATCCTAATCCTAAATCTAATCATAATCCTAACCATCATCCTATTCCAAATTTTAATCCTATTCATATTCCTATTCCTAATCTAATCCTCTTCCTAATCCAAATCCTAATCCTAATCCTAATTCGCATCATAATCATAATCCTAATTCTATTCTTAATCCTAATTCTCATCCTAATTGTAATCCTCATCCTAATCCTAATCTTTATCCCAATCCTAATCGTAATCCTAATCATAATCCAAATCCTAATCCAAATCCTAATCCTAATCCTAATCCTAATCCTAATCCTAATCCAAATCCTAATCCTAATCCTAATCCTCATCCTAATCCTAATCCTAATCCAAATTCTAATCCTAATCATAATCCTAATCCAAATCATTATCCTAATCCTAATCCTTATCCTAATCCTAATCCAAATCCTAATCCCTATCCTAATAATTATCTTGATCCTAATCCTAATCATAATCCCAATCCTCATCCAATTCTTAATCCTATTCCTATTCCTTTTCCTATTCCTATTCCTATTCCTATTCCTAATCGTAATCCTCATCCAAATCCTAATTCTTATCCAAATCCTAATCGTAATCCTAATCATAATCCAAATCCTTATCCTAATGCTAATCGTAATCCTAATCCTAATCCTAATCCTTATCCTAATCCAAATCCAAAAGCTAATCCTAATCATAATCATCATCCTAATCATAATCATCATCCTAATCCTAATCCTAATCAAAATCGTAATCCTAATCATAATCCTAATCCTAATCATTATCCTAATCCTAATCGTAATCCTCAACCTAATCTTAATCATAATCCCTATCCTAATCTTAATCATAATCCTCATCCTCATCCTATTCCTAATCCTAATCCTACTCATATTCCTATTCCTAATCTTATCCTCATCCTAATCCTAATCGTAATCCTTTCCTAATCCTAAGCCTTATCCTAATCCTAATCCTAAAGATAATCCTAATCCTTATTCTCATCCTAATCCTTATCCTCATCCTAATCCTAATCCTAATCCTAATCCTTATCCTAATCCTAATCCTTATCTTTATCCTAATCCTAATTCTAATCATAATCCTAACCATCATCCTATTCCTAATCTTAATCCTATTCATATTCCTAATTCTAATCCTAATTCGCATCATAATCATAATCCTAATTCTCATCCTAATTGTAATCCTCATCCTAATCCTAATCTTTATCCTAATCCTAATCGTAATCCTAATCATAATCCAAATCCTAATCCAAATCCAAATCCTAATCCTAATCCTAATCCTAATCCTAATCCTAAAGCTAATCCTAATCCTAATCCTCATCCTAATCCAAATCCTAATCCAAATTCTAATCCTAATCATAATCCTAATCCAAATCATTATCCTAATCCTAATCCTTATCCTAATCCTAATCCAAATCCTAATCCCTATCCTAATAATTATCTTGATCCTAATCCTAATCATAATCCCAATCCTCATCCAATTCTTAATCCTATTCCTATTCCTTTTCCTATTCCTATTCCTAATCGTAATCCTCATCCTAATCCTAATTCTTATCCAAATACTAATCGTAATCCTAATCATAATTCAAATCCTTATCTAAATCCTAATCCTAATGCTAATCGTAATCCTAATCCTAATCCTAATCCTTATCCTAATCCTAATCCAAATCCAAAAGCTAATCATAATCATAATCATCATCCTAATCCTAATCCTAACCAAAATCATAATCCTAATCATAATCCTAATCCTAATCATTATCCTAATCCTAATCCTTATCCTAATCATAATCCTAATCGTAATCCTAACCCTAATCCCTATCCTAATCTTAATCCTACTCCTGATTCTCATCCTAATCATAATCCTAATTCTAATCTTAATCCTAATTCTCATCCTAATCGTAATCCTCATCCTAATCGTAATCCTTATCCTAATCCTAATCGTAATCCTAATCATAATCCAAATCCTAATCCAAATCCTAATCCTAATCCTAATCCTAATCCTTATCCTAATACTAATCCTAATCCTCAAGATAATCCTAATCCTAATCCTTATCCTAATCTTAATCCTAATCCAAATCCTAACCCTAATCCTTATCCTTATCTTGATCTTAATCCTAATCCTAATCATAATCCTAATCCTCATCATATTCTTAATCCTAATCATAATCCTAATACTAATCAAAATCCTAGTCCTAATCCTAATCCTAATCCCAATCCTAATCCTAAACCTAATCCTAAGTCTAATCCTAATCCTAATCCAAATCATAATCCTAATCCTAATCCTAATTATAATCCTAATCCTAATCATTATCCTAATCCTAATCCCAATCCTTATCCTAATAATAATCCTAATCCTAATCCTAATCCTAGTCCTTATTCTCATCCTAATCCTTATCCTCATCCTAATCCCAATCCCAATCCCAATCCCAATCCTAATCCTAATCCTAATCCT
>NC_032020.1:5768152-5771837 GCF_001865875.1 Lupinus angustifolius
TCCTAATCCTAATCCTAATCCTAAACGTAATCCTCATCCTAATCCTAATCCTAATCCTAATCCTCATCCTAATCGCAAGTCTCATCCTAATCTTAATCCTAAACCAAATACTAATCCTAATCCTAATCCTAGTCATTATCCTCATCCTAATCCTAATCCTTATCCAAATCCTAATCCTAGTCATTATCTTCATCCTAATCCTAATCCTAATCTTATTCCAAGACCTAATCCTAATCCTAATCCTTATCCTAATCCTAATCCTAATCTAAATCCTAATCTTATTCCTAATCCTAATCCTAATCATATTCCTAATCCTAATCCTAATCATTATCGTAATACTAATCCTAATCCTAATCCTAATCCTAATACTATTCATATTCTTTATCCTATTCTTAATCCTAATCTAATCCTAATCCTCATCCTAATCCTCATCCTAATCCTCATCCTTATCCTTATCCTAATGCTAATCCTAATCCTAAGTCTCATCCAAATCCTAAGTCTCATCCTAATCCTAATGCTAACACTTATCCTAATCCTATTCCTAATCCAAATCCTAAGTCACGTCCTAATCCAAATCCTAATCCTAATCATTATCCTAATCCTAATCCAAATCATAATCCTAATCCAAATCATAATCCTAATCCTAATCATTATCCTAATCCTAATCATTATCCTAAGTCTATTTCTAATCTAATCCTCATCCTTATCCTAATCTTTATCCTCATCCTCATCCTAATCCCAATCCTAATCCTAATCCTATACCTAATCCTAATACTAATCCTAATCTTAATCCTAATCCTTATCCTAATCCTAATCTTAATCCAAATCATAATCCTAATCCTAATCGTTATCCTAAGTCTCATCCTTATCCTTGTCCTAATCCTAATCCTAATTCTCATCCTAATCATAATCCTAATTCTAATCTTAATCCTAATTCTCATCCTAATCGTAATCCTCATCCTAATCCTAATCCTAATCCTAATCGTAATCCTAATCATAATCCAAATCCTAATCCAAATCCAAATCCAAATCCTAATCCTTATCCTAATCCTTATCCTAATCTCAATCCTTATCCTAATCCTTATCCTAATCCTAATCCTTATCCTAATCCTAATCCTAATCTAAATCCTAATCTTATTCCTAATCCTAATCCTAATCATATTCCTAATCCTAATCCTAATCATTATCGTAATACTAATCCTAATCCTAATCCTAATCCTAATACTATTCATATTCTTTATCCTATTCTTAATCCTAATCTAATCCTAATCCTCATCCTAATCCTCATCCTAATCCTCATCCTTATCCTTATATATTCCTATTCCTATTCCTATTCCTAATCTAATCCTCATCTCAATCCTGATCGTAATCCTCATCCTAATCCTAATCCTTGTCCTAATCCTAATCGTAATCTTAATCATAATCAAAATCCTATTCCTAATCCTAATCCAAATCCTAATCCTAATCCTTATCCTAATCCTAATCCTAATCCTAATCCTAATCCTAAAGCTTACCGTAATCCTAATCCTAATCCTCATCCTAATCCTAATCCTAATCCTAATCCTTATCCTAATCTAATTCAAATGATTATCCTAATCCTAATCCTTATCCTAATCCTAATCCTAATCCTAGTCATTATCTTAATCCCAATCCTAATACCATTCCTAATCATATTCCTAATCCTAATCTAATCCTATTCCTAATCCAGACCCTAATCCTTATCCTCATCCTCATCCTCATCCTATTCCTAATCCTAGTCCTAGTCATAAGTCTCATCCAAATCCTAAGTCTCATCCTAATCTTAATCCTAATCTTTATCCTAATCCTAATCCTAATCATAATCCTAAGTCTCGTACAATCCAAATCCTAATCCTAATCATTATCCTAATCCAAATCCTAATCCAAATCATTATCCTCATCCTAATCGAAATCCTAATCCTAATCAAAATCATAATCCTAATCCTAATCCTAATCCTAGTCATTATCCTAAGCCTAATCCCAATCCTTATCCTAATCCTAATCCTCATCCTAATCCTAATGCTAATCCTAATCGTACCCCTAATCCTATTTCTAATCTAATCCTCATCCTTATCCTTATCCTCATCCTCATCCTAATCCGAATCCTAATCCTAATCCTAATCCTATAACTAAACCTAGAACTAATCCTAATCCTAATCCTTATCCTAATCCTAATCTTAATCCAAATCATAATGCTAATCCTTATCCTAAGTCTCATCATTATCCTTGTCCTAATCCTAATCCTAATCCTTATTCTCATCCTCATCATAATCCTAATTCTAATCTGAATCCTAATTCTCATCCTAATCGTAATCCTCATCCTAATCCTAATCATAATCCAAATCCAAATCCAAATCCAAATTCTAATCCTAATACTAATCGTAATCCTAATCCAAATTCTTATCCTAATCCTAAAGCTAATCATAATCTAATCCTAATCATCATCCTAATCCTAATCCTAATCCAAATTCTAATCCTGATCATAATCCTAATCCAAATCATTGTCCTAATCCTAATCCTTATCCTAATCCTAATCCTAATCCAAATTCTAATCCTTATCCTAATCATTATCTTGATCCTAATCCTAATCCTAATCATAATCCTAATCCTCATCCTATTCTTAATCTTATTCCTATTCCTATTCCTATTCCTATTCCTATTCCTATTCCTATTCCAATTCATATTCCTAATCTAATCCTCATCCTAATCCTAATCGTAATCCTCATCCTAATCCTAATCCTTATCCTAATCTTTATCGTAATATTAATCATAAACCAAATCCTAATCCTAATCCTAATCCTAATCCTTATCCTAATCCCAATCCTAATCCTAAAGCTTACCCTAATCTTAATCCTAATCCTCATCCTAATCCTAATCCAATTCCTAATCCTAATCCAAATGATTATCCTAATCCTCATCCTTATCCTAATCCTAATCCGAATCCTAATCCTAGTCCTAGTCCTTATCTTAATCCCAATCCTAATACTATTTCTAATCATATTCCTAATCCTAATCTAATCCGCATCCTAATTCTATTCCTAATCCAAACCCTAATCATTATCCCCAACCTAATCCTTATCCTCATCCTCATCCTCATCCTAATCCTAATCCTAATCCTAATCCTTATCCTTATCCTCACCCTCATCCCAATCCTAATCCTATACCTAATCCTAATACTCATCTTAATCCTATACCTAATCGTAATACTAATCTTAATCCCAATCCTAATACAATTCCTAATCATATTCCTAATCCTAATCAAATCCTCATCCTAATCATATTTCTAATCCAAACCCTTATCCTTATCTTCATCCTAATCCTTATCCTCATCCCAATCCTAATCCTAGTCCTAATCCTCATCGTAATCCTAATCCTAATCCTAAACCTAATCATAATCATAATCCTACTCCTATTCCCAATCCCAATCCTTATCCTAATCCCAATCATTATCCTAATCCCAATCTTGATCTTAATCCTTATCCTAATCCTCATTCTATTCCTAATCATTAAACTAATTGTATACCTAATCCTTATCCTAATCCTAATCCTAATTCTAATCCTATTCCTATTCCTAATCCTAATCCTTATCCTTATCCTTATCCTCATCCTAATCCTTCTCCTCATCCTCATCTCAATCCTAATCCTAATCCTCATCCTCATCCTAATC
>NC_032020.1:5771937-5773651 GCF_001865875.1 Lupinus angustifolius
TCAAATACATAAGAAGTTGAGAAATACTTTCATCATTCAAAATGATCTTGTCTCCTCAAGAATTTGTTAATACTTAGTTTATATTTCTTGTTAAGTGTTTATGTGCATATCAAATCAAAACAATCAAAATATGTTCACTCATTATTTGTGCATTGACATATTCAAATGATTCATTCTATTAGGCAATTCATTGTGGTTCGACATAACCCTATACTATACTGCAATTGAACCTTGAAAGAGATGTAAATTGTAAAATAGTGAAGTGTTATCAATAAATTTATTTGTTGACACACCTTTTAATATACAAAAGTGATGAAACTAACTTACTAACTTTTATTTATTGTTCTTTAATACCAACCTTCCTTAAGGAAGAAGTTCGATTTGTAAATAAAAGGAACCCGAGAGGGAGTAAACAAATAAAGGTCACTTAACTTTATTATTATTTTGTTCTTTATTTTATTTTTCTAACAACTAACTATTCATCACTTTTGAACATTAGAATACCATTAAACTGGTGTTGAAATTTATTCCACAAAACTCTCAAGCAGGCTGCTAAGCGTTGACCAAGCCTTGCTGAGCTGACCCCGACACCAGCCAGGCTCAGCCAAACCAACCTGGCACAAACCAAGTTGCTCAAGCAGCAGCTGAGCGGACCTGCTTGACCGCTCAGCCTAGCACCAGACAAAGCCTGACACGGTCAGAATACAAGCTTGGCACGAACAGACACAAGCCTGGCACACGCCCAAGCTGCTCAAGCAGGCAGGTCAGTGGTGCCACATGTATGTTGAGCGGTGAAACATACACATGACCAGGTCAGCAAGCACCAAGCCATGTCTCAGTCAGCACGGTCAAAGCTGCTCAAGCAGGAAGCTTAGTGGTGCCATATGTGCGCAGCGGTGTGCACCCAGAATTGACTTGGCAATCAAGAAACCATGAAGTCATTCATGACCTCACTTCAAGTAGCCCACCATAGGCTTTTTAGGAATAGCTCACTATAGCTGGTCCCATAGCTCACAACTAGCCTTGGTGAGTCAAGCTTAAGGAGGTGACCAAGCTACTTGACCAAGTGACAAAACCCATGCTGGAGGGTTTGGTCAGCTGTTGAGTGGTGCAAAGAAGCAGCTGAGCACCCAACACCTTGGCCTATATAAAGGCATGAAATTCTCATTTGTAAACATTTTACATACATTGTACATACATTCTAAATTCTTCCTAGTTTATTCCTCTTCTTTCCTCCATATTTTCCTCTCATTTTAGGTAGTTTTTAGGCTAGTTTTAGAGTAGTTTTTAGTTTAAATTCAAGAGGAGAAAGGAGAAGGCAAATAAGATGCAAAAATCCATTTTGTAATCTCATTTGGAACTTAAAGCATCCAATCCTTGGATGGATGGCTCATGCTCCTAACAATCTCATTTGAATGTTGATCATGTATTTCCTCTTCTTCTTTTATTCTAAATTTGAATTTTAATCATTCAAGTTGGTGCTTTGGTTAATTTTATTTGTTTGAGAAGTTGTTAATGCTCTTTTTAGATTGATCACCTAAAAACTGATTTCAAGTCATAAAAATTACTTGTCTCAAACACTTAACAAATAAACTAAGAAGTAATTGTACTGCTTAGTTTATTTGCCAAGTTAAGCATGCTTTTCTTAAGATCTTATATTCATTACTACTTCAATATTAGAGTCGCCAAGATTAGGGTGTGACAACCTAGTCTC
>NC_032020.1:5773659-5832243 GCF_001865875.1 Lupinus angustifolius
CAATAAATTTATTTGTTGAAACACCTTTTAATATACAAAAGTGATGAAACTAACTTACTAACTTTTATTTATTGTTCTTTAATACCAACCTTCCTTAAGGAAGAAGTTCGATTTGTAAATAAAAGGAACCCGAGAGGGAGTAAACAAATAAAGGTCACTTAACTTTATTATTATTTTGTTCTTTATTTTATTTTTCTAACAACTAACTATTCATCACTTTTGAACATTAGAATACCATTAAACTGGTGTTGAAATTTATTCCACAAAACTGATATGGTATTCAAAGGTACTCAATTAGAATTTATTCTAACAAAGCCGAGATGGGGCAAAGAAGGAATAACTTATTCACATGATTATTAGAAGTAAGTTGTAACTGGAATATTCTTGAAACCATTATACCAACATTGGAATTTATTTAAACAAAGTCGAGATGGCGAACAAAGAATAAAACCAAGTTCACTTACTTAACCAAATTAAGAAAACACACCGAAGAGACTACATCCTTTCAACAAATTAGCGTCGCTACCGGGGACAATTTGTTGAGGGGGTAAACCTCTAAAAAAACTCTTTCCACAGTCTCATCCTAATCCAAATCCTAATCCTAAGACTCATCCTAATCAAAATCCAAATCCTAATCCTAATCCTAAACCTAATCCTAATCCTAATCCTAATCCTTATCCTAATCCTAATCCTAATCCTGATCATATTCCTCATCCTAATTTGAATCCTAATCCTAATCTTGGTCATTATCCTAATGCTAATCTTAATCCTAATCCTAATCCTAATCCTAATCCTTAACCTAATCATAATCCTAATCCTAATCCTAATATTTACCCTTATCTTAATCCTACTCCTAATCCCAATCCTTATCCTAATCCCAGTCCTTATCCTAATCTAAATCCTTATCCTAATCCTAAACCTAATCTTATCCTAATCCTAATCCTATTCCTAATCCTCATCCTAATCCTAATCATCATCCTAATCCTAATCATTATCCTAATCATAATCCTAATCCTAATCCAAATCATAATCATAATCATTATCCTAATCCAAATCCTTATCCTAATCCTAATCCTAATCATTATCCTAATCCTAATCCTATGTCTCATCCTCATCCTAATCCTAATCCAAATCTTAAGTCTCCTCCTAGGATAATGATTAGGATTAGGATTATGATTACGATTAGGATTAGGATTAGGATTACGATTAGAATAAGGATTAGGATTAGGATAATGATTACGATTAGGATTAGGATAAGGATAAGGATTAGGATTAGGATAATGATTAGGATTAGGATTAGAATTATGATTAGAATTTGGATTAGGATTTGGATTAGGAATAGAATTAGGATAAGACTTCGGCTTAGGATTAGGATAAAGATTAGGATTAGGATTAGGGTTAGGATTAGGATTAGGATAGGGATTAGGATTAGGATAATGATTAGGATTAGGATTAGGATTAGGATTTAGATTTGGATTAGGATTAGGATTAGGATGAGACTTAGGATTACGATTAGGATTAGGATTAGGTTTAGGTTTAGGATTAGGATTATGATTAGAATTAGGATTAGGATTAGGATTAGGATTAGGATTAGGATTAGGATTAGGATTAGGATTAGGATTAAGATGATGATTAAGATTAGGAGTAGGACTAGGATTAGGATTAGGATCAGGATCAGGATTAGGATTATGATTATGATTATGATTATGATTAGGATTAGGGTTAAGATTACGATGTGGATTCGGATTAGGATTACGAATAGGATTAGATTAGGATTAGGAATAGGTTTAGGACTAGGATTAGGAATAGGATTAGGATTAGGATAAGGATAAGGAATATGATTGGGATAATGATGATGATTAGGATTAGGATTTGGATTAGAATGTGGATTAGGATTAGGATTAGGATAAGATTAGGATAAGTATTAGGATAATGACTGGGATTAGGATAAGGATAGGGATTAGGACAAGGATTAGGATTAGGATAAAGATCAGGACTAGGATATGATTAGGATTAGGCTTACGATTACAAATATGATTAGGATTAGGATAACATTAGGTTTAGGATTAGGATAAGGATTGGGATTGGGAGTAGGATTAGGATTAGGATAAAAATTAGGATTAGGATTAGGATTAGGAATAGGATTTATACAAGGATTAGGATTATGATTAACATAAGGATTAGGATTAGGTTTGGGATGAGGATTAGGATTAGGATTCGGATTAGGATTTGGATTGTGATTAGGATGAGACTTAGGATTAGGATTAGGGATAGGATTGGGATAATGATTTGGATTAGGATTAGGATTAGGATAAGGATTTGGATTAGGATAAGGATTAGGATTAGGATTTGGATTAGGATTACGATTAGGATGAGACTAAGGAAAACGATTAGGATTAGGATATGGATTTGGATTAGGATTAGGAGTAGGGTTAGGATTAAGATAAAGATTAGGATTTGGATTAGGATTAGGATTAAGATGAGGATTAGGATAAGGATTAGGATTAGGATAATGATTAGGATTAGGATTAGGATTAGGATTAGGATTAGGATTGGGATTAGGATTAGGATTAGGATTACGATGTGGATTAGGATTAGGAATAGGTTTAGGATTAGGATTAGGAATAGGATTAGGATTAGGATAAGGATTAGAATTAGGATAAGAATATGGATTAGGAATAGGATTAGGATAATGATTATTATTAGGATTAGGATTTCGATTAGGATTAGGATAAGGATTAGGATTAGGATAAGGATTGAAATTGGGATTAGGAATAGGATTAGGATTAGGATAAAAAAATACAATTAGGATTAGGATTAGGATATGGATGAGGATTAGGATATGGATGAGGATTAGGATTAGGATTAGGATTAGGATTAGGATTAGGATTAGGACAAGGATTACGATTACGATTAGGATTAAGATTAGGATTAGGATTAGGATTAGCATTAGGATTAGGATTAAATTTAGGATTAGGATTGGGATTATGATTAGGATGAGACTTAGGATTAGGATTAGGATTTAGATTAGGATTAGCATTAGCATGAGACTTTGGATTAGGATTAGGATTTGGATTTGGATTAGGGTTAGGGTTAGGATTTGGATTAGGATGAGGATAAGGATTAGGATTAGGATAATTCTTAGGATTAAAAATATGTTTAGGATTAGGATTAGGATTTGGATTAGGATAAGGATTAAGATTTAGGATTAGGATTAGGATTTTGATTTGGATTTGGTTAAGGATTAGGATTAGGATGAGAGTTAGATTTAGGATTAGGATTAGGATTCTGATTCAGATTAGGATTAGGATTAGGATTAGGATTAGGATTAGGATTAGGTTTAGAATTAGGATTAGGATTAAGATTAGAGTTAGGATTATGATCAACATAATGATTAGGATTAGAATTATGATTTGGATTAGGATAAGGAATAAGAATAGGATTAGGATTACGATCAGGATTAGGATTCACATTAGGACAATGATTAGGATTATGATTAGGATTTGGATTATGATGAGCATTAGGAATATGATTAGGATTAGAATTAGAATTAGAATAAGGATTAGGATTAGGATAATGATTAGGACTAGGATATGATTAGGATTAGGCTTATGATAAGGAATATGATTAGGATAACATTAGGTTTAGGATTAGGATAGGGATTGGGATTAGGATAAGGGATGGGATTGGGAGTAGGAGTAGGATTAGGATTAGGATAAAAATTAGGATTAGGATTAAGATTAGGATTAGGATTAGGAATAGGATTAGTACAAGGATTAGGATTATGATTAAAATTAGGATTAGGATTAGAATTTGGATTAGGATTAGAATTAGGACGAGACTTAGGATTAGGATTATGATAAAGATTAGGTTTAGGATTAGAATTCGGATTAGGATTAAGATTAGGATTTGATTTGGATTTAGATTTGGATTAAGATTACGATGAGACTTAGTTTTAGGACTAGGATTATAATTCAGATAACGATTAGGATTATGATTAGGATGAGGATTAGGATTATGATTAAGATTAGGATTAAGATTAGGATCAACATAATGTTAGGATTAAGATTATGATTTGGATTAGAATAAGGAATAAGAATAGGATTAGCATTAGGATAATGATTAGGATTAGCATTAGGAAAATGATTAGGATTGTGATTAGGATAAGGATTAGGATGAGCATTAGGAATATGATTAGGATTAGGATTATGATAAGATTAGGTTAAGGATATGGATTAGGATAAGGATTAGGATTGGGATTAGGAGTGGGATTAGGATTAGGATAAAGATTATGATTAGGATTAGGGTTAGGATGAGGATGAGACATAGGATTAATCCTAATCAATATCCTAATCCTCATCCTAATCCAAATCCTAATCCTAATCCTAATCCTAATCGTAATCCTAATCCTAAGTCTCATATTAATCTATATCCAAATCCTAATGCTAATCCTAATCCTAATCCTAATCCTAATCTTCATCATAATCCTAAACCTAATTCTAATCCTAATCCTAATATTAATCATAATCCTAATCCTAGTACTAATCCTAATCCTAATCCTAATCCTAATCCTAATTTTTATCGTAATCCTAATCCAACTCCTTATCCAATCCCAATGCTTATCCTAATCCCAATCCTTATGCAAATCCTAAACGTAATGTTATCCTAATCCTAATCCCAATCATATTCCTAATCGTAATCCTAATCCAAATCATAATCCAAGTCCTAATCATTATCCTAATCTTAGTCCTTATCCTAATCCTAATGGTAATCCTGATCGTACTCCTCCTCCTAATATGAATCATAATCCTAATCCTAATCCTAATTCTAATCCTAATCCTATTCTTAGTCCTACTCCTTATCCTAATCATAATCCTAATCCTAATCTTATTCTTACTCCTAATCCCACTCCCAGTCCTTATCCTAATCCCAATTATTATCCTATTCCTAATCCTCTTCCTAATTCTAATTATAATCCTATTCATTATCCTCATCCTTATCCTAATCGTAATCCTAATCCTTATCTTAATCCTAATCCTAATCATAATCTTTATCCTAATCCTAATCCCACTACTAATCCCAATCCCAATCCTTTTCCTAATCCCAATCCTTATCTTAATACCAATCCTTATTCTAATCCTTAACCTAATCTTATCCTAATCCTAATCCTAATCATATTCCTAACGCTCATCCTAATCCTATTCCTAATCCTAATCATAATCCTAATCATTGTCCTAATGCTCATCCACATCCTAATCCTATTCTTATTCCTTATCCAAAATCTAATCATAATCGTAATCGTAATCGTTATCCTGATCCTAATCCTAATCCTTATCCTAATCCTAATCTTAATCCAAATTCTAATCATATGTCTCATCCTAATCCTTGTCCTAATCCTAGTCCTAAACCTAATCCTAATTCTCATCTTAATCCTAATCATAATCCTAATCCTATTCCTAATCCTAATACTAATCTATATCCTAATCATTGTCCTAATGCTAATCCTTATCCTAATCCTATTCTTGTTCCTTATCCTAATCCTAATCATAATCCTAATCCTAATCATTATCCTGATCCTAATCCTAATCGTTATCCTAATCCTAATCTTAATCCTAGTCATAATCCTAATCTGAATCCTAATCCTAATCCTAATCCTAAGTCTAATCCTAATCCTTGTCCTAATCCTTGTCCTAATCCTAATCCTAATCCTAATCCTAATTCTAAGTCTTATCGTAATCCTCATCCTAATCCTAATACTAAGTCTCATCCTAATCCAAAGTCTCATCCTAATCATAATCCTAATCCTAATCTGTTTCCTAATCCTAATCCTAATCCTAATCCTAATCATAATCATAATCCAAATCCTAATCCAAATCCAAATCGTAATCCTAATCTTAATCCTAATTGTTATCCTAATACTAATCCTAATCTTACGTCTAATCCTAATCCTATTCCTAATCTTAAGTCTCATCCTCATCCTAATATTAATTCTAATCATAATCCTAATATTAATCCTAATCCGAATCCTAATTCTAATCCTAATCATAATCCTAATCCTAATCTTATTCCTAATCTTAATCTGCATCCCAATCCTAATCCTAATCCAAATCCTAATCCTAATCCTAATCCTAATCCTAATCCTAATTTTTATCCTATTCCTAATCCTACTCCTAATCCGAATTCATATCCTTATCCCAATCCCAACCTTTATCCTAATCCTAAACCTAATCTTATACTAATCCTAATCCTAATCCTAATCATAATCCTAATCCTAATCCTAAATCTCATCATCATCCTAATCTTAATCCTAATCCTAATCCTAAGTCTCATCCTAATCATAATCCAAATCATAATCCTAATCCTAATCCTAATGCTAATCCTAATCCTGATCCTATTCCTCATCCTAATCCTAATCCTAATCCTAATCCTAATCCTAATTCTAATCCTAATCCTAATCCTAATCCCAATCATAATCCTAATCCTAATTCTAATTCTAATCAGAATCCTAATCCAAATCCTATTAATAATCCTAATCCTTATCCTAAATCTTATCCTAATCACAATCCTAATCATAATCCTAATCTTTATCATAATCTTAATCTTACGCCTAATCCCAATCCTACTCCTTATCCTAATCCCAATCCTTATCCTAATCCCAATCCTTATCCTATCATAATCCTAATCCTATTCTTAATCCTCATCCTAATCCTAATCCTAATTATAATCCTAATCCTAATCATTATCACAATCCTAATCCTAATCCTAATCCTAATCCCAATCCTAATCCTTATCATTATCCTGATCCTAATACTAATCCAAATCCTAATCCTAATCCTTATTATAATATTTATCGTAATCCTAATCCTACTCCCAATCCCAATTCCAATCGTTATACTAGTCCCAATCCTTATCCTAATCCTTAACCTAATCTTATCATAATCGTAATCCTAATCATATTCCTAATGCTTATCCTACTCCTAATCGTAATCCTAATCCTAATCCTAATCATTATCCTAATGCTAATCCTAATACTAATCTTAAGTCTCATCTTAATCCTAATCCTAATCCTAATCCTAATACAAATCATATTCCTAATCATAGTCCTAATCCTAATCCAAATCCTAATCCAAATCCAAATCCTAATCTTAATCCTAATCCTAAGTCTAATCCTAATCCTAATCCTAATCATAATCCTAAGTCTCATCATAATCCTAATCTTAATCCAAATCCTAATCCTAATCCTAATTGTTATCCTAATCCAAATCCTTATCCTAATCATAATCCTTATCATTATTGTAATCCTAATCCTATTCCTATTCCTAATCCTAATCATATTCCTAATCCTAATCTAATCCTCATCTTAATCATAATTCTAATCCTCATGCTAATCCTAATCCTAATCCTTATTCTCATCCTAATCCTAATCCTAATCCTAATCCTAATCCTTATCCTCATCCTCATCCTAATCCTAATCTAAAGCCTAATCCTAAACCTAATCATTATCCTAATCCAAATCCTTATCCTAATCCTAATTCTTATCCTAATCCTATTCCTAATCCTAATCAAATCCTAATCCTCATCCTAATCAAATCATAATCCTAATCCTAATCATAATCATAATCCTACTCCTATTCCATATCCCAATCATTCTCCCAATCCCAATCCTTATCCTAATCTCAATCATGATCCTAATCCTTATCCTAATCTCAATCTATATCCTTATCCTATTCATAATCCCCATCCTAATCATTATCCTAATCCTAATCCTTATCCATATCCTAATCTTAATCCTAATCCTAATCCTAATCCTAATCATAATCCTAAGTCTCATCCTAATCCTAATCCAAATCCTTATCCTAATCCTAGTCCGAATCCTGATAATTAGCCGAATCCTAATCCTTATCCTAATCCTAATCCTAATCCTAATCCTAATCATTATGATAATCCTAGTCCTAATCCTAATCTAATCTAATCCTAATCCTACTCCTAATCCTCATCCTAATCCTAATTATAATCCTAATCATAATCCTAATCCTAAACTTAATCATTATCCTAATCCTAATCCTCATTCATATTCTAATCCTAATCCTAATCCAAATCCAAATCCAAATACTAATCCTAATCCTACTCCTATTCCTAATCCTTATCCTAATCCTAATCCTAATCCTAATCATAATCCATATCCTAATCCTAATCCTAATCCTAATCGTAAACCTAAACCTAATCTGAATCCTAATTCTAATCCTAATCCTAATCCTAATCCAAATCCTATTCCTAATCTTAATTGTAGATGTAACTTTAACTCTAATCCTAATACTAATCCTTATACTAAACCTAATCCTAATCATTATCTTAATCCTAATCCTAATTCTAATCCTAATTTCTATCCTAATCCTAATCCTAATCCTAATCCTTATCCTAATCCTAATCCTAATCCTAATCCTAATCCTAATCCTAATCCTAATTCTATTCCTAATCATAATCTAATCCAAATCGTAATCGTAATGGACATCCTAATCTTAATCCTAATACTAATCCAAATCCTAATCCTAATCATAATCATAATCCTCATCCTAATCTTATTCCTAATACTAATCATAATTCTAATCCTAATCTTAATCCTAATCCTAATCCTTATCCTAATCCTAATCCTAATCATACTCCGAATCTGAATCTCAATCCTTATCCTAATTCCAATCCTTATCCTAATATTATCCTAATCATAATTCTAATCCTAATTCTAATCCTAATCCTAATCCTAATTATAATGTTGATCCTTATTATTATCCTTATCCTAATCCTAATCCTAATTATAATCCTTATCCTAATCGTGATCCTAAACCTAATCCTAATCCTAATTCTAATCCTTTTCTAAATCCTAATCCTAATCCCAATCCTTATCCTAATCCTTATCCTAATCCATATTCTACTACTATTCCTTATCCTCATCCTAATCCTCATCCTAATCCTCATCCTAATCATTATCTTAATCCTAATCCTAATGTTTGTCCTAAACCTATTCTAACTCCTAATCCCAATCACAATCCTTATCCTAATCCCAATCCTTATCCTAATCACAATCCTTATCCTAATCCTAATCCTACACCTATTCCTAATCCTCATCCTAATTCTAATCCTAATCATTACCATAATCTAATCCAAATCATAATCCTAATTGAAATCGTAATCTTAATCCTAATACTAATACAAATCCTCATCTTAATCATAATCCTAATCCTCATCCTAATCGTATTCCTAATCCTAATCCTAATCCAAATCCTAATCCTAATCCTAATCCTAATCCTAAGCCTTATCCTAATCCTACTCCTAATCTCAATCTCATTCCTTATCCTAATTCCAATCGTTATCCTAATTCGAATCCTTATCCTAATCCCAATCCTTATCCTTATCCTTATCCTAATCTAATCATAATCCTAATCCTAATCATAATCCTAATCCTAATTATTATCCTAATCCTAATTCTAATCCTTATCCTAATCGTGATCCTAGTCCTGATTCTAATACTTATCCTAATCCTAATCGTTATCCTAATCCTAAATCCTAATCCTATATCCTACTCCTAATCCGAATCCTAATCCTAATCCTTATCCTAATCCAAATCTACATCCTCATCCTAATTATAATATGTATCCTAATCGTCATCCTAATCCTTATCCTAATCATAATCCTAATCTTCATCCTAATCCTAAATCCTACTCCCAATCCCAATCTCAATCCTTATCCTAACCCCAATCCTTATCCTAATCCAAGTCCTCATCCTCATCCTAATCCTAATCCTAATCCTAATCCTAATCCTAATCCTAATCCTAATCCTAATCATGATCGTAATCCTAATCCTTATTCTAATCCTAATCCTAATCCTAATCCTATTCTGAATCCTATTCCTAATGCTAAACTAATCCTAATCATAATCCTAATCCTAATCCTCATCCTAATCCTAATCCTAATCATAATCTTAATCTTAATCCTAATCCTAATCCTATGTCTCATCCTAATCCTAATCCTAATCATAATCCTATTCGAAATCCTAATCCTAATCATAATCCTAATCATAATCCTAATCATAATCATAATCTTACATCCTAATCCTAATCTAATCCTTATCCTAATCCTAATCATAATCCTAATCTTAATCATAATCCTAATCCAAATCCTAATCCAAATCCTAATCAGAATCCTAATCTTAATCGTAATCCTAATCTTAGTCCTAATCCTAGTCCTAATCATTATCCTAATCCTAATCCGAATCTTTATCCTAATCCTAATCCTTATCTTAATCCTAATTTTGTTTTGGATTTTTTTGGCCGTGGGGTATGGTTATGTTGGTTTGGTTTTTGGTTGTTTGTGGAGTGTGTTTGGTCGTGGGTCTTGGGGTGAAGGTTGAGTGGGGTTGTGTATTGTTTAGGGAAATTGTGTATGGATAATTGTTAATGGTTGTGTGTGTGGGGATTGTTTGGCCGTGTGTGGTTGGAGGTTGAAGTTGATAGAAGAAGATGGATTAGATAGGAAGATGAAGGCACCACAAGATTGATTGCTTGATAAGCCTAATGTATTTACCCACAAGGAAGAGAACCTTGATAAGAAATGGCCTTAGTTTAACCAAGAAACTAGGAGAAACTCAACTAGCAATGGATTATTTGCCAAATAAAATTCAAGTTATTTTATTCAATAACAAAGCCAAGTACAAATAGCCATAGAGATTTCGGCCAAGTTGTGTGTGCATGTGAATAAAGAGTAGTAAAGTACATTGAATATTTTCCTAACTCTTTTCCCCATGTGTTTTCGGTTTGGGAGGGAATTTGAATTGCAAGGTGTATTGATTGCTTTCCTTAATCTAATTCTCATGTGCTCTTTTTGGTTGAGGTGGAAATTTGAATTTGGAAATGATTCTTCATGGATTAAGTGTCCAAATTCGGTTGAGGAGTGAATAAGGAAACATTCAATTTGTCTTCATGGCTTTCCCTTATGGTTTGCCTCGTGTAAAAGGAGAATATCTCCTTAATGATTACGCCCAACACATAGTAATTGTGAATAAGGAAGGTATTGATGGATTCCAATTTGAGTTGAATGCTTTGGAGTGAACAAGGAAACAATCAATTTGTCTTCTTCGCTTTCCTTATGGCTTGCCTTCATGTGGATAGAGAGATTCTCTATGATGATCACTCCCAACACATGCTTAATTTGAATAAGGAAGGTATTGATGAGCTTTCATTCTGATTTGAATCTTTAAGGAAAGTTTTGCCTTGCTCCTTGCTCCTCATTCACACGCCTCCTTGATTAGGAAATAAATGGAATTTTTTATTGCTTTTGATTGTTGCCATATAGAGTTCTTCCACACGTGCTCTTCAAATTAGGCAAGGATTTCTTAAGATCTTATGGCCTTCAAGGGTAACCTCATGGCTTGGCTCACTAAGGAAAGTGTTCCCTTGCTTGTACCTGGATTACATGGTTCTTAATGAAATTTATTACAACTATAAGTTCAGGTATAATGCAAATAGTAATTGTTCTTTTAAATAAGGCAGGAAAATAATTCATAGACTACATGTGGGTATGATAATCCCCACTTATTAAATGGGACTCCCACATGCCTCAAGTGTTCCCTCCTTGGTCGTGGCCAACTTGGGTTACTTCTATAAAAATGGTGCAATGTATGGGCCTGATTTCCTTGTTGGGCTTTGTTGACTTGGTCACTTCTTCCACTAATAGGTTGAGAGTTTGGTGTGCTTTCTTGGTTCTGGACCGGTTCATGGGTCCTCCTAGCCCACTTAGCTCTTCCTCATTGATGGGCCTTGGTGGATTCATATCAATTTCAGATCATTAACAGTAGGTTGTGCATGATTGGTGTTTCTCTGAACGAAAATGTACGCAATCAGATAGTGAAGCAATCTATTCTCTACAGATAATGAACCAGCTTTAGTTAGTTCTCCCTGGATATACAGATGGGGATCTCTCAGACATGATTTGTAAACCTCAGCAACATCAAAATCCTTAAGCCATTCACAATCACCTAGGCTAGCACCATTAGTGGATAAGCCACGCACATTCATAAAAATATAACTATCCATCTCAAATAAATTTCCTGAAACCATAGACCAATATTTACCATCCTTATATCGAAAGTTGGCATAAAATTCTCTAATTAACGCGGGGTACAGATTACCTGTTAATTCCAGAAATATCACAGCTCCCTGAACTTGCATACCTTGCGGAAACTCAAAATTTTGTTCCACCATCCAGGTTAGATCATTATACCTTATGTGGGTTGGTTTCCTTCCCTGAAACTTTGACAATCGGGTCTCCTAAAGTATGAGAGAGTAGTAGGGATCTCACGGTCGTGCCTCACACTAGGATTCGAAGATCAAGTAGTAGGAGGCCTACGAGTGCGTTGAGCAGTTGTCTTGAATCTCTTCGAACGCCCTCTTTCCATTGTTGATTGAAAATTGTGAGTGTATGAGAGGAGAAGAAGGATAAGGGAGGGAACCTAAAGCTTAGGGTTTGGAATTGGGAATGGGGTTTCTTGCGGGATTTGAGAGGAAGTGGGATGAAATTAGGTGCAATATGGGTATAGGTAAAGATTTAATTCTTCTTTTAAGCTAAGATTTGAATTTTTGGTGTTGCTTTTGAAATTTAGAGAGAAAAAGGGGAAGAGAGGGTTTGAAAAAATGGCAAAACTGCTACTGATTCTAATTTATCTACTATCGTTAATCGATTAAGAGTTGTGTTTAATCGATTAATCATAGTTAAAAGTTCCAAATTTTCAGAAAATGAGCCCAGATAATTGATTAAAGGTAGAGCGTTAATCAATTAAATTTAGTGAAAAATGAAATGTTTGCTACTGGAACTCATTTTAATCGATTAAGAGTTATAGTTAATCGATTAAATGGCATCAGACTTGTAGAAACAAGATGTTTTTGGGTTTTAAAAGCATGCCTAGATTTCTAACATATATCAAGCAAAATTTAATCAAACACATATACATTTACAGCTTATCATACAAGATCATGAGTCATAATAGGAATATAATGCCTTCACAACAAATATACATTTTGAAGCATATAAGACATTAATCATGTGAAGCACATAATAAAGTTTTAGATGATTTTAATCAAGATATTTTTCATCAAGGATTCTAAGTTCTCTTCGAAGAACATAAAAAGTATTTCGTGAGAGGGGCTTGGTGAAAATATTAGCCAATTTCTTAGTAGTTTCAATAATTTCAAGCACACAATCGCCTTTTTTTACATGGTCACACAAGAAATGATGTCTAATTTCTATATGCTTGGTTATAGAATGCAGAACGGGATTCTTGGATAGGTTTATGGCACTTGTATTATCACATTTTATAGGGATCTTTTCTAGATTAAGTCCAAAGTCCTTAAGGTGCTACTTTATCTATAGGATTTGAGCGCAACACACACTGGCGGCAATGTATTCTGCTTCGGCGGTGGACAAAGCAACACACGCTTGCTTTTGACTGTTCCATGCAACTAAGGAACTGCCTAGTAAGTTACAAGTCCCACTAGTGCTCTTTCGATCCAACTTACGTCCCGTAAAATCGGAATTGGAATACCCTACCAAGGATAATGAGGCATCCCTAGGTTACCATAATCCCATATTAGTTGTTCCTTTTAAATATCTCATGATACGTTTAACAACAGTATAATGTGAATCTTTAGGCAAAGCTTGAAATCTAGCACACATACAAACACTAAACATAATATCGGGGCAACTCGCAATTAAGTATAATAATGAGCCGATAATTCGTCGATAATTGGTTACCTCGATTGCTTTTCCCTTTTCATCTTTGTCTAGATAGCAAGCGGACGCCATAAGTGTTGAAGCTTCTTTACATTTTTCCATGTCGAACTTCTTCAGTAACTCCTTGCAATATTTTGGTTGATGAATGAAGATGTCACTTTCCATTAGTTTGATTTGTAGCCCAAGAAAGAAGGTCAGCTCACCTATCATCGACATCTCAAATTCACTCTACATCATCTCAGAAAATTCTTTACAAAGAATGTCATTAGTAGATCCGAAGATTATATCATCAACGTATATGTAAACTAATAATACATGATTATCTAATCTACGGATAAAGAAGGTAGTATCAACCATACCCCTCACGAACCCTTTTTCCAGAAGGAAAGAGCTCAATCTATCATACCAAACTCTGGGAGCTTGTTTCATACCATAAAGGGCCTTTTTGAGCTTATATATGTAGTTCGGATATTTAAAATTTTCAAAGTCGGGAGGTTGATCTGCATATACCTCCTCCTGAATGTAGCCATTCAAGAAGGTGCTCTTAACATCCATTTGAAAGAGCTTAAAGACCATAATCGATGCAAAGCATAGAAGCATCCTAATGGCCTCTAATTTGGCTACAGGAGCATAGGACTCATCATAATCGATGTCTTCCTCATGGTTGTAGCCTTTGGCCACTAAGAATGCTTTATTTCTTATGATCAAGCCAGATTCATCTAATTTGTTACGAAAGATCCATTTAGTACCGATCACTGGATGTTCTTTAGGCTTCGGGACCAACTCCCATACATTATTACGCTCGAACTGGTTTAGCTCTTCTTGCATAGCTATTCCCTAGTGCACATCCTGCATGGCCTCATTGATGGTCTTTGGCTCGATTTGAGATACAAAAGCAACGAAGTTACAAAAGTTGTGTATAGAGCTACGGGTTACCACCCCCGTAGTTATATCACCTATAACTTTGTCGAGAGGATGATCCTTCTTGGTCTTCCATGCGATCGGCAGGTCCTGATGCTCATCTTGGACAACTTGTTCTGTTTCTTCTTCTTTGTCCTAGTCCATGTCCTTTGAGTATGCTTCTTCTAAAGCACCTACAACATCATCAGAAAATATCTTTCTCTTCTCTTTTGGAGAAGATTCGTCAAAATGGACATGCATAGACTCTTCTACTTGCATTGAATATTTATTAAAGACTCGAAAAGCTTTACTATACAATGAATACCCTAAAAATATATCATCGTCAGCTTTTGAATCAAATTTACCTAAAGCTCTCTTTCCATTATTTAATATAAAGCATTTACAACAAAAAGCATGAAAATGAGCAATATTAGGTTTTCGGCCTTTTAAAAGTTCATGAGTTTTTGAAAAAGTAGACCTCAAGAGTATACGATTAATCACATAGCAAGTTGTATGCATCGCATCAGCCCAAAAATATTTAGGAACCTTGCTTTCGTTCAGCATGGTTCTAGCAAGCTCCTCTAAGACTCGGTTCTTCCTCTCAACAACTCCATTTTGTTGAGGGATACGAGGGGCTGAGAATTGATGCATAATACCATATTTATTGCAAAATTTATCAAATTTATGGTTTTCAAATTCGCCACCATGATCGGATTGAATATATACTATCTTATGGTTAAACTGATTTTGGATTTGTTTGGCAAGGTTTTTGAAAGACTTGAAAGCATCGCTCTTGGACGATAGCATGTGAATCTAGAGAAATCGTCACCAATTACTAAAGCATAAAAACTACCACCATAACTCATAACCTTTGATGGTCCAAACAAGTCCATATGGAGAAGCTCCAAGGGTCTTGTTGTGGATATCACATTCTTTTTAGCAAAAGAGTTTTTAACTTGTTTACATCTTTGACAAGTGTCACAAGTTTCTTGAGTTTTAAAATCAAGTTTTGGCAGCCCATCAACCAAATTATTTTTGATGTTTTACATGAATATGAGTGACGCGCCTATGCCAAAGCCAGATGTCATCCTCTTTAGATATAAGGATTAGGATTAGGGGGTTGCGGGATTTGAATTTGGATTTGGATTTGGATGATGATTTGAATGAGGATGAGGATGAGTGTGAGGATGAGGATTAGGATTTGGATTTGGATTTGGATTAGGATTAGACTTAGGATGAGAGTTAGGATTAGGATATGGATTAGGATATGGATTAGGATTAGGATCATGATTAGGATCAGGATTAGGATTAGGATTACTATTAGGATTAGGATTAGGATTTGGATTAGGATATAGATTAGGATTAGGATTAGGATTAGGGTTTAGGGTTAGGATTAGGATTAGGATACGGATTAGGATTTGGATTAGGATTAGGGTCATGATTAGAATTAAGATTAGGATTAGGGTCATGATTAGAATTAAGATTAGGATTAGGATTAGGTACGGATTAGGATTAGAATTAGGATACGGATTAGGATTAGGATACGGATTTGGATTGGAATTAGGATTAGGATTAGGATGAGGATTAGGATTGGGATGAGGATTTGGATGAGGATTGGGATGAAGATTAGGATAAGGATGAGGATGAGGATAAGTATGAGGATGAGGATTAGGATTAGGATTATGGCAATCATGTCATCTAGATACACCTCGATCTCTTTGTGCCTCATATTGTGGAACAAAGTTACCATTGCTCGCTGATAGGTGGCTCCTGCACTTTTCAAACCAAAGGGAATGACATTGTGGTAGAACATCCCCATAGAGTGATGAAGGTAGTGGTCTCCATATATTCATGTGTTATTTTGATCTAGTTATAGCCTGCATATCCATCCATGAAAGAGAAACATGCATGGTTGATAGTATTATCAACTAGGACGTCAATGTGATGTAGTGAGAAGTCATCTTTCAAACTTGATTTATAAAGGTAACGAGAATCCACACAAACTCATTATTTGGCATCTTTCTTCAGAACTAGGACAACTTGGCAATCCATTCGGGATACTTGGAAACATTAATAAAACCAGACTCAAGATGCTTTTGAACCTCATCCTTAACTTTTAAATACATATATGCTTTTAGTCTCCTGGGCTTCTATTTTATAGAGGGACAATTAGACTTTAGTGGTAATTTATGTTCTATTATTTTCGGATCCAAACCTAGCATATCTTTGTACAACCATGTAAAGACATTCTTGTATTCACGTAGAAACTCTATCAGCATGTTACGCTCCCTATTTTTCAAAGTTGACCCAACCTTAACTTTTTTTTTTGTCATCCTCTATTCCTAGATTGATGACCTCGTTGGGTTCCTCTTATGGCTTGATTTCTCTTTCCTCCTGCTCAACCAAACTTAACAATTTAGGAGGTATGCCCCATTCATTATCACTAACATCTTCATTAGTTTGATTAATTGGATGATCAAGATTGTACAACTAATTACTAACATGATTATTATCAATTGAGACACTTTCATATCTACATTGGTTAATAAAATTCATATGGAATTAGTCTTTATTTTGTATGGTAAAATGAGAGGAAATGAGTAATAAAATGATTAGATGCATGCATTTTATTGATATATCACACTTACAATAGAAAAAAGTATCCCATTATTACATAATAATCCGAAGGCCTTGGGCAGAGCCAATGGATTTAGTATAACTTCACGTGTGAAAATTAGCTTAATTCATAAAGATAATTGAACATTTTTTTATTCTAAAAGCTAAAGAAATATTATTCATACTTTGCATCTTGACAATTTATTGTACAAATTTTATCATGAGTTTCCTTATCATTTCAGGACTTACAGAGCAAACGGGAGCAAGAATTGGTGTAATCAGCTAAAAGCTAATATTAACACTTCTCTCCATACATGTTCTTTTACCCAGCTTAATAAAATCATGTGTCATTGTTTGCCTGAACCACGAGTACCTATTCTTTTACCAAACTTCATAAAATCATGTCACCGCTTGCCTAAGCCTAAACCACGAGTACCTAATATTAACTTGAATGGTTAATTATGCTTTTACAACTTCTAGAATTTTACCATAATGATCCTAATATGTTTCTAGACACTAGAATATATTCAAATATAAAATTTCAGAAACTCGACGGGCTCCAGTTTACCCTGGAACTAATTATAGGCTTAAAAGCTTGGGGTATGACTTAAGGGACTAATAAAAAATTAATGTAAGTAAAGTCCAGATGAAAAATATGAATGTGGTTTGACACTTTAAGGTGCCATGAAAGAGTTGTAGGGACCTAGGCGTCTTGCCCGATGTTTTTAACCGTATTTCAGCTTCCCGATCATTATAAAATGTAGAGAGAAGGCTTAAGACCCTCAAGTTCTTGTAACTAACCCTTCACAACACACAAAACAGAGTACCAATGGAATTTGTAGCTCATGCATGTGGATATTTCTCAGTTTTAAAAGAAGTACCAATGGTAATATCAACATATAAATTATTTTAAGGTTGTTTGGGGTATAAGATTATGGTTGTTTCTCAATTACCCACACACAAGTGTAGAGTCAGAATATATAACTACAAAACAGAGAGGAATTCATCTTTGGGTTTCAAAAATGTATAACATGCATAAATTATGAGAACCTAGAGCTTACACAATTGCCTAAACAATAAACTAGTCATCTCTTGACACCTAGTTGTTTGGGGCTGAATTGGATGACTCCCAATCATCCTAGAACAAAATTCGAACCCATACCATAGAGGCTAAACAAGTTTAAACTCATGTTTCCATGAATTTTGAGGCACATGCATGCACAAAATGTTTTAGTTTTAAATATATAGCTACAACACCACTCATGGATCCATTAAGAACATAGGCTTGATTCCATTGATGTATTTCGTGCAAGATACAGAAGTATTTCATAGAAAACATAGAGGACTTGACATGCAAAACGAAATTGGAGTTCAATGGTTCAAGAATCATTCAAAATGATGAAGGGAAACTCAATTCATGGCAAGTTTAAGATGGAGTGCAACTCAAAGTAATGTTGTGTAATTGAAACTAAATATAAGCTATGTAGATGAAGGAATTTGCATGCTTAGTGCTTGGAAATGGATTTCCCATACATGAATTTAGTAGGAATGGTCTTTTGAAAGATTGGAACAGAAGAAACTCACCCTCCACACAAAGCAAACTTAAGCCATAAAAAGGAGAAGGAATGAAGAAATGGATTTTTGTGCGTTGGCTCTTGAGTTTGTGTGGCTGATTGCTCCCACTCATACCTATTTATATAGTAGGGGAGTTTATGGGGTGTTTGGTTTGCTGGATAAGAAAATAACCGAGACCAAATTTGGATTAGACAAATGCATATGGGTTAGGTGGAGTGTTTGACACTTTTAAGCATTTTCATTGATTGATTTTGCCCATGGATGTTCATATATGGCGCATGGTTGTATGATAAGGTGCTAGACATAATAGATATGAGAAGTAAGGGTTTAGATAACACTTACATAATCAGAATATTTATAGAGACAAATACAATAGTTATAGGCAAAGTAATTTATACACTCTCATTGACAAATTTCTAGAAATTTGCTTGAGTTATTGTCTAAGGCCTATAACTGAAATGATAAATTTATAACTCCTTACAATCTTATTATTAATAATATAATATTATTTTAAACAAGTCATAAGATCTCTCAGGTTACTCTAGGCAAAGTTTTATGACAAAAGATTTTTTCTGTAATGAGTAATTCTCATACTTTGAGAATTTCTCAATTATTCCTCAGATAAACACACTTTTATATTCTCAACCTCATTCCTAATTTCAAATTCATGATAAAGACTAAATCATGAAATTCCCTAATGAAATTTCACTATCCAAAGCCTCTATATATCTCTATTCCTACTACATACTTGCTATTCAAAATAAACTAACTTATTGTTCAAGAAACCTTCTGTGATGACTCAAAGACATATGTAGCTCATTATTATTTAAGAAAATAATAAACATATATGTATATATACATACATATAAGTAGAGAGTTAAAAGTGGAATGTTACTGCTCATTATTAATAGGGGTCCAAATTTTAATTTTTACTTACAAAATTAATTTTTACTTTCACATTTTTGTTTCTATAGAAAAAATTTCATTCCCATAGAAAATGTTCAATTCCACTTTAATTAATTATTATATTCTATGTATGACTTTTTCAATATTTTTTATTGTAATTATTGCTGAATTATATTATTATAGTTGATATATAATTAAAATTATGATCCATCATAGGTGGACAATATATTAAATCTTTCATTAAGAATGTAACAAAAAATAAATATATTTTCGACTAAAATACCTAATAAAGAACATTGATAATTGATAAATGATAAAGAAAAGAAAAGGTGTCCCTAGTCCTGATGACTTGCATAAGATGTTTTGTACAAATGTTAGTGTAATTGTTTTTTGCATAATTAAATTCTTATTATAAATAATGAATACCCATTTTTTACCAGGTTATTATATAAATTATCCACATTAATGAAAATCATGTTAAATTTCGATTAACATGTTAGTATATGGTAAATGTTGCTAAACCATGTTAACAATTTATTTTGTTTTTTTACTTTATTATCAGCTCTTTTATTTATTTACTTCTTACCAACACTATACAATGATAACTTTTGTTGCACAAAAAATTGATATCACATTCAATTGCTAAATGATTCTCAACTCAAACGCTTAATTCATTGTAAAGAAATTCGACAAAACTTACAACTTTGAATTGTGACAAACGGATGAAGGAATATTAGCACAAGATTGTTTGGCCATTGCGCTGTATGTCATCAGTAATTAGAAGGAAGTGAGAAAAATTAATGTGAGAGATGCAGTTGTATTAGGTTAATTTACAATGTGTTCTTCCCAGACTTAAAGTAATAGTATATCTAGATGAAGGTGGGATAACAAATTTGTTCCTTATTTATAAAAGTATGGCACGAAAGAGGAGACAAACCTTAGAATGACCAAGTAAAAGAATCTCTTATTGCTATTCATCGACTATATCCTTTTGGAAAGTTGCACTATATTCTTGGGATAACCTTAATGTTAAGAATTTATCTCTTAGGAATGACATTTGTTGAGACATTCTGAAATAAATTAATTCATCACTCAAAAGTAGTGAAAGAATATCCTTAATGGTACTAAAAATTCACTAAATCCTCTCTACTAGTGGATATAAATCTTGACATATGGCATGGAAAACAATAAACAGTTCAAATTTTAATTTTTTAATGAAGTAATATTAAAAAAATTAAACTCTATTTCTCCCTTATTTTCCATTTCTAGGGGAGTATTCCATTCGGGACAAGGATTACATGCCCCATAATTTTCCTATTCTCATATTTTAGATCAATCAAATTTAACGAAATAATATTAAAATATCAATTTCTGTTTTTATAAAAAAAAATTAAATAAATAAAAAAAATTCATTAACTTAAAACATGAGACATAAATGAACATGTGATCTCCATCTCCATAATCGTATTACTCTCCATTCTCTCTTCATTTTATTATTTATTTCCGTTATCATGTATATGTAATTAAAGGATTTCTATGGATACTTAAGCTCATTAATTTTTTTTTGGGCAATTAATATTTATTTTAATACAGAAAACTTATCATTATTAGTTTCAGCATATCTTCAATAATTAACCTATAAGTAAAGCTACGTAATTTAATCAGTGATAGTTTTTCAATGGAATGAAATTTACTTGTAAATTAGAAAAATTTATTTTATATTCTAATTATTCATTTTAAGAAAATTTAATGACTTGAACTGACAGATAGATTTGAATCACTCAACTTTCTTAAAATAAATGGCTAAAATTTAGAGTAAGTATATCCTCTCACTTTTCTATGTTAAAATAAATGTTAATAACACAAAGTCGGTCAAATCTATGAGCCATGTTATATAATCAATTTACATTAATAACAACATAAACCATACAAATATATACAAGCGAGCAAAGGTTGCATCTGATCACACTGAAGCATAATTCAATCCAACCAATTTAAGGAGAGGTTATATTGGATTAGAGAATATCATTTTTAGCCCTTACATTTAATCCAATGGAAGTCAATATGATTAAACCATAATAAAGAGAAGAGAATAAAATATTTTAGGTATGAGAAGATAATTCTAAATTATCTCTTCAAATCACTAAAATTATGACATATATTCTTATTTGAGAATTTCTACAAATTATTTCTAAAAACTAATAAATAAAATACCTTATTTTCTAAACAGAATCAGTGCTACTTTATATATTTTCATTTAATTTCCTATTAAGAATTCAGTTTTAAGTAGTCTCAGCTTCAAGATACAACCAAATATTGAAATGGAAACGATAAAAGAGGGGCTAGATCTACATTTTGTTAAAAGAATACATTTATTTATTTAATTATTATATTTAAAAAAAGGTAATCGGTTGGATCAAATAAATGAAATAGTAAATAACACTTACCTCTCCCCTAAATTTTAATAAAATTATAAATTAACTTTTTTTTAAACTTACACAAATCATCCTAAATATATACTTTCATTTTCTAACTATAATAACTGTAATTTCTAAAGATAGTGACGAATGTAATTAAGTCAAACAAAATATATTATAATGTGAATATATGTCAAAATAATATAAGATGCAATGTCTATTCGTTATTTTTGGTTTTTTATAAACTACATCAATAATTCTGAGGAAATGTTTAAATCACTCTTGTATTATATTGTAATTAACCAAAATAATTAATAGTCATTGACTTTTATACTCGTTGAGTTTATCTTCACAATATAACGTATTTTGTTTGACTTAAATACACTTGTCACCATTTTTGTTTAAGAAATTACATCAATCAAATTTACATGATAGTCAATATAATACATGTATATAATTAGAAGCGGTTTGTCTAGATTAAATAGGAGATATCATTTGTATAATATCACTGAAATTCATAAGTGTGAATATAATTTTCTGAAATGAGATATTATACGCACCAAAAGTTATTGAAATTTTGTTGGATTATTAGGTGAACCATGGACGTGACAATAAGGTACAATCAAAACACAAAAGTAATCCTTACTCCATTTCAAAATAACTCCAAGAGAAAAAACATAAAAGTTAGAACTATAATATATGATTTTTATTTTATTATTTAAACATTATTTTTATATCTCATCATTCACCATCTTATTGAAAATATTATTAAACGGATCTTTTTTGGTAAAAAAAAAGCTTTTAAGAATCTATTAAAGATAGAAGTCGACACTGGATGAGCCTGTATGGTTGTATCATAAATTTGATCAAGATGTTATTGCTTATAATATAATAATCATAATTAAAATTATGGTTTGACCTGAAGTAAAAAAAGTACAAAATTGTTTAACCATCATCTATACTATATATAAAGCCAAAACTTGAAATAACTTCCCTCATGGTGTAATTTTCATTTCCTATATTGCCCTTAATATTATTTAATTTTTACAAAAAAACTATATAATCCTAAGAACTACCACCAATATATTAATTAACCACATATCTCACCTTAAATTAAACATTATCATAAAAACAAAAAATATAATATAAAGTACACCAAACACAAAAATACATTTTAATTCAAAAAAACGAAAGATATAAAAATTAAATATGTAGTATTACACAATATTCGCCAGCAGGCACGAAGTGTCTGTACACACTAGTTTCTATAAAGTAAATTATTGGAAGTTTTGTATATTTAAATATGAACACATATTTATATACGGTTAATTATACATATTTATTATATTATATATTATTTATTTATATTTTTTAAAGAATTAATAATAATTAAATAAGTCTCATAAGTCTTTTTCTCTTTTTTAAAAGTGCTAAAACAATTAATAGTAAAATAAAATAATGTACAATATATTATTGCTCCTCGCCGTTTGTTTTTGGCCGATGATTCCACTATCATACGAGTTGTAAGCAGTAATTGAAGAATCTTCAACGAGCTATCTGTCTTCAACCTAAGGTGAGCAACAAATCAACCTTCAAATTTCAATGCCGATTTTCTAATTCCATATATAATTATTTCAGATTTCATTGTTCACCTACTCTGCCAACTAACTACACTTTTGAAGAATAGTAACTACCTTCTGAACCTCTCACCTAACAAAAAATGAGATCAACAAATAAAAATTATTATTAATTTCCCAATATTGAATGGTTTTCATGTAATAATTATTAACTAAGGCTTAAATGTTATTATTAATTGAGTTCTATTTTGATCATTACGTTTTTAAAGTTCAGTTTTGGTCCCTAACTATATCATTTTGATCCCAAACTCCCTGTTCATCCCCGACCCTTAAGAATCTGTTTGTGAGCTGAGTTTTGGAAGGGAAGAAAGAGAAATATAAGGTTTGAGAGCCGTAAAATACAAATACACGTCTGAGATAAAAGGATCAAAATACTATTTAAGCTGGTAATTAATACTCAGCACATTTCTGAACATTGGGTTTTGCTAAAGACTCAGTTTTGAATCAAATTGATTGTTGTTGTGTGAAGTTTGTAGGTATCTGGGAGCTGAAACCCCTTTTTAGGAAATAAAGTGATTTTGATTTTTGTCAGTGACTATGGCTGTAAATGGAGATGTTGAACATGAATTTGCACCACAAAAGAAGAAGCCACCTTCTGAGGATGAAAAGAGGTATATATTGCTATTATTATTAAAATTATTTGGTTCCTGTGGTTCATTATACTTGTGTTGATGGAGATTGTATTCTAAATATTATTGTTTCTTTGGGAAAATGAAGGAAGAAGAAAATTGTACCTGGAAGTTTGATGAAAGCTTTGGTTAGGCCTGGTGGGGGTGATTCTGGGCCTTCAGATGGTGATCAGGTTATTCCGATGTTTACAAAACCTTTAGTGCAGATATGCGTTGTTTTATGTTAAATAGGAAGTTTTATCAATTATGAAATGGTACTTCTTCCCTTCATTTTCAAACCAAACAATGTGCCAAGCCACTAAGTGTCAAAATTTTGAAGTAAACAAACATTCTCATAGACAAGCTAGAAATTTTTTAGAAAGGCAACAATACATGTGAACTGTCAAGTATTCTATAGAGGGTTGATGTTCATCAAGAAGTAGTTTAAATTATATGTTTCAGGTTATCTATCATTGCACAATTCGAACTTTGGATGGAGTAGTTGTGGAATCTACAAGGTCAGATTATGGAGGTAAGCTGATTTAAGCTGTTTTGGACATTTTTGGTGTGTTTTGGTTTATTGTATTGGTGTTAGGATTTCAGAAATGGTATCTAGGCTATTCTTTTTATAATAATAAGATTTGATAATCTGGCTTTAAGTAAAAAAAGGATAGTATTAATGCTAGATTATTGCCTTCTTTTTTAAGCAAAATTTTGGGTTAAATACATTTTTATGTCATGGAAACAGGCAGGGGAACACCGATAAGACATGTTTTAGGAAAAAGCAAGATGTTATTGGGCTTGCTAGAAGGAATTCCAACAATGTTGAAGGGTGAAGTGGCAATGGTAATGTGCAATACATATTGAACTTTGTTGTATATCTGATCTAAACATACGTGATGGTGACCAAAAGCTCAAGTCATCTTTTGTCATGCTAAATCCTTATTTCAATGGGACTTTTCATTGATCTTAATTAGTTATGATTTTGACCATAAAACCTTATTTTAATGCATAATTAACAGAACATTGCATTTATTATATGGAACTAACAGTGAAATTGTTACCATCATCATTGTGACAATTACTCCTACTAAAAGAGAAGGAAAACTGAGTTTTATACATCCCCTTTGATTGAAATATTTTGTTACTTTTCTTCAAATATGGGGTTCTTGTTTCCTGATTTATCTTTATCTACTTTAATCTATGGTTTGATTTGAGGAGTTCAGGAATTTTCAATGAAATATTTTTAAATATTCTTGAAAATATTAACAACTTACAACTATAGTCAAACCTTAATCCTAGTAGGTGGGGTCGACTACATGGATCAAACGATATCATAATGCTATATTATAAATCATGTTCATTGACAAAGCATTTATCTCTAAATCTTTCCTAATTGTTTCGCCTATGGTTCTTTGGCCTTCCTCTTCCTCTAGAAATAGTACTAATCTCCATTTGGTCTTATATCCTTACCGAGGCTTTTAACAGTCTCCTCCACACATGTCCAAACCACTTAAGGCATGATCCTACCATCTTTTCTACAAAACGTATTAACAACTTGAGGGATAAAAATAGGGGAACAATGGAAGTTAAATACTAATATAAGGTGGAATTTACTAATGGTTTCTTTGGGGTATTACTTTGATAGATACGAGGATAAGTTTAAGATGATATCTTATTCATCTACTCCCTTCTCTCTCTATATATATATACATGTATTAGGTAGAGATTTTATCTTCTGCTTTTCTGATGTTTCTTCTTCTTTCAGTAAAATTTTCTTTTAACTGAAAGAATTATATAGTTCTGTTGTATTAGTTTTCGATTTAATAGATTGTGTAATCTATTCTTGCAGTTCAAGATGAAGCCCCAATTGCACTATGGCGAGGATAATTGTCCTGTTTCTGCTCCTGATCGTTTTCCAAAGGATGATGAACTTCACTTTGAAATAGAACTGATAGAATTTTTCAAAGCCAAGGCAAGGATGACTGTGTTCTTTTTGTTTTCGTTGTCCATTTTACATGTCCTGGTGATTCTTTTGGTTTCAATTTACTCGTGGAACTTAAAGACCATTTTATTGGTTGGGTTTATTTGCAGTGTTTGTTCAACCTTATTTTCATCTTATTCAATACATGTCTTGTTTCGATTGTACTGTTTTTCTAGATTATATGCAATATTTTATTTTCAGAATAATTATTTCTTGTGATTCTGTTCTGATCCTTTTGATGGCTTTTGTGTATATTTCAGGTTGTCTCTGATGACTTGGGAGTTGTGAAAAAGGTAAAAGTGGCTAGAGTGCATTGCTTAATACTTAATAAACTTTTTTTGTCCATGTTCTTATGATCTTGGATTGCACTAATAGGAAATATGAGTGATGTAACCAAGAGTGTTGAGTGCATATCGAAGATGGACATATACTGAGAGGAAGCCCGAGTGCATGCTTTATCATTTTGATACTCGCAAAATAAGTTTTTATAAACCTTCCTGTCTCACATCACGATAGAGTTCAATGGTATCTGAAATTTAAGAATTCATATTGAATATCATAGATTCAAGGGGAGGATATCCTAATAGTTAGAGGTAAAGATAGGTGAAAATGTTTAAAATGGCTTAGGTTTGAATGGCCTTTCAGAGGACATGGTTTATGATAGAACACAAATCACAATGATGTGATTTGACCCATGTAGCCAATCCCACATTGTTGGAAAAAGCTTTGTTGTTATCATTGTATATTGATCATGTGGATATTTACAGGAATATTTTTTTAAGAATGCTGAAATTGTATCACGACTTTGATGGAACGTTATTCATAACTTATGACACATTTGTTGCACTTCGTCTGTGTATATATCTTATGTTCAACAATTTGAAATTTTAAAGGAGATCTACAAAGAAGTTCCCTCGAGGGAAGAGTTATGATTATTTTTAATCCATTGCCTTAATCTTATCATATATTTCACCATTTACCCCTTTTATAATTATAAGTTCAGGTAATACGTGAAGGCCAGGGCTGGGAATCTCCTCGAGAACCTTATGAAGTGAAGGCATGGTAAAACACATGTTCCTTTTTTCTATTGTTCATCTCTACTCATGTCAGGCAGTATAATGGGTTTATGGAAGTTTCTGATGATATTTTGTTTGATCTTGACCAGGATTTCAGCAAAGACAGTCACTGGGAAATTGATTATATCTCATACAGAAGGAGAACCATACTCCTTTACATTTGGAAAATCTGAGGTAGTTAAATCATCCCCTTTTTCTCATTTTACTATGGTCAATTACTTGTACTAGTAATGAGTTGGACTCTTCTCCTGTATGTCAGTTTTATTTGTCTTCTTATAACTTGGAATTTTCATATATTATAGGAATATGTGTGACATAAAAGTTACTAAATAAGTTTTTTGGGATCCTTGGAGAGAACTAAGTTTGCCTAAGGACTTTCATTAATTTATTTTTTGTTAATTTTAGAGGTTTTGGTTTCCATAAAGAAGCTAAAATTCTATGGCAGGGCACTGTGTTTGCTGTGCTTTGTTGCTAATAGTAGAAAAGGAGTTCCAGAATCTTCAAGACAACTTCATCTTTGATAACATTTCGGATAGGATTATTTTTTATGGTCTTCATATTGGTTGTTTAGATGTTTTTCTCTTACTTGGAAAGGAGTTCACCGAACTTTCAAGGGAACTTCTTCATCATTGATAACATTCGGGATATGGTTATTTGTATGGTTTTCCCATTTGTTCTTTAGAGGTTTTTCTCTGATAGATATGAAAAGAGATTGACCTGCCTTATTTATTATATTAACCAATCTCTTAGCTCTGAAGTGTTTGTTTTTTAGGAGGATATGCATATAGTTTGGGCTCCTTTGGGCATTGTTTTCTTGTGTAGTTTCTTTGTATTTTTTACCTGAGTAGTTTTTTGGAGGAGGATATCTTATGCTCCCTTAATTAATTTATTTTGTAATAAAAAAATATTTCAGCAATGACCTGATAAGGATGTGCCTATATTTCTTGTTTCTTGATACATGCTAGTCATTTTGCTCACCTAAAATTAGTAAAGTTTGTATAAGGAAACATTGTATTTCTTAAGCATTGTTGTGCTAGAAATATCTTAAAGAAATGCTTTTGATGCAAATATTGATGTTTTCTCTTTGTATCTTGGTGATTCTTTTGCCTATGTACAAACTAGGTACCTAAAGGTCTTGAAATGGGGATAGGAACAATGGTTAGGGAAGAGAAGGCTGTCATATTTGTTACCAGTCAGTATTTAACTCAGTCTCCTCTGATGCCTGTAGTAGAAGATTACGATGAAGTTCAATTTGAAGTGGAGCTCGTTCACTTTATTCAAGTGAGCAAGATCTTACTCACTACAAACCATGGTTTATTACTGAAGTTGTATGTTGTAGAATGAATTGTTGTCAGCACTCTTCTTTTGTTACTACTTTATTGTTGTTACCAATGCAATAACAGATTTAACTTATCCTACATTACATTATTTCTGTCCTTTATCTTGCATGGTTGTGTTTGCATTCTATAAAAATGTCACAGCTGTATATACTAGGCACAAAAAGATTTTTGTATTTGGACTTGGAATTATAACCCCTTGTTTCCTTCATGTTTTATTTAATTCTTATTTCCTCACATCAATTTTTATGGAACTTTGTATCAGCAATCATCATATTACTAAATGGATGTTGAGCCAGGCATTTCACACAAAATGTAGTTTATTTGTGATCAGGGAGATGTGTACTTAATTTATGTGCACTATGGTGCTGTTTTCCTAATCCTAGGGCCTAGGCATATTCCAGACTGAAATTTTATCCTTTATAGTTCATACTATTGCTAGCGCTGTCAAGACTTGCTTGTGTAATTTTGTTTCTTTTACCTGACCAAAACATTGAAGATGTGAAATTTCTTGCTGGTAATAAATCAACAGGTGAGAGACATGCTTGGAGATGGGCGCCTAATAAAACGCCGCATTCGTGATGGGAAAGGTGTGGATTGAGACTCTGGAGTTATTTACTGCTAATAATCTTAAAAGGAGTGCATAGATTATAGAAAGCTTCATGATTTCTCTTTAGGAAAAGGAAAAAAACGCAAAGAAAAGAAGTAGAAAATATTTTGTGGAAAATGCATGACTGATGCTTGAGTTACTGAGTTCAGTGCTTACTATTTTTTTGCTTTGTGGTTTTTATTCTTTTTCTTATTTGAGGGTGTTGTTTTTGGGAGAACTAAATTCTTTTTTTTATCCCGGCATTCATATGGTTTAACTGCCAGTTCATTTTTTATTATTTATTTTGCTTGTCATTTTATGATATTATATTTTGTTTGTAACAAATAGGTGATTTTCCAATGGATTGCCCTCTTCATGACAGTTTACTTCGCGTTCATTACAAGGGAACTGTTCTTAATGAAAGAAATAGGGTATTCTATGATACAAGAGTTGATAATGATGGTCAGCCATTGGAGTTCTGTTCTGGTGAAGGGTTGGTGAGTTCCTAATATGTGACTATCAATTGTAAATTTTCTCTACTCTAATTTTAGGTTCATGCTAATCATGCAGGGACATGAACATTTGCATAGGTTTTTGCACTAAAATCTCTCATTTTTCCTTTTTTTTAGGTTCCAGAAGGATTTGAAATGGCTGTTCGACTGATGCTTCCTGGAGAGATAGCTCTTGTTACATCTCCACCTGACTATGCTTATGGCAAGTTTACAAGGTTTCTAGTAAAACTACTTTTACCTGTTAACCTGTAATTAGATTTCTTGAAGCATTTTAATGCAGACATTTTCCGAATGAATATTTTCTTTTTAAAATCTTAACATTCACTATCATTCTGTTCTACTTCTCTGCATATAATTGGCGTACTTCATCCTTTTTATGAACAGGCCAGCAAATGTTCCTGAGGGTGCTCATATTCAATGGGAGATTGAGCTTCTTGGTTATGAAATGCCAAAGGTATTTGCAATTTCTTTAGTTAAATTCAAATTATTTACAGTAATAGTTGCATATTGTTGAAATTTTAAGATTTAGGTAGAGAAGTAGTAATGAGCAATCTTAGTAATATTGATTTAATGTTATTTGATAGAAAAGACAAAACACTCATGCCCATTTATTCTAGGAGTTAGGCTATATGGTAGTCAGAATTGCATGCTTGGAATTTGATACATGCGATTCATCAACCCAGTGATTTAGATTGTCTGTTTGCAATTGTAATTACTTGGTAAATTTAATTTTTTTTACTGCATTTTCGCTTTTATTCTGCGCACTAACAGTTTTTTTAATTATGGATTAAGTGGAGAGATGTATTAAATATAATTACTAACTGGTTACCACAATTATGTTTATTTTTCTAAAGATAATTTTTTCTGTATTAGTTTCAATGAGCAATTCTTAAATGCTCTCTAATGTGGTAGATTTGATATTTAGACGAATTACAAGTATTCTATGATGTGGTCCCTAGATTAACTGTGGTAATTTAAATATGAAACATCATTTATTAATCTTGAATGAATAATTGAATGTCATCATCAAAATTTAGAAAGTTACCTTGCACTACTTTACAGCCATCCTTTAACCCATGTGGTTTCCATTTTACATGCTGTGTACATATACTTATTAATATGCCTAATATATCATGAACTTTAATCTTTATTGCAGGACTGGACTGGATTGGACTTTAAAAGTATAATGGATGAAGCTGAGAAGATCAGAAACACGGTACGAAAAGAACTTTCACAATCCTCAGGTTTCTAATAATAGTGTCATGATGGACTAATGGTACACGCCACAATGGCCAAACAATCTTGTGCTAATATTGTGTTTGAGCACAGTATGGTTGAAGGAACTAATATGCCACCCCTGTTGAAAACTGCTACTGCATCATATTCACCCTAATGGAAAGATGCTACCTTTTCTATCAAGCAATAAAAGAGTTTTTTTCTTTTTCCATTACTTCTTTCTTATGTGATTATTTTCATAAACCGCTATCTTGTCAACTCTGCCACAGTTTATTTCTATGATTTTTGAAGGATGAGTAGCAAGGCCTGCCTTCTTTTTTTTAATTTTTTTTTCTTAAGTCCATTTTTTTGAATTTTTGGTTATTGTGCAGTTTGGCTTAATTCCACCTAGTGAGATTAAGGCTTGGTTGTTGTTGTACAGTTGGTGAACCCAAGGCCTTATAAACTCCATTAGAATCTCATACTTCCAATGTGGGACTCAAGTCCAATACCTTGCAATCGGGTCCTAACGTCCAATCATGCTACATAACCCTTTGCGTGCAAGCCCTTTTGACTAGTCCTGGACGAATATTGCAATGTCGGCATCACCACTGGCGCTGCTTGTGTGCAGCCAAGAGATGTGGTGGAAACTTCGACCAATTGATATGAACCTTGATATAACCCTTGCACTAGAATCTCCTACTTCCAATTTGGGAATCATGTCCTGTCCACCCCACCATGCTCTGCAGCCTTAGCACCAGCAAGCCCTTGGGTAGTTGTCCCAAACGAATACTATAATGCCCGCATCACCACCCATGCCGCTTCTCTGCAGCCAAGAGACGTGGTTGAAACTTCGGATTCATTGAGAATCCGGGAGAATCACACCACAAAAGCTAGCAATTGTAGTTTTAGAACCCAAGGTCTTATAAACCCCACACTAGAATCTCATACTTCCAATGTGGGACTCAAGTACCATTCCTTGCAATTGGATCCTAAGAGTGTCCTACATAGAAAACTTCTCTTGAACATGAGTTTTACATTTTATGCTGTGCAAAATTGAGTTGACAAAAAAGTTTAAGAATAAAAGGGAGAATTTTAAGCTGTAAATTTAATGATTTTGCACATTACTGTTCATATCATCTATTGGTGATCCATGATGACTGATCTTTCAAGCTGTGCACTTGAGATGAAAAAATCATTTATACTGAAATAATGAAGATTTGAGTAATTCAATCAAAATTAATTGGATTCCCAAACTAGATGTCTTTATGTATAATGCTACTCAGTTTCTTGTTAATTAATTTTTATTTTTTATAAATTGATAGTGGATGCTTAATTCCTGAAGAAAGTCCCCTTAATTTGCCTTTAAATCTTCCCCTTTTATGAAATTATGGCTTTCTTATGGTTTATTTAGTTATCACACATTTTTTATTCTTGGATATGTGCTACAATCACATACAAAAATATTATACAATGTGGCTGGTACTTCCAACATTTGGTTTGTCATGAACTTGGATGTCTCAAGCTCATATGCTCTTTCAGGGTAACAGGCTGTTCAAGGAAGGAAAATGTGAACTTGCCAAGACAAAGTATGAACAGGTAATCATTCTATTTTGAGCTAATGCATGAACTATTACAGCATCCTTATTCCTTACAATGTTCTTATATGTTTTGCTGACATATTTGTATTAGACAATTTCTTGCAGCGATGCCCAATTTTTTTATGGAGCAGCTGTATATTTGGTTCTGCTTCCTGATAGAAATTAAAATTGTGTATCTAAAGCTTCTGCTTTCTGATCTAAGCTGCATATCTGAATAACGACAACAACCAAGCTTTAATTCCACTAGGTGGGGTAGGGCAGATGGATCATATGACTCCACAATGCTCTATCATAAATCATGTTTATTGACAAAGCATTGATCTCTAAGTCTTTCCTTATCGTCTCGCCTATGGTTTTTCTTGGTCTCCCTCTTCCTGCAGAATTAGGACTAACCTTCATTTGATCTACACTCCTTACTCGGTTTTGTACTGGTCTCCTCCCCACATGTTGAAACCACTTAAGGCGCGATTCTACCATATGAATAAATGAATATTATTTCCTTTAAATCAGTATTAGCTAGTTGGTGGTGTGAAAGCAGATACCTTGGTCTTTTAAGGCTAAGGGAGTACATGCCCAGGGGTTAAAGACTTAAATTCCTGCTGCTCCCACCTCAATGTGCAGTGTTTAAAAAATAGCTTCTGCTGACAGCTAAATAGTCCACTTTTATTTTGACAATATGCTTCTCTTATCCATATTGACATGAATTTGCAGCATTAGGATTTGATTATACAAATTTGTTTATTAATTTCTGTTGGAATCTCTAAACTTTGTTAAAGTTATGCTGACTAAATTACCATCAAACTTATTAACAGTATGTAGTTGCTTACAGGTGCTTCGAGAATTTAACCATGTCAATCCACAAGATGACGAGGAAGGAAAAGTATTTGCAAATACACGTGTAAGTGATCCTTTGTTTCTCCCCCTATATTTTTCTATTAATATTCTTAAGAAAGGAAGCATATTTGTGTTACTCAGTATTGGTAGGTCAATTTCAATTTAGCGTTTACACTAAATCTTTCTCTTTATCTCTTCCATTCTCATGATTGAAGAATTTGCTACACCTGAATGTCGCCGCATGTTTACTGAAATTGGGTGACTGCAGAAAGTCCATCGAAACTTGCAATAAGGTACACTTGATATCATTTAGTTTCTATTTATTTCATTGAATCTGAAGTAGGATTTTCGCTTTAATATATCAATCTGCTAGATTGTGATGTTAGTAGGTTGGTGCTTCCTCTCTACAAGATTTCTCTTTTATCCATTCAGACATCTTGGTTATCCCTTTTTTCTCTTCAATTGGTCTGCAGAGTAACGGAGTAAAGCTTCTTCAAAACTCATCCCCCCCCATTTCTTGGTTGCTCAGGCAACTTTGCAATGTTAAGCCTTTCTAGAGTTTCACACAGATTCAAAAGTTTATCTCCAATTATTTTTGTTCCAGGCATTGATTGAAAATAATTAGTTTAAGCTTTAGGGTAAATACAGAAGGTGTCTCAGCGCAACACTAATGTTACTTGTCTTGTGACTTGGAGGCCATGAATTCAAATCCTAGAAATAACCTCTTTGCTTGTGAGGGTAAGGCTACATGCATTTACCCTCCCAAGACCCACCAGGTGGGAGCCTCGTAAACTGGACAACCCTTTTGAGGGCAAATACACATATTTTTGTGTCCGTGTCTGCCCATGTTTGGGATTGTTTAACCTGCATACAGGTTTAAAATATAGTCAGAATTAATGGGAAGCCAGCATTGTTGGGTCATGGAATAATGTCGTTGTAGTGTGCAGTTGATGAATTTTTTTCTATGCTTGGAGTTATTGTTTATTATGTTGCAAGCTTATCAAGGCTGTTTTTTTCCATCTCTTAAAATTTGATTTATGTTTCATATCTTAAGATAGCTTCTTGGTATGTGTTCTTCATTAAACCATGCAGGTTTTGGAAGCAAACCCTGCACATGTCAAGGGTCTTTATCGTCGTGGAATGGCCTACATGGTTTCTGGGGATTTTGAAGAAGCAAGGGCTGATTTCAAAATGGTAGAACTCTTCACACCTAATCTTATTTTTGCATCTTAAGGTGTATTACTGTCCATTTGTGAGCTCATCTGATTGCAATCTTATTAGATGATCAAAGTTGACAAGTCAACTGAATCGGATGCAACTGCGGCTCTTTCAAAACTTAAGCAGAAGGAGCAGGTGGGTTTGAAATCGGTTATTCTCTTATACACTTAATCCATAAGGAATACTAGGACTTGATTCTTATACGAAATTCATGTGCAGGAAGTCAAGATGAAGGCTCGCAAGCAATTTAAAGGGCTTTTCGACAAAAAGCCTGGAGAAATTGCAGAAGTTAAAGCCGACGAAGATGGAGATCAGAAAACAAGTGAAAACCAGAGGGACAGTGAAGTACATGGAGATTCAGATGCAACAAATCTACAAGATTCACATGAATCTGCACCCAATTTGCGTCCAAGGGGTTGGTTCTCTCCTGTTTTTTGGTTCTTTCTCTTCTCTCTTGGGTTGGTTCTCTCTCTTTTGGCATACTGGCAGAAAAGTATTTTCATTTTCTTCTCTGCTTCATAGATGTGCCGTAATATGATATAACTTCAAACATCTGAAGATGGCCATAGCACAATTTCTTAAAGGGGTCACTACAGTTCAGTGGTTCTTATAGAGTAAGTAAGCTCATGCATTTCTAACATCATATTACTAGGAAATTTGAAGTTATCTACTGAAGATTATTTATTTTCCTAGAGTTTAATATGTGATTAACACTGGTGGATGATATGTGTACGTAAAAAAAACTTCGCAATATCAATTCACAACCCTTTTATCCTTTTTTTTCTTTTTGGTCATCAATTTGTAAAATGTTTATATTCAACCAAGTATAATACCAGAGTTGTCAGGACTGAATTGGAAGGTTGGATCAGTCTAACCGTTGACTGAACTTGAAAATGGCTTTGGTTTGTAGTCTTAACCGAATGAGGGTTAGACTGCTTTGAAACAGAGAAATTTTTGTCCGACTATGTTAAACTCAGTTAAACTGATATAATCCATGAAGTAAACCGGACGGTTTACTTAAAATTTAAAAATAAATGACACTATAATATATATTTTTACTCAGGAGCAAAAAAATGAAGATGTTACTTCAATATAATTATATATAATTATCAATTATGTAAAATTTTACACTCATATATTTTTATATATTTATACATAAAAATAATTAATTATATATTGAATCACCCGATCCAACTGGACAATTTAATTGTTTAAATTTAATAAGAGATCTTTTTCGGTTTGATGTCTGAGTTTCACAAAATTATATAGTATAATATAGGAAAAGGTGAACAGAACAAATTCTAGTATTTGTTAAATGTATTACACATCTGTAGTTGTTTCTCTTAGGTTTTCACAAGTTCCTATTTATCTGTTTATTTTTAAAAAAAATATACAGTGATTGTAAAATTTATATAAAATATTTATTGTGAGTTTTTCTAATAGAGAAAAAGATGTATTCATAATAGACTTGTCAAAATGAGTCAGTCCAATCGGGCCTGCCAAAAAGGCTCAAAATATTATAGGGCTTGGGTACTATATTTTCACATTTGTTTGAAATTGGGCTTTTTAGCTCAATTCAGTTGTAATTTTGAAACACTGAATTCAGGTCGGGAAAGTTTGGTCAGGTTTGGGCCTATTCGTCAAAAATTATTTTTCCACTATTTCATATTAGAGGAGGAATTCGTTTACACCTAATTTAACTTACACTAATTACACCCAATTTCAGTCATTGATTTTCTTAAATATAACGGACCAAATGAGTGAAACTTAAAAGTTATTTAAGATTTCTTATTTTCTCTCTAATCATTTATTTCTCTCACCCATTTAGTTTCTTGGATTTAAGAAAATGAATGACTAAGATTAAATGTAATTAGTGAACTTAAATCGGGTGTAAATCATTCATCTTCATATGATAATACAACAACCATACTTGTTTTGTTGTTTATTTGCTATTTGGGCTTATATCTTATATCTTATTTTTAATTGACAACTCAATAAATATAAGACTCACATGATAAACCTACATAACAAACACTATTGTATGACCATATGACTAAATGTATATAAAACGAAAACAATACAAATAAAGGTTGGTATATATAGACAAACTTTTGCAAACATAATTAAAATAGAATTTAAATGAAGTGTTGAAGCATATTTTGCTTTTGAGAATCATTAAGTAAAATTTAAACACAAATTTCTAAGCTCCCCGTCTTCTTGACCACCTAGGCACTCAACCCCATTTTTCTTGTGACTATTTTATTTTTTTCCTTGGAGAGGTTTGACCACATGGGTAGAAGGGACTCTGTACATTAAACTATAGGACACAATTTATTCAGCATGCTCTCCTCAATAGCCCTTCTGCCTTGCTTCAAGCCTTTAAATGAACCCATAACAATGTTTATGTGATACTAAGCATTGACTTCTTGACAAATATAGTAATAACATAAAAAATTGAAATTTTAATAATTTTTCCTAATGTATGGGGAATACCACATCTTTTACATTATATTCAGTATTTCATTTGGTGCTCACATAGAGCAGGGTTTGGGCACCTTTTTCTCACAACCAGCCTGATCCGATAGAGCCCAAAGCTCGAACCAGGTAGTCTCAACTCATTCAAGGAGCTCATTCTGACACTTTTAACTGATAGTGTAAGATTTTTACACTACTAATGTATCATCTACCATTCATATTTAATTATCATTGACTTTTAAATATAAATAATACAAATGAATTATAAATGTTGTATTGACTGTGTATAACTTTTTACACTGGCAATATATAAATATTGCATTTTTTCTGATATACCCCTTCTTTCTACGTGCTCATAATTGTTTTCACTGATGTTTTTAAGAAAGTGTTAAATAAGATTAAACATACAAAATAATAATTAGTATAAATATTTTTGGTTATTATAAATAATAAAATTTTAAACTTTTAAACGAGATAGATAAATATTCAAAATATACAATTAAAAAGAAATAGAGATAGTTACGAATATGTTAATTTAATGTAGCATCTACCGTCTACCCTATTAATCACTGATCAGTGTCATCTCGTGCCACACACAATGAGAGTTAAGGGGTCATGCCGGGGCAGTTGATAATTGTAAGCTTTAATTGTAGCTTAGGTTAGATCTAAATTACCTGATGCTGAAAGAATTAACTGTTCAAATAATTTAACTGTGAATTTGAGTTTGTGTAATAAATTGGATTGTTATTATTGGGTTTATTATTTATACTTTTATAGAGGAGTACCATTTCGGGTAGCACATTTTTTGTCACAAAAATGTATCACTTCATGTGTTATTTTCACTGATTGGTCAAAAAATATTTTATTATTAAATTTTAAACTTAAATTATGTTTTTCAACCAATCAAATGAAATGACACATGAAGTGATATACTCTTATGATATGAGATGTTGACCCCACCATTTCCTGGGATAAGTATCAAAGGAACTTATTGCCATTTGATTTAAGGCATAACAATTTTTTTAGTCAGAATGTTTTTGAAAATCACACGGTTGTTTAAATTACTTTTTGGAATGGAATGTAGTGTGGAATGCATTTCTGAGGGGTTTGACTAAACATACAAGTAAAAAGTTATGAATCACTTAATTATATATTGAAATTTGTAATATGTAAGAAACCCCACATTCAAGAAACAGCTTGTAACTCCTTAGAATAACCTTGATTATTCTTAAGGCTATTCTTAACCGAATAAGAATGTTCTTATTCTATTCTTCATTGTGTTGTTCTTATTCCTTGTATTATATTCTTAAATAAGAATAAAAGTTGATAAATAAGAATAGTTATTTTTAGGAGAGAAGTGCAATGAAAATACATAATCAAAGAATAAATACACACATAAATATATCTAGAAACATCAAAATATCCACAAACATTAAAAAAATTCCAGAATCATTACAAGAAATTAATTTTTTTGTAGAAACGAAAATTAAAAATAATAATCAAAGAACCCCCAAGCAATAGATAAAAGTACGGTTGCACCAAACAATAGATAAACACATTTCACAAGAGATATTTTGCAAGAAAGAGACACTCCACTAAAGAAGTTTTTGCAAGAAAGAACCGTTGAAAACTCTCAACGGTATTATTATGAAGATTTATAAAATAATGATCATAAACCAAAATAAAGTATTGCTTTATTTTTTCTCTATAACCAAAAGACATCAATAACTCTCTTTTTCAATGAATCCCAATAATCCCAATGACCCACACAATCCCAACAATCCATTTTCTTATAATCAATGGTTACAATTTATGAGTAATTGTCCACCCATTTCAAATCAAAATTCTTAACATTTTATCCCAAATCAAAATTCTCATTTTTTTATACCAAATTCACAAAATAACCCAAACTTTAATCCAATCCTCAATCTCAATTACCACATTCTCAACCTGAAGTATTGCCAATTTGCACTCAAGATGGCTTGGAAAACTATTTCACTTGATGATGAAGAAGGAGTAGGGGCTAAGAGAGGAGGATCTACAAAGGGAGGAAAATCTACTAAGAGAAAGAGATCTATTAAGGGAATAGCATCTCCTAAGGGAAAAAGTATTAGAACAACATGACTACAACATGAAGATACACTTCTCGTCCAATCATATATCAACATTTCCTTAGATGAGGTTGTTAGGGATGACCAAAAATCCGACTGCTTTTGGTACCAGATCCACGATAATTACAATGAACATCGTGACAAAAATACAACTAAAGAGATTCAAGCAAGATAAGAAGTCGATGGTGGAGAATGCGAACAATTGACAATATTTCTTATGACCATGCAAATCATGACATCACACCGCTGGAAGAATATCCCCGTCCTAGTTTTCAAGCGTACTTAAATAAGAGAGCAGAAATTCGTGAGAGGCGTACATTATCTATTTTATGCATTTTATTTATTTTTTAATTTACTATGTTTTAATTTCTGATATATTTTGAAATTATCTTTAATAAATTATAATTAATGTAATATTTTGTTTTATTTATTCGTGTCCATGTGATTTAATTTTATAATTTACAACGAACAATTTTTATTTATTATTTATAATTGATTTCTAATCTTTATAACAAATTGTAATGATTTTTAATTTATTAATAAATAAATAAGTAATTATTCTTAATATTTTTTTATATTTATTATAAAATATAAAAGTGTGGATAGGTTGTGGGACTCAAATAAGAATAAGAATGATTGTGATGAAAAAGTAGATATTGTTCTTATTTTATGGGGAGTTGTAATAAATTATAAAATAATATGTGGGACCCAAATAAGAACAGAAGTGTTGTTCTCCATTGTGGATGCTCTTAGTTTGGTCGATTTTGAGTTAGGACTAGGAGATTACGTGAAATCTTTGTACTAACCTGGAACTTCCTGATCAAGTTTTGGCAAATAGAGGATCAATCACAATGTAATGGCTGAATAAGGGGAAGTATTCGCAGGATAAAGTCTTGAGCTCGTAGCTCCTAAAGAAAGCATTTCAATAAAATCGATACATTCCTCTTGAGAATACTATCGTGTTACTAGTTTAGCTTTGTTTCTTATCATATAACTTTCATCATCGAGTTTGTTCTTGAAATCTTACTTGGTTCCTATAACTGACTTTTCTTGAGGTAGAGGCACTATGGACACATCACTTCTATGGAATTGATTCAATTCTTCTTGCATTGTCTGAATCCAACCTTCATCAAGTAGAGCATCATCTACATTCTTTGGTTCAATTTCATATACCAATATTGAATGCTTAGACTCTATGAAACTTTATCTGTTCCTTGTCATTTGGATTCTTAATGATTAGATCTTGTGGATGGTAGCTCTTGCACCTCCAAGATCTTTGACAGTTTTGTTGCTTTGGAGTTGCATCTTCTTGTTCACCATTCATTGGTTCTTCAAGCTTGCCTTTGGTTTGATCTTCTGAAGTTGGATCTTTTTGTTGATCATCCACATGTGAAATCAATGATATGAGTGCTTAATGATTATTTAGGACTTTATCCCATTAATGAGGTGTGTATTTGGTATAGATTATGTTTTTAATTTCAGTTTATAAACTGCGAGATTATAATCTGTTTATGTTGGGTACCTTAGCTGAAAGCTGAATATAAACTGATTTGTTTTGTTTGGGTAAAGTAGAATTTTTTTTTACATAGTAAATTACAGAAAATAGCATGAGATTATTTGTTTATGTTAGGATTATTTTGGTTGTTTTTACACTATTTTTAAATAATTTTTTTAAATATTTACCATCATATATATTTTTACTATTTTTTTAATTTTTAATATTGCATAACAAACGCCAAAAAATATATTAAAATAAAATACAATACAAAAATCAATATCAATATTAAAAAGCAACATGCATGATAGAAGTTGTTAAACTCGAATTATACAATTCACAAAATAAATAATATACAAATGTCAAATTTTATACAAAATTTTTATTAATTTCATCCCTAATTGAAGAATTATGGAGAGTTACGGAGTTTGGTGGAAGAGTAAAAAAGAGAAGGAATATAAAGTTATAATATGGTAAAATGAGAAGTGGAAAAAAATAAGCTTATAAAAAATAAACTAACCCATGATTTTAGAGTTTCTACTTTTAAGTTATTTTTAAAAAAAAAATTGAGTTTATAATTTCATTTGATTGCCAAACATCATAATTTACATTTTAAGAAAAATAAAAAATAAAAACTCAAAATTTTAATCCATACCAAATATACACTTAAGTATATCATAACTTATTTGTTGTTGTCATAAAATCTTGTTTGCTTTTGTCTTCTTCAAAACATGTCTAGCACGATTTCTTTGAATGCTTTTAAACTTTGTCTTTCAATCTCCTATTTTGCTTTCAAGGACATATTGGTGGCAACCTTTACTTTCAATCATAAAAACATTTTTTTTGGCTGTGAAAATTACAATCTTTACGTGGTCTCACTATCACTTTCAGATCAGAATGCAGGTAATTTTATACAAGCAAAATTATAAAAATGGAACTACCTTATTTTGAGTTTCACTCCATCCCCAAAATAGAATCCTTATTAAATGTTGAATATGTCACTCTAAATCATAGTTAAGACTAATTTTGTCTAATCCTTTTTAAATAAAAGAGATACCAACCGGATACACAAATGGAAATAGAAAAATGCTAACCTTACATCTATAACCCGACATATACAAAGATGACATATTTTCAACACAAAAGTATCAATTGATAAAAACTATTAACAATTAAAATATTAAAAAGCATGTATAATGCACGATATAATATTTAGTGATTAAGTAAAATGTGATGAAAAAGATGTTGTAACTTGGCATTTGTAACATGTGGTACTAAGAAGGGTCATGTGTAAGGCACATAAAATATGTATATTAAATATTAAAATCATAAAATTTACAAATTCTTAAATGCACCACTTTCTAATTTACATTACAATTTAATAATACAAAGTTTATAGTTAATATATAGAAAATTATAAAACAAAAGGAAAGGACCTATTACCATAATCATTGAATTTCATAAAAATTGTATGTTACTACCGATCAAAAATGCCCGGCACCCAATTTTCATTTAAACATATGTTACACAATTAGTTTCTAGTCACAATTACATTTTGCAAATAAAATATAGAAATTTTTTCTTCAGATGTTAAAATGTGATAAGAGCTATAAAAAGAAAACTTTTTGATGAATCAAAAATTGTATAAAAGAAAGCTTAAAGAAAGAAGAATGAGAAACAACGATTAATAATATTCTCATTGAATTGATTGAATAAAAAGTTGATCAATATGACTTATTTATACAAGAGAAAAGAATGAAAAGAAAGCTTGTAAAACAAGTATCTAATATAAATCTAACTTGCTAATTCCTAACTTTCTAACCAACTATCATCTTCCAAAATAATCTATCATATATATCGTTAATATCTCCCATCAAGCTGGTGAGTGAAATTTTTTACTCTCCAGTTTGGAATTGATTTAAAGTCATAACAACGCTTAACTACCCATGGCAGAAGCTATATCATCAAACGCTTAATAATCCATAGCAGAAGTTATATCTTTGCTTAACCACTATGGACAAAAGCTACCCATCAAATGCTTAACCATCCATGACAGAAGTTATATCTGAGCTTAATCATCATGGACAGAAGCGAACCAATCATTGATGATGAAAATGAAAGAACAGATCAGAATCTTGATCCTAATGAGATGCTTCTATGATGAATAAGAAAGAGGGGTAAATGATGAAGAATAAGAAAAGGATGTAATCTTGTATATGATAAATTGGTCATGGTACTCCATTCTTGAAGAGCTTGAGGATATCAAGAAGCTAGCTTATGCACTTGAAAAGAATTCTTGACCAAAAACAAACTCCTTTGATCTGAATTTGAAGGTCGATGAAGAAGGTGATAATGCAGAATTTAGGGCCATATGTTGAAAAGAAACATTGAATGTTGAAGAACAATTCTGGAGCAATCAAAGAAATCAAGATAGTCTTGCCACATGCATCATTGTCACCTATTAGAAGCAAGATAACACTAATGAAGGTCATTGAGATGAAGAAAACAACACCACCATGTTCTTGATTCTTGAAGTTTTCCATGAGGAAGCTATCAAAAGATAATAATGCTCTGATACCATGTTAAAATGTGATAAGAGCCATAAAAAGAAAGTTTCTTGATGAATCAAGAAGTGTATAAAAGAAAGCTTAAAGAAAGAAGAATGAGAAACAAAGATTGATAATATTCTCATTGAGTGAATTGAATTGATTGAATAAGAAGTGAGTCAATATGACTTATTTATACAAGAGAAAAGAATGAAAAGAAAGCTTGTAAAACAAGTAACTAACATAAATCTAACTTGCTAATTCCTAACTTTCTAACCAACTATCATCTTCCAAAATAACCTAACATATATCTTTAAGCCACTTTTAGGAATATACTGATCCTTAAATTTGAGATCTAGAATCGGGAATTGGTTATAAACTAGGGAAAATATTATCATCCATTCGTTCTAGACGGTACCCTTACTAAATAACATAAACTGTTTTATACATTAAAATTTGTTTCATTATTTATTTAATTATTGAATGAGACAAATTTTGTTTATTTTTATTTGTGTCTCACAAGATTCTTCAGTTTGCTCTTATGTATCACTATGATTAATAGAGAATCAATACTATAGTTCTTGGATAGAAAATTGATTGTTGATTACGTATGATTTAGTTACTTTTAGGACAAAATAGTGTGACCGTCCAAATGATGAGTTGAGGAAAAGAAACGAACATTTGTAACCTTCCCTCCATCCTTATTAAGATTAGATATTTTTATATTTTTTTAGGAGAAAATATTTTTTTCCTTTTTGCATTTAACAACTAAATATAGAGAAATAATTTTGTTTTACTTTTACTTATAGGAAACTGTTTTTAGTTATTACATTTTAATACAAAAATTATTAGTGCCACCATTTTTATTAAACTGAATACAATTGACACATCACAACTACTCTTATATGTTTTGAGAAAAAGAAATGAAATCATGACTCTCCCCCATATTATTTAATTAATTATTTGAAGGTGATAAGATTTTTTTTTCCTCGAAGAAACATTTGAAAATTATTAATTAACATTCTTATTATAAAAATACCATTTTTTATTATTGCCCATTTTTATAAAGCTTAAAACATTATTAAGTAGACATTTTAAAAGAAAAACGAAATAAAGAGTAGAAAGGAATAAAATTAGTTGGTTTGAAAAAGACGATGGGTCAAATTGGCAAAGGGGAAATGCAACACAAAATATGTAGACAACACAAATCATCACATGATAGGGGATACTGACATAGACTATCGATGGTGGTTCCTCGACTTGACATGCGTCAAGTACTGATTGGTACTTCCTAGACGGTGTGAAGTTGATTTGTAGTGGCGATCAGTCAAACAATAATGAAATAATGATGGTTCCAATGTGATTATTAAGTGATTATGAACACTAAAAGACATGTTTTTGCAATAGCAACCCACCGACTTCGTGTGATAGATTTAATAATGATGTGATGATTGCCAAATCATTAGTTGACTGCTAATAAGGAAAGAGCTATCATTTGAGAAACAATCACAAATAAACATCCAACAACTTGACAACATCAACCTTATTAAATTAAATTATGATTTTGTTTTTATTTAATTTTTTATTTAGTTTAATAGTTGTAACAAAATAAAATCTCTATTAGAGATTATTCTATCAGTTTTATATATATAAAAAATAAATAAATATCAACTAAGATTGAATTTTAGCAAACACAACATATTGTAACATTATTTAATTAATAATTGAAATTATTTATTAAATAAAAAATTAACAAACTGATGATCATCATAATTGTTTATCTAGTATGCTTTTTATTAAAAAATATAGAGATAAATATCAAAGGTTCCCTCATTTTTGAATTCAAAAAACAAATTGCTCACTTTATTTTATGTTGTTTATTTATTTTAGAAATTATTTAATAAATAATAAAAATAATGTTGAATTATTTTTTAAAAAGAATAAAGTTTGAGCTCGATAAAATTAGGTGTTCACATTTGTCATTCTTTACCTATTGCTTATTGTATAGTAAGGAAGTTGAAATTTGAGAACTATCGTGGTAAGTAACTAGTGAAGAAATAAACATTAATTATTGTCAACTGTGTGAGAACATACTTGTTCAAACTTTGAATACTTGGTTGAGGAAGTTGGATCGAGTTGAGAACACAGGTCAAGGAACTAGTGGAACTCCAGAATAGAAATAAAACCAACAACTTAGGTTAGAGTACTTTCAAAACTTGATTAGCAAGTCGCTAGGAATGTAGATCGGGGTACTGTCGAAACCTAACTAAACACCAAAGATGTTGATCGGGTACTGTCGAAATTCGGGAAAATAAATGAAACCAATAACACAAATTAGAATATTGCCAGAACCTAGGTGAGCACTGTAGAGTTGATGTACCGGTGGAGTTTGGGAAGAAAAAACTAATCATAGCAAAGACTACCTACTTTCTATATATATAAAAACAAAATAAATCAAGTAATCACTTTTTTTATATTCATATTTCCTAATAAATACTCTACTTTTTATATATTTTAATATTTTTGGTTAAACTCATAATTTAATATATCATATAATTATATAAAAATTGACAAAATTTAATTAGAATAATTTTATTTAATCAAAAATAAAATTACATTAAACATATATGAAAGAATATGTCATGTAAAAATAAATGATAAATAAATAAAAAAATAATTAAAAAAATTAAATAATACGTGGATGGCATTCAAAACAGTGGGAGGGGGGTCACGTGGGTATTCTGCTAAACTCTCACACATTCAACATGATGAGAAGAAAGAGACGTGACGCACTTCCTGTCTTTTAAAATTGGAATCTTAGTAGTAGTATTATGTTTGGGACAACGTTTATTCCTCCATGTATTCTTTTATTTTTATTGGTTAATCTATACTATATATAAAGTTAAAACATGAAATAACTTCCTTCATGGTGCAATTTTCATTTCTTATATTGCCCTTAACATTATTTAATTTTTACAAGAAACTATATAATCATAAGTAACTACCACCACTTCATTAATTAACCTAATATATCACCTTAAATTAAACATTATCATAAACAAAAAGTATATATAATATATAAAAATTGAATATGTAGTATCACACAATATTCGTCGGCAGGCACGAAGTGCCTATACACACTAGTAAATATAAAATTAATATACATTTTATTTTTATTTTAATTTTTAATCAATAAAAAATAGGAGTATATGGAATCATACATATTTTAGAATAAAAAATATGGTTCCATTATATTTATGTATTGTCATACATATAGTTAATATATTATTTTGCGTTAATTTATTTGTAATATTTATGTATTGGCAATTCTAAGATGAATTTAATATGTATATACTGCCAGTATAAATGTTATTTTTGCACTATCAGCACATTGTCCACAATTGATTTGTTAATCACCATTAACTCTTAAGTAATATAAATTAATATTGAAAAGATATGCTGACAGTATAAAAAGCTTCATACTACTATAGCATAAATTTTAAACTCTTTTAAAATTTATATATCTATCTAATATATTATTTTTATTCATTTCCATTATTTTTATTTAAAAATTAATGATATTTAAAAATTAATTTTGGATAATAATAATACAATGAAGTATAAAAAAATTTTCTCTCCATATATCTTTTCTATATTTGTTTTTAGTGGACCATGGTTAAAAGTGAAAGTTGACTGAACATGTATAAAACTTATAAAGTAGGTGGATACATTTATTCCCTTTTATTATTATTTGTTTATTTATGTAAATATAGTTGGGAGTTGAGGCGCTAGGGAGTTGAGATGGAGAGTGAATATGACGAGCCTCTAACTCCGGCAGGGAGGTTATTCCTCCAGCCAGATACCCAACAAATAGTCCATTGTGCAATTGGTCTGAAGAACCCAATCCAACTTGAGATTGTTAAACAAGAAATAAACAACTCAAGTCTGGTCGAACACCCAAGGTTCCGCAGCCTCCTAGTCCATGACCGTAACGGGATCGAACACTGGCGTCCAATTCAAATCGACCTCAACAGTCACCTCATAATAATTGATCAACCACTCCCACAGGGTGATGCTGGCTTGAACCAATACCTCTCTGATTTATCCATCCAGAGTAATGGTCTTAGCATGGACAAACCGTTGTGGGAAATACATGTACTCATGTCACATAACTGTCTCGTATTCAGAATTCATCATTCGCTGGGTGATGGTATTTCATTGATGTCTATGCTCATCGCTAGTTGCAGGAACCTCAATAATCCACATCAGCTCCCAAACCTTCACCTTCCCTCTAGTACCAATCCAAGTAAACCAGTAGGAAGAGGAGGAGGAATCAATTTATGGAAGCTAGTGGTTACTATGTGTTTTTGTGTGCTGTTTGCGGTGGAATTTGTACTTAGGTGTTTCTGGATTCGTGACCGTAAAACTGCGATTACGGGCGGCGCTGGGGTGGAGCTATGGCCTAGGAAGATGGCTACTGCCAGTTTTTTACTTCAAGACATGAAGACCGTAAAAAACGCTGTCCGGGATGCGGTAATTTTGATAATTACTTTCTCTGTTTCGTTCTTAGCTAACATCAATTTAATTTTATTCATCCCGCTACTACTGTTGATTTTTTTAGAGGACTACTACTAATACTAATATTATTATTATCAGTTTAATGTGTATGTAATGACAGTTTTTCATTTTACATTTTCACTTTATTTCAATAAACTTCTGTTTGTCTTTTTTGTTAATATTTTATTGGTGTTTTAAATTGCTGTGGTTATTATGATTACAGTGCTTGCGGTATGAATTCTTTTTTGATTAAAAATATATTTTTGAACTCGATGCCGTCCAATGTGGCCTATATGTGGTCCGATGTGGTTGTCGTGCAGAATAGTGTTTTAAATTATGGTTGTGATTACGGTCGTAGTTATTGTGATTGCAGCCGTTGCAGTGTGAATTATTTTATGAGTAAAAAATATTTTTGATATCGATGCGGCCCAGTGCGGTTGCATTGTGGTCTGATGCGACCCAAATGTGGTTCAATATGGTTGCGTTGTGGTGTGAGGCAGTTGCAATGTTCATCGCTACTGCAATATTGTGACCGCATCATGTGATGCAGTCCACAATTTGAAACATTACTACAGCCAAATAGGACCACATCATTGTAATTTAGTGTCATACTACAATTGTGGTCGTACTCGTCACGGCAAAACAATATTGGAGCTGCATCTGACTGCAATTTGAAACTGTGGTCCTTATGGTGTCTGTTTTGTGTGTAAGAATTTTCACATTGGCAGCTTTTAGAAATGTCCAATATCAAATTTCCAATATCTACTTCTGACTTGCTTCGCAATCTCCATAACTTTGATTTCATCAGTTTTTATTTGAATTGTGTTGGGAACTGAGAAACACAGATGGTATTTAAGCTAGGAAATGGAGCTCAGCTCCGTACAGTAGAGGAAAGTCCTCTAGAAAACCAGAACCAGAAATCAAAAGATAAGGAAAAGAACAATGTAAATCTGGATACCGTTATAAATTTTGGCTAGAAGTTTAAATAAATTTAGATTGTAAATTGATAATACCGGCCTACCCAGGCTCAGTAAACAGTGGAAGAATGTTTTCTCTCCTCATCTTAGTACCTTCAATGTTTGTTACACTAACCTCCGTGTCTCTGCATTCGCATAAAATTAACTTGTTGATCTTGTGCATACTATATCATTTTATCTGTTCATGTCAATATTAAATTGCAGCTGCTGTTCACTGGAATTAGCCACATAAGAACTGTGTTTTAACTTAATTTCATATGATATTGTCACTGTATCACCCACAGTCACAGTATCTTATGATATAAAAAGTGTAAACAAACTTCAAATTTATGGAAGCAACCCAACTACTTGTCCAGATTATATATTGATAGATACAGGGCACCATGAACAAGCATACTGATATAATTGTTTGAGTTCTTCTCTTAGTCCTTGGGGTTGTTAATTTTTGCTGTTCTACAGACCATAAATGACGTTCTATTCGCAATTATATCATCCGGGATATCAAGATACCTGGACTCCCGTTCATCTAATGGTTGGTAAAAGTCATTTGTGTAATAAACCACTATTTACAATGCTCATAGTTTGTTTCTCTTTGTATTTCATGCACTCGTCAAGTATGCACATGATCAACACAACACTAATTAAATAATAACCTTTTCTGGTAAGGGCTGCGAGATGGACTTCAGCTAACAGGGCTAGCTATGGTTAATTTAAGAAAACAGCCAGGATTGCAGGTCTTCTCAGCCGAAAATTTATTTCCTTGTGCTGTTTATGTTTTACAATTTTCACTCATTATTCAAGTTGTGCTTAGAATATACTATTGAGATTGAGAAAAAATGACTAATACTGATCAGGACCTATCCGATTTGATGAAAAGCAATTCAGGAGCAAGGTGGGGTAACAAATTTGGTATGATTCTCCTTCCTGTATATTATCATAGAAGCAACAATTCCAACCCTCTTGAATATCTCAAGAGAGCTAAAGCAATGATTGACAGAAAGAAACAATCTTTTGAGGCCCTTTTCTCATACAAAATTGGAGATATTGTAATGTCCACTCTTGGTCCTAAGGTGCATCTCAACCACCTATTTAGCTTAACATTTAATCATCTATAAATATGAAGTTGGAAATTTTAACCATATATCATTAACATTGTCCTGCAAACACAACGAACGCAGTTTGCTAGCTATCTAAATTACCGGATTCTGTGTCACACTAGCTTTACAATCTCAAATGTGGTTGGCCCACAAGAGGAAATTATGATGGGAGGCAATCCAGTAACATTCTTAAGGGCAAATAATTCTGCACTTCCTCATGTACAGTACAGCCCCTAAACTCTGATTTTCCTAAGAGAACTATGGTTGGTGCATGTAATTAACATTGAGGAAATGCAGGCACTCATTTTGAATATGGTGAGCTATGCTGGAAGGGCAGACATGCAAGTTCAGGTGGCCAAAGACATCATTCCCGATCCAGATTTTCTTGCGAAGTGCTTTGAAGATGCATTGCTTGAAATGAAGGAGCAGGTATCGGTCAAAATCTGACATTTATTTGAAGGAATTCTAGTTGTTTCGATTTGACATCGAATGTTAAGGCCATGATTAATATTGAAATACATGTAATCACATGGAATGAATCACTTATCTTTGGATAATGTTCACTCCTATTTCTTATATGTTATAAAGGATCTGATTTGTGATCTGTTATATGGAAAGGCTTCTCTTTAGTAATTTGTAAGTAGCTGTATTCTCCTTTGATTTAAGGTATAACCAAATAAGTATGAGACTACTAAATATTTTTAGGATTTAGTATTGTTGACTCATTATGGATCTTTTTAGATTGAATAACAATTGTCATTAATGTATACTTGTCAACAATGGTTATTCAATCAGATTTCCCATTGTCAATCACCACCAGAAACCAAATAGAGGATTATAACATTTTGTTACCAACTATGAGAAGCTTTCCATAGTTCTTCAAATCAGCGACCTGTTTATTTTTTACGATGAAGATCCAATTATTCCAAGAGTAAGGTAAAAAACCTATTCCACATCTTAGTCATCCATTCCATAAAAATCTAATGGTTCACATGGTTTGAGTGGGGATTGTAGAGTTTTGGCTGTAGAATTATGATTTAGGCTAGGGATGATGTAATTAGTAGGGAAAGATCTTGGCTTGTTGATAGGATGTGGGATTTGATGAGTTGTTATGAAAAAGGCCTCGGCTTGATGTATGTAGGGTGTGTATTAAGGTTGTTTTGATGTGAGTCTTTGTGTTGGGTTAGGGTAAGGTTGCATGAGTGAGTGTAGGTCTTGATGTTCTCAATTGGTTAGGGTTTAGAGGGTTGATCTCGGTTGTAGGTAAGGTTGATGATGTAAAGGTGTTGTAGGAATGTTATTGATGTAGTTGAAGTTTTATGGATGAAGATGAATAATGGAATGAAAGATTTTTGTTGTGCGTGAGACACTTGTGAAAGTGGAAAAGAAATGAAAGGGGAAGTGCCACAAGCATGGAAGCTTGATAAGTTAACGGTGTTCGCCACAAGCTAGAAAACTTGATAAGAACTTCAACAATGGTGGCCACGACCAACCTAGGTTTAGAGACACTTCTCAAAGAAAACACTTTAATTTCTTAATCAAATTCAACTTAATTTCATTAATGGAAAAGGCATTACATAAATAGGTAAGGCTGCCATGCTGAATAAAATAAATTTGACTAAGTCTAAACCTAATTAACTTTGAATAAACAAAATGAATAAATTCCTAAGTAAATCTGGTTAGTTGGATTGATCCTTGAAAATTGACTAAGGGAGAGTTGGCCGAGTTTGTTGAGTTTGGAAGCTTGACTAAGTCTTCACCAACTTGAACACAATCTTTACAAGATTAACTTGTTTGATTTTCCACTGCAAGTAAAGCATGAGATTGAAAGACAGAGAGCGAAAACATTCTCAGAATTTGTGAAACATATAGTTTCATGAAAACAACGTTGAAGCCAATGCAAGAAAGACTTCATGGTAACGTACAAAACTACAAAAGGTTAGGATTCATTTTTATTTTCTCTTATGTTTTACAATACATTTTATCTTTATAGGTCGAAGATGAATGAGGAAAAATCCTAAGAAATCATTAAATATTGATATCATTGATTTATCATGTTTAAAATGATTTAAACTGATATGTTTTTTCTAAAAAAATTGGTTATTATTTCTGGATAGTCAATTATGCATCAATTATGAAGGGGTTGCCGATTATGTTAATAGAAACTAAAAAACAATTGTATTTAAAGGCTTCAAATTTCACAAAACTCATTCAAAAAGTTATGAATATTTCAATTTTCATTTTTCACATTTTCAAGAGAGAGGTTTCAAGAACCTAAGAGAGAAAACCACACAAATCTTCAAGAAAGTGACTTGTCATTTTGATATTAATTACATTTCTAGTCTATATCATCTTTGCATGTTCAATGTCAATTGTTTAGCATTTGATTAAAGAGTCTACCTTTCACAAAGTGTTGCATTTTTTGTAGACAAAGGTATATCTTTTCTACAACAAAAGAGATTAGATCTTTTCTTTGTAACATATAGGAAAAGGTGAGAAGTGTTACATGTAAAAAAGAAGAAGAATTAAGTAGGTTGTTTCTCTATAAGTTGAGGAGCATCAACGTTTTAGAGATTAAACAAAGCTAGATTTGGATGAATACTGGAGTGTGTTTGTATACAACATTTAATTCTAAATAGTGGAAAACTATCAAATCCGCACGACAACTTCTGAACCCTTTTACTCTTTAATTTTGATTTACTACTTTTTATTGCATCATTATCTTGTAAATTATCATCAGAATTGCTCTAATTCAAAGCTTCAATCTTGTACATTGTTGTTCTAATTCGATTAAATCGATTTTAAGTATTGTGTCGATAATGAACTACGAATAAATTATTAAACGAATAATTGGTTTTGCGCTTTATGTAATCGATTATCAATCGGTTAAGATTGAAAATAATTGTTGTATGTCAATTATCTTGAAGAAAATTAGTGAGTTTGGATTAAAGAAGCAAAGTAACCTCACAAATATTTAACCCCCTCTTTTTCTAGGTGTGTGTAAAGCCCTTGTTTACCTAGCATTCAAAACAATATGTTATGTGTCTCTTATCTAAAAATGATGATGGATTACTATGACATAGAAAGTTAGGAAACATAGCCATGAAGAATACATTCAAATTAAATAGGCATAAGCTTCTAAAAAGGTAGTTATATATCTCCTTTAAAAAAGACATACTATGTGATGCTATCCAGAAAAAGAAACAAAAAATCTATTGTAAATTCCAAGAAGCAAAATCCACATCTAGATCCTTACAACTTTTGCATATGGATCTATTTGATTCAATCGACAGTTCTAGTCTAGCTGAGAAGAAATATAGGTGCATAATAGTGGATGATTATTCAAGATACTTATTGGTTATGTCTCTAACCCACAAAGACGTGTCCTTTAAAGTGCTCACGATGTTCTTCAAGATACACCATAATAAGGATGTTTGATGTGTGCAATAAGAAGTGGTCATTGAGGAGAATTTGAGAATAAACAATTAAAGATGTTATATGAAGAAAGTGGAATCTCTTACAATTAGAGTTGGTGAAAGGAAGAACAAATCACTACCATAATGTACATCTCAATGGTAAAACAGAACAATCTACCAAAGTACATTTAGATAGAAGTTATCAATATTACTTGATATGAGTGGAATAAAATTCTAGCAAGTCCTTTCTTGAACAAAACCCCATATGGCACTAAACATATTATTTACATGCTTTTGGTTATGAAGGTTACATTTTAAATAGAAATATCAACTTGAAAATTTTGATTCAAAAATAGATAAAGGAAGTTTCTTTGGATACTCTGGATCTTCTACAGCTTATAGAGTCTTCAATCATAGAACATTTTGTTGCAAAAAATTTAATTGGCATTAAATTTAATGATGTCTTGAGGACTTTTAATTCACATTGAATAAGTTGAGAAGAGTGAATGAATCATGTTGACTATTAAGTTTTGATCTATAAAGAAAATAAGAAGATTTGTGGAGAAAGTAAGAAAATGTGAATAGCTTATGTTAAGGTTAGGTACATGTTAATTATTAGAGATATCTCACTTTAAAATCAATAACTTATTTTCTTATGATTTTTTAAACCAAATAAAAATAATGATGATGAATTCGAAAACATATCTAGCATGATTGTTATTGGATTTTTAAATCCATTAGAAAATCAATGTGAATTAATGACTTATGAAATCAAAATCAAATATGAATTATAGGTATATGAGGGTTTTGATCCATAAATAAGAATCCAATAAACACACATTCTTTCTCACCTTTTTTCTCCCTTCATCTCTTTCACAACAGGATCATTTTTTTTGTGTGGTTTTTCGTGCAACATAGGATCAATCATCATCTCATGCGCCACATATTTGACAAAAACTTGTATGAAGACACATATAATATGTCACATTTGAAGACAAATATATTTTATAATTTTGATGTTTTCATTTAAAATTAAATTTAATTAAAATTAAAATATTGTTAGAATCTTATTAATTATCTCTACATGGTTTTGTTTCCCCAAAAACGTATTTTCCATGCCTGGCTGGCAATTGTGTGTGACTACATGTACATGCAGCTTTTCTATACTAGCAATAACCTTTAGCATCACGTTTTTCGAGCTTTCTTCCTCCCCTCCATATTTCTAATGTTGTAGCAAGCACTTGACATTTTTCCACCTCTCATCTTTGTTATACTTTTATATATAATAATTAATGATAGTAAAAATATTACATTTTTCATCCTTTTTTATTTATTTAATAATTTACTAATAATAACTCTAAAATTAATTCTTTTTTAATTATATTATTTTAAATATGATTTACCTTTTACTAATATAGGTTTTTCCTTTATAATCATAGTTAAATATGTTATGTATCAGTGGACAGAATCCACCTAGAAGGGGTTGAAAGGTATCGCAGTTACCAATTACCACTTTTGCACCGAAGTCCTATTTTGGAAAAAGCCCTAGTTAATCGATTAACACTCTATCTTAATCGATTAACTCAAAGAAAATTAAATATACTTGAACAAAATTAAACTCAATATGACCATTTTACAGTATCCAAATTATCAGCTAAAATTAGGCAATATTACAACTTGAAAAATAAAGAGATTAAGGATAAAAAAGCCTGCAACAAGGAATTTTATCCTGGTTCATTTGTGAGTTCACTTGCAAACTACATCTAGGCCTCCCATTCTGATCTCGGGAGATTTTCTTCACTAATATTGAAATGAATGTATTTTTACACGCACACTTTCAACACACAAACTTAGATGCTCCCTTCTTGAATCCAAGAACCCAATTTCTTGGTTTGACTCACCTAATCGCTTAAGAAAACCTTTCTTACGATCTAGCCCCAGCCAAGAAAATGTTCTACACTCAAGACCTCTAAGTCTTGGTGAAGAGTCACTGAGTCTCTTTGGTGGTATGACACCAAGAGACGACTTCCCTTATTACAACACAAAAACAGTAAAAAACAGAGTATTACCAAGCATAATGTAGCTCAAAATATGACAATTAAAACTCAGCTAAAAACTCTATACAAGACTCACAAGTAATCAAGAATATGTATGAGTTAATTGATGTGCGAAAACAAAGAATTTCTATCATAGAATTCTTCTAAAGAAATGCAAGAATCATACAAGAAAAGATAGCAAAGGTTAACACATTAATCTCATGCAATTAGATCACAATTAAACCCTAAACATGATATTATCTCTCACTATCTCACAATGCATTTCTCTTTACCTAAAATGACACAAATGAGCACGAAAAATATGCAACTAGCAATTCTAAAAATGAATGATCTCTTAATTCAAGACCTAAAAACATAGTTTATATAGAAACCCTTTCTGATACCAGCTAATCAATTAAGTTCAATTTTAATCGATTAAGGAGCTGTTGAGAATAACTGTTTTCAGGTATTCAGTTATCTATTAAAATTGAATTCACGTTAATCGATTAATTGCATATTTTTCAGCTAAATGTAAAATGGTAAACTACCTATATGTTATGCTTATCAACTATACATGTCTTACCAATATATTATGCCTAAGATTCACAAATAACATGTATGATTAATGCATGAACATATAATAATCTAGATGACGTGTCTCATGTAAATGATTTGATTATTTTTAAGACTTGTGAGAATTGCATCTAGGTTTACCTAACCTAGACTCAATATCTAGGAGACACATCTAAGACTCTAAAAGTGACTATTGTAAAAGCCTAGTCTAGATATGATATCCTTGAGTCCATGACATGTTGATTTTTGAGTCATCTTCAAGCTTTCAATGAATCATTGTCTTCATCAAAACAAATGCAATTTAATAGTGCAACACTTTGACACTTGCACTTTCAATCTCCCTTTTTTGATGATGACAAACTCCACACCAAATCTTGTTTTGATGCATAGCTTGATGATGGTCATAGAATGCATGGTTGTTAATTTCAAAGTTAAAGCGCATAGTTGGACAATGGAAGCTGAATATTATTTACAACCTGCAAATTCACATCAAATAACAAAACAAATTTTCTTCCCCTTTTGATATTATCAAAAAGATAAACGGATTAATCTAGTAAAAAGTAAGAAGAGTTATATAATGAAATCAAAACTGTAATCAATCAATTAAATTTGGGGATTCAATTAATTAACCAGTTGAAGGAAGCTTGAACATGTGCACATGTTTACACACATTTAATCGATTAAGAGCATGATATAATCAATTAAAATGACAGAATACAGTAAATGAACAAATTTAATGACATGAAAGGTTATACAATTACAAATTGAGCATGGAATCATCAAGCATTATTATTGTATACACCAGGCTCAATTAAACAGAATAGATGCAGATAACCAGTCAAGGTCAAGTACCATTAAACATAATTCATATTATATGTGACATAGATATGCATATGATATAAGCTATATAATACAAAACTAGTAACGATTCAAGTTCAATCTCAGGCATACCAAGTAATAATTGTTCAAGAAAAGTAGATGGAACGATTACAACCCAACAAAAGCAAAGAGAAATATTCTCAAGAGTACAAAACAGTACAAAACACCAAAATACATGAAAATTAGCCAATAGAAGAACTAAACCAAATGCAACCTAGGGTCTAAGGTCTTCTAATCTAAGGATGCAGAGGAAGGTCTCTATCATCAGGAACTGTCAGACTACTATCTCCTTGAATGAGGACTCTCAGCTTCTCAAATTCTGCACAAAACCTATCATTTTGCGCTTCAACAATGTTTTGAACAAAGCTCCTCATAGACTGATAGTGGTTATCAATGTAGGCGACCTGACGTTCCTCAAATTGCTCCAAATCTGTATGATAAGAGTCCTTCAAGGATTGAAAATGTAGATCCATTCTATTATTCAGCCTTTGCTCCATTGCATCCAACTGAGCTAATCCAAAGGGTGGTACCTGTGGTGCTGTTCCATATGACTCCCCCTGAGTTCATGCATTATGCTGATCTGTTCCTGCCTGGTCCTCATCTCCAGATAAGTCCAAATCCATAGTAGTGTTGTAATCCTTTTGGTATTGCCAAGTATTTCTATACTTTATCGGAAGACTTCATGATGATGGTATCAGACACATCAATATGCAGATAGTCGATGATCCTCGAAATGAATATACTCTAGGGAAGCAACTTGGATTGTGATGCCGACATACTATACATGACCTTCAGAATCTCCTCAGGCCAATTAATAGTGGGTTGTGCATGATTTGTGTTTCTCTGAACTAAGATGTACGCCATCAGATAGTGCAATAGTCTATTTTCCACTGATAATGACCCAACTTTTGTCAATTCTCCTTGGATATACAGATGGGGACCTCTCAAGCAAGACTTGTAAACCTCAGCAACATCAAATGAATTCTTGACCTAGTCACAATTACCAATGCTAGCACCATTGGTGGATAAACCTCCCACATGTGAAGAAGATCTTTGCTCCTGACCTTGACACGGTTTTGATGAAGACACCAACATCATCAAAAAGAAGAAAAGGAAGAATACTTATGAAGACAAAGAAGATTAAAGCTTCAAGATAATTAGATTAAGTCTCTATAGGTACTTCTATCCTAAAACTCTTACTTATGCAAAGTAGTAATGCTCAAACTATTTTTAAAGAATAATAAAACACTTTAAAAATACTTAAAACAATTTTTGAAAAGATGTGTAACAGGTTACTTAATTCAAGTAACAAGTTACATGTGAGAGAAAAAGAGTTATCCAACTTAAAAACTGCTCAGAGTAATCCATTACTGCATTTGAGTAACAGATTACCAGTTTCACAAAAGTTGAGTAACCGATTACCCAAATGGTGCAAATCGATTACTCAAATTCAAATTTAAAAACTGAGTGGACAGTATGTTTGGGTAATCGATTATCCAATGTCAGTAATCGATTACTGAGGACTGCTGCATGGGATTTCAGATTTCAAAACGAAATGAATTCACTCCAAACAAAATCTCTTCACTCCAAACAACTCCTACACTTTCAGAAAGGCACC
>NC_032020.1:5832343-5844382 GCF_001865875.1 Lupinus angustifolius
AACATCACATGTTCTTGACCATCCTTTTTCATCAAAAGTCCGTTCACGATTTCCATTCATTTTAAACGTACGGTTTTTAGTAAAACTACATATTCCGATTTAAGACATTCTTTGATAATCTTACCACTTTAAAGTAAGTTATTCAAAGTATCATTTAAGAGTTTTATGAGGCATTTATGTACTCATAAACTTTAACATCCTTTTTAGCAAAGATTTCTACTTCTCAAACTTGTTCCAAGTCATGGTTTTAAGGCTAACAACAAATAAAATATACTTGTTCCTTTGATTTCATCATCATCCCATTTGGCTAAAACAACAAAATGCATGTAATACAACATTATAACAACTCCATGAACACAAGTTGCTCATGGTTTCAACAAAATATTTTCATAAGTTCAAGAACATCACCATTTTCGGTTTTGAGGAGAAAATGAGTTAGAAAGCGTTTTAGAAAATTTCAACGGTTGAATATGTTCTTGACATGTTCATGAACAACATACTTAAATCTCATCAACATCCATTGGTTGAATTTTGAGAGATCAAGGATTGAAGATGGAAGAAGCAAATGAAAAAATGAGAGAAAAATGAAGAGAGGATTTTACCTTCTCTTGAAAATTTTGAAAATGAAAGAGTGTGAGAGTGAAGTGTGAAGTGTGAAGGTTTAAGGAGAGAATGAAATCAGATTACCCTCTAGGAAATGATGAAAAAATCTCCTAGGGTGGCTAATGATGAGCTCATGGGATATTTGAGAAAATGATGTGAGATTTGTTTTATGGAAGTCAACTTACACATCCCAATGCGAAATGACCACTTCACGGACACGTGCGCTAAACACGCCCGAGTATTATCCGCCAATACTTGATCGGGTATTATAAATCGTCCGATCTTAATATTCGATTAGAATTTCGAATTTCGGCATTTCGAATGAAAAATATTTAGAAAATAGTTATGGGTGTACTCAGGGGCTATATTGACTCGAAATAAAATTACGAAGCCAACGGCGTAATCGGAATTCGATTCCGAGTTACGGAACTTAAAAACCACTTTTTGAGCCGTACCGGGTGAGATTCGGCCCGACAGCGGTCCAACTGTCTCCGAAAATCATGAAAATTTACCACCAAATTGGAAATAGAATTACAAGACTAAAACTCAACTAGAGTTTCATCTAATTCTTTACCGAAAAGTCCCAGAAATTAATTTTCGAAAATGTAATTAATAACAATATTAATAAAATCTTATAATTCAAAATAGTAAAATTCGCGGTGTTACACTTAGAACCTTCGTAAATCACTTGGAATTTATGATCATAAGAACTCATACAATCAACCAAGGACTTGTCCCAAGAAAAATATGTTACCATCCCCTAGCTTACATCATACCCTTCTTCTTGAAGAGAATTTGTTCTCAAATTTAAGTGGGCATTACCACCCGGATAAAAAAAATCTCTTCTATTTTGCACAAAATTCCTTCACATAATGGACATATTCATCTCCATCTCCCGGATTAAAAGCCATCCTCTTGAATTTTTAGGATTCATCTTTACATATGCATCTTCATCTCCCAGATCGAAAGCAAATTTCTTCAATTTTTTAATCCAACTCATCACATATACATCATGTGTCTCCCGTTTGATAGATATCTTGACAAATTGACAAACACCAATGATCTTTTTGGATGGTAAAAAATGTGGAATATTAGAACACTCATTATTCAACGTTAAAGTAGTTTTTCCATCATTTTTTGTCTCTAGAAACTCAACATGATCCACAACTTCACTAATATCAACACGTGGACTGATAGGTGGAAGAATGCAAATGACTTCTTTAGAAAAAATCTAACCAAATTCTTGCAAAAATTGTTCAACAAAATTTGACAAACAACTTTAATTAGTATGGTTAGTAATCGAGAGGTATTCCGCACAAGACGGTAGGTATAAGGGTTGCCTTGAAACCAAAGAAGTCTTAACCACACTTTGATTTTCAGTCATAGTGTTTGCACTCGATGTGTTTATACTCAAAGTGGAGTTTGCACACTTGTGTTTGAAGAGTTTATTTTCTTAATTTGCTAATATAAAGTCAGTTACATTACATCTAATTGCCTTATATTTTATTATTTACAAAAGAGTGTTTATAGATTTAAATATGTCACATGTTTATTATATGCTATTTAAGAGTCATGAACATAAAACTACTTTGAGGTTTGTATAATTTAAAAATAGAATAATATAGAGTAATGAGTAATATACTCAAATGAGTTTTTTTAGTAATAATTTATATACAGTTGAAACTTCCCTAAGAATGTGAATAAGTACTTTAAGTTTGCTAGTTTAAGAGAGACTTGGCTATCACAATTAGGTTCTAAAAACATATATAGGATGAGGCACTTGGTTGGTAATTGTCTTGTGCTAACATGGGAGAGTTGTGTTTCCATGTCAGTGAGATGGGGTCAACAAAAAATCAGGTCACATAAGTTGAGGTCAGAGAATCATATACGTCACACTTGTGATGCAATAAAAAGGTTTGGAAGCTAAATGGTTAAATACAACTTCAAACATTAATATTAAAACTCATTTAGTTTTGATATATTTTGCCACCTTCGAAGATAACCATTGAGTGGATTATAGAGAGGAGTTTGAAGTAGGTCAAAATCTAACTCAGCCGACACTCTCTTGACTGGAGTTACGACTTGAAGGTGGTTTGGATCATGGTCAGCAGTAAAAGACAAAGACTAACCACAAAAGTCCAAAAATTTAATTGTATTAGATTTATTAGAGGAATTACCTTTGCATTGAAAATAACATAAAAGTAAGATTCTATCCACTCACAATTTTGAATTGCAAGGAATCATTGGCATTCGACTTCCCTTTCACATCCTCAGAATACCTACAACAACATATTTACCACTATCATGTTTACATATGCACCAAACTATAGGTAAATAAGTAAATTAAAGTATTTCCATAGTACCTTTCCTTATACTTATGAATGTCACTTATTTCTTCATCAATCAATAGCTTGGATCCAGACCATGAATTGGAAATATTGGGTGGGATCTTACTTATAAAAAATTGTAAATAAGTTATAAAATGTATACTACATTAAGGTTAAAAATAAATCTACTACAATTACTACAAGCTTTTCAAAGTTTGATTCTAGTATGTGTTACGAGAATGATCATAGGTTCACTAATTAGTTGGATGTTGTAGTAGTAGTTGATAAATTTCATGGTATGTGATTGCCAAAGAGTACAACTAATGATATCACCACTGATCATAAATGGGAAACAAAAAGACAAACTATGTAAATGTCAACTTCAAAACATAAATGCTATATTGAATTTTTTTTACCTAAAATATTTGTGACTAAAGACAACTTTCTTTAAATTTGTTTGTGTCTAAGCAAATATGGAATTGTATTCCACATCTCCACTAATGTTTAACTCAAACAAAAAAAATCAATTTTATGAAATAATCATAACAAAGAACAAAATTTAAGTAAATAGGAAAATATATTATGATTTTGACCTAACCTATTAACGAATCAGATTGAATGTTGCTAGCTAGAATGTCACCAAATTTTTTTAAATCATATTCAAAATCAGGGACATTAGGAAAGTCATGATGTCTTGCAATTGTAAGAGTAGTGAACTGCATTCGGTAAAGGTGGTCACATGCTTTAAATGGCAGATAGTTGTGCATGACATTGAAATTGTGCATCACATATGTTTGATGCTCCACTAAATGTTCTATCCATTCATTAAATTCATCATTTATGACAAGAGACTTGTATTTTGTCCCAAGAATTTAAAAGATAAGAGAATTTTTATAATAACAACTTCGTCACTATAATTCTCAAAGTAAGACATACCATTACTGTAAAATCCATCAAGATCATTTCTAGATGACATGATTTGAGAAGAATTTGAACATACAAAATTTCTATGATTCTTACTGCAATCTTCCAAAGATGTTTGAAGTCATTCAAATCCTTTATCATGTTAAAGGGCCATGAAATAAACATTGTACTGTTATGTAAAGTAAATCCTCTGAATGATAGGAGATAACCAGTTTTTTAATACTTACAAAAATAAGGTAACAACAAAGCAGAAAAAATCTAGACCTAGTAAGAGTATACTAATATCATATATTATAGAGACACAACAGATAAAGGAGAGTCATGAAAAAGTGACTTCAAATTTTTTATACAACATAACATATAGAGGTCATTTAGTAAAATAATTGCGACATTATATAACATCTTTACGACATGTTAGGGGATAAAGATAATTATAACATAGATAATATAAAGACAGAGCAGGAAAAAGAAAGAATAAGGATGTGCAATATAACAGACGTAATATATAATACTATATCATACATTATAGATCATAACATAATATATATAAACAATATTTATTCTACATGCCTTACTATGGAAAGAGACCATTATGTGATTGTATTAACAACATTAGTAGTCAATCATACGATATAATAAAGATAATAATCATATGAGACATTATACTAATATAAAAAATAATCATTATACTGTTAAATTCAATTAATTACACCTGCCCAACTAGCTATAAATAGCAGGAAAAAATTGCTTAATAATGAAATGAGAAAAATTACAGATTTTAGAGATATGTGAGAGAGTTTGAGAGAAATGTTTGTAACCTCCAAGTTGTAATTTCAATATTAAAAATGAGTCTTCCTTTTTTTTTTTTTGTAATAATAGACAAACCAAATGATAACTTTTAATTATTTAAAAGAAAACAAAAAAGTTACCTTTATCAAATGACAGATTTACCCCCAACTATTCCTTAAAAGTACCTATGTACCCAAACCTATATAATAGACAATTAGTGAGTATGCCTAATATATAGGATATTGAGTAAGGCACAAATAAAGGCAACAATATAATATAATTGATAATGTATAACAAAAAACTAATGCTAACTTTTATGTAACAAACATTAAACTATAATGAAATACTTGAAATAAAGTATTTCTTTAGGTACTATGTGAAGACCTTTTTTTTTATAGAGGTAACATAATAGGTCTATCCCCACATACATATAAAGACCTTATTTTTATAGAGCTAACTCGATGCTAAAAGTGCATCAAGGTAAAATGTAGAAAAATGTAAAAAAAAAAAAACATTCAAACTGATATATACTAACAAAACCAAAAGTCCATAAACATATTTCAATATATGTCGTTTTTAAACCCATAATAAAATACTAAATAATAGAGCTCATGCAAACAGTTAAGCTTAGCAACAAATATGCCAAAATGAAAAACAAAACAAACACTAAACATATGGTGATGAAGAATATAACCAACAAATGTAAATTCCATTTTTTGAGATGCAAAGAGTTAATCTCAGCAAAAAATATGTGAAAATGAAGGAAAAGCAGTCACTAAACAGATAGTTATGAGGGACATAATCACCAAATGTAAAGTCCAGTTTTGGAGATCAATGCCTTTAATGAGTTAGTAGTAAAGCTGAAGAACGGAAAAACAATAAAGGAATGTAAAGGATTGATTTTTAAAAATCCTATTGAAAAAATAGATGATCAAAATCTAAGACAAAAAATATACAACCTTATTGAACATAGGCAAAGTTAAAAGTTTTATTTTCTAAGCTTAAGAATATCAAATAAATGGAATAAACTCAGCAACCAAGTCATCTTTAAGTTTAAAAATGTCAAATAAATAGAATAAACACAACAATAAACAATGTGAATAATAAAAGATCTTGTTTTTAAACTTAAAAATACAAAAAATGGAAGATACAAAATTCCCATTCACTGAAAATGGTAGAGACACAGTGTTCATGATGATAAAAAATGGAAGAAAACGAAGAAAAAAAATGGTAAAATGTTTTCGAAATAACTTACAAACTTAAAATACATGTTTTTTTAGAAATCAAAATGGCAAAGAAAGGTTCAATGACCACAACCCAACAATCTTAAAAGGCATGGTTTTTGTTAGAAAGCAAAAATCAAAGTAGCAAAGAAATTGTGAATGGTTAATATTGAGATAAGAGAGAAATCTTTAAGAGTTGAGAAAAGAGAAGTGTAAGAGGGAAGATTTATTTTGGGAACAAAAGTGGAATAGAAGAGTTGAGAGGAGTGTAACAAAAAGAGGAAAAGTAGAGATTTTAACGTGTGAGACAGTTCACGTTCCATGGTTAACATTACAATTTTACCCATTTTAACATCACTTCATTTTTTAAGTGGGCAACCCATTTTAGTAATAATACTTAGCTGAATTTTTATTGAAAAGGAAACGAAAAGTTAGATGTTATCAAATGTCATATTTACCCCCACCAAATGCTTAAAACCAATAAATATACCCACTGTAATAAATGAGTAAAAAGTAGCTTACTATTTTATTGCATAAAATAGACTGCAATTACGTAAAACATCACGTGTCCACCATAGAAGATTAACAAATTAATAGAAAATTTGACACTAATATATCCATGATCAACATTCTTTTTCCGTTACTATTTAAATAATGCAATAGTAACATTGTAATATTAGAATCAAATATAAACTCTAAATAAAATATATCCATAACCAAAAGAAGCAACAAATAGAACCTGGAATCCACCATTAGTAAGAGAAAAAGTAAAATTGAACACAACCCTAAGATCATTAAACGTAGAAAGTTAAAATGAGTCATCTTTAAGCTTAAAATGTCTAATAAATGGAATAAAACCATAAATCATCAACATGTATAAATAAAATGTCTGATTTTTAAGCTTAAAAATGACAAGAAATGGAAGAAACAGAAACCTTGTCACCATACTGACAAAAAATGGAAGAAGCCGAAAAAATAGGAACATGCAATCTTAAAAGGAATAGTTTTTTTCCAAAATGAAAGTACCAAACAAAGGTTCAATGGTTACTTCAATGAAAACCATAAACTAACAAGCTCCATCTTTACTATCTTTCAGAAAGATGAGAGAAGTGTGAAAAGAAGATTATTTTTGGAAACGTAAGATGAATGAGAAGAGTTGAGAGAAATAACGGATTTGAGAGATACGTGAGAGAGTTTGAGAGAAATGTGAGAGATTTGACAAAAATGTGAGTAAGGATGACAATGGGTCTGAATGGATCCGGGTAATACATCATCTAGACTCGCCCCGTTGCTTCATTTTGGACTCAGATTTGCCCCACAACCGTGTTGGTATTCGTTGGGACTGATACCCATGGGTCTTTGGGTACCCAACGGATCTGTGGGTACCCACAAAATCAAAAACAATAAAAATAATTGGTAGTAATTTATCTAATTTATGTAATTATGTGTTTGTTTCTTACAATCTTATACGTTATTTAGGTAATGAACAAGAGAAAAAATTATAAATCATATTTCAACATTATGATGTAAAATTGAGAGTAATTATAAAACATTATGATCTAAAATTGATTTAATAAGAATTGTTAAATCAACAAAATAATGGATTATACATATCAATTAACAATATAACATCACATCACTACTTAACAAAATAACATCATTGTTTAACAATATTACAATCACATTTATGAATTAACAATATAAAATTATGGATTAACAATATATATATATAGGAAGGAATAACGGGTTTGGGGTACCGTGAGTTTGGGTACCTCATTACGTAGACCCAAACCCATCCAACAGCGTGTCTTAAAATTTTGGGCCTGAAATACCCGTGGGTCCAAAATACATACCCGAACCCAACCCATTACAAGTATTTTTTGCGGTTATCCACAAGTCTGGATACTTATTGCCATCCATAAATGTGGGTAATATTACCATTACAACCTCCAAGTTGTAACTTCAATTTTAAAAATGAGTCATCCTTTTTCGTAATAATAGACAAATCAAATGATTATTTTTAATTATTTAAAAGAAAACGAAAATGTTGTATGTACCAAATGACATATTTACTCCCAATTATTCCTTAAAAAATACATATTTACCCAAACCCAACTTAATAAATGAGGGAAACACACTTATTATTTTATTGCGAATCGTTTTTGAAAACTGACAAAATACCCCAACGCCATTAAAGAAGTAGTTAATGGGAATGTCTAGTTCAGTAAAATAACTTATAACAAAATCTTTCCATTTATTTGTTAAAGAAATTTCTTGGAATGACAATATTACCTTTTAAAAAGTCAAGTGTCAAGCAAATAAGATAGACGTGTGTATATATATATATTATTACCACCCGCTCATTGCATTATTAGTTAGAACGCTCATTGCATTATTAGTTAGAAGACAGTAGACTAGCTTGTTCTCTCTGCAGTGGGGCAAATAATTTCGGGATAGTCCGTAAAATTTCGGAACAATTTTAAGCAACTGCTTGACATGCTCTTATCACTTAATTTTTATTTTCTACGAATACACGTATTCTACGAAAATATCACAAAACCAAAGGCATATCCAAAACAAAAACTAGTGTTCAATGAAGTAAATAACCATTCCATTAAACAATAAGAGCCTGCACAGGTTGGTTCCCTTATAAAATATCGATCTCTTAAAACACTGTTTGTATATGGAAAACCAAAATGTTACTTTCCTCGCTCAAGTTTATTAAACACTATTGAACAAATTCTCCCATTTACTTACTAAAAAAACCACATTGAGGGTAGTCGCTTATTAAATAACTCTTTGTTTTTTTTTCTTCTTTTGCCAGGCTTCTTCTATGCCTCCCAAACCTTATCTTCGAATTGAATGGCCTTCCCTCTTTATATGCATAATTAAATAATGTCTACTATATCAACATTTTGGAAGATCTTTTGGTGGTGGTATCAATGATTGTTTAGAACCTTTGCCATTGTCCACCAAAAATGCCATCTTTAGCCCCCATGTTGTGTGCACTTCTAAATGGCAGTGAAGGAACCAAACTCCTGTGAAATACAAGGAATTAAAACAATAGTGAATACCTATTTTGGCCTTTAAAAATTTGCATGTTTACGGATTGGATCCCGAACAAAAAAATTTGAACTAATACTCGAATATCATAAATATGAATCAAGATTGTTTCTAGCAGGGATCATAAGAAATGCTAAAAATAATTAATTGATCTACATTTTATACTTTTGGGGTCCATTTTAGGGTTTCCATTTTCTCAAGGACTAAATTGGTATATAAATTTTTTTGAGAGACCAAGATTGGTCTTTACTCCTAAAACAAAATTATACGGCCATGAAGACTGATTATATAAATCAAGCAAAGATTATGCACTACAATCAGTTTGGTGCACCCTTTAAAATGGAAGTAAAAATTCATGGCTTAGTTTCATAGGAATGAACATGTTCATGTTATTTTTTCTTGTCAAATGGTTATGCGCATGGACGAATTTAAAGGTGCAAGCATGAGTGGTGGCCTTACTCCTCCATATATGTGTGTAATATCTTGTAAAAATATACTTTACTACAGATATTTGGTCCATATATATTTGATATATTTGGCTCTCATTTATTTCCTAAATTCATTACCAATTCTAGGAAAGAAAACAATGAATGAAATTGTGGACCACATAGGTGATGTAGTAATAATATCTTAGTTGTGGTGACCATCACAACTATATCATACTATAATTATGGTGTGACATAAAATCACAATGATGTGGTCATATTGGGTCGTAGCGCAACCACATGGAATTGTATTTTGACTGTATCAGACTGCATCAAATTCAAAAATATCTTTTTAATAATAAAATAGTTCACATAATAACATTCACAATATGCATCATAATGACCGTAACTACAGTAACTACAATTGTGATGTAGTCACAATTTAAAACGTCCAAGGAGAAACATAGATACAAGGATATTTTTTTAGTAAGTCCAATTCAGTAATGTCAAAAAAGGAAGTTGTAACAGTATCATCCCCATGTTATATATTTCAAATTGTATGCAAAATTCATTCTTAATCTTTTTCCATTTGTTAATTTTCTATTCATGAGGGAAAATAGAAGTTGAGTTCTAATTATAATATTATATTAAAGTTTCACTTCAAAACCAATTACAATGAGATGAATGGTCCCACATATATAAAACATACTACGGATGAAGTAGGCATTATGAGAGTGGCTGATTCCTCGGGTTAATACATAAGAACAATAAATTTTACCTGGATTATCTGCTCTGAATCTAATGGCAGTCCATCCTCCAGCTGGAACTCCAACTGTGTTCCTTTCAACAGGATCATCAAGGTTAAAGTTCTTAGTATCTGTTTTAGGATTGTAATTTCCCAATCCTCTACCAATAACAAAGAAATTGAACCCATGTAGATGAACTGGATGGTTCTCAGGTGCAATGATCCCAGTATCTTGTATAACAAGTTGAACCGTCGAGTTAAACGACAGCCTGTAAAGTTTAGTCCCACTTTGGGTCTGTAAATTTGCTGGTCCAGCCCCTGAATAGTTGAAAACATGAGAAGGGTTGGCAGGGAAATCTGTGGTGAACACACCATTGATGTTGAAATAATGTGCTTGAAGTAAAGCAGTAGTTGGCATAACAAATGTCACATTATTGACAGAAGCAACAACTCTGCTCCCATTTGCAGCTTTGCAAGATGGGCAAGGCCTAATTCCTAACCCAATAGTGAAGAAAAGTGAATGATCAACTTTTAGTGGAACATTGGCAGGGTATTTTTGTGTGTTAAGTCCTTTAAGAGAGTTGATAAAGTTGTTAGCAAGTTGGGTAGAATTTTTTGGAGGAGGAGTTGTGAGAAATGTAGGGGTATTGGAAAGAGTGCCAGTGTAGTGCAATGTAGCTGTTGCAGTTAAATTGTCTACAGCTATAGGAGAATCCATGAAAGGAGATGCTGCAACCAAGTACTTGCCAGATTTTTGGTTAGCAGTTAAAAGGACATTGGTTGTTTGGCCAGGGGCTATTACAATGGTTTCAGTCTTGAATGGCTTTACATATGTGGCATCTACTTCTACTACTGTGAGATTATGGCCAGCAATTTTGAAGAAGAGCTCTTCATTGAGTGCAGCATTGATAATTCTCACCAGGTAGGTCTTGCCACTTTCAACTGGTAGGTTGTAAACATCTGCATATAATATTTTCCAAAAAAGGAATCAAATTTAGTCTCACTTCATAAAAATATTGAAGGTTTCAAATATAGTTGGTAATAACAATTGTGACCATGAGGTCATGCATTCAAATCTTGTAATCAGTCTCTTCACTTAATAGAATAAGGCTACTTGTATCTACCCTCCTCAGACTCCAGCCACATGCAATATGCTGCCCTTTTTAATTACAATTATGACTATAATATTGCAGTGTTGATAATCTCCTAACCGCATCAGCCATATTTTCCCACAGTTATGATTAATTGTGGTAAACATAATTATCACAATCACAGCTGCAACTGGAAACCATGAAAATATTTCATATGAGAAGGAAGAGCTAAGCTGTATAAAATACCCTGTGTAGAACAATTGGCAACTGTCCCTGGAAGGCCATTGATGGTATGAGAGTCTGAGACATTTGGTGCCAATCCTGATCTCAAAGCTTCATTGATAACAGCTTCAGTATCTGATTTCCACCATTCTCCTACAGTTTATAGAAATAGTAAATTTTAGTTTAAAATCTAATCAAGTGATAATGAAAGACCACTTAACATGGAGTCATAGAGTGGTTAGGTGGGTAAGATTAGGAATGAGAATAGGCTTATCGGGATCTGGTTTGTGCTTACCCAAACCTGAGATCCAAAACCCGAACCTTAATTTAGCGGGTTGAAAACAATACTATCATCCCTGGACCCCGAATCCATCGGATTTCGCGTAACCCAAACACGATGGGAACCCACCAAAAATATGTATTTATATATATATAGGAATGATATTCACTTATTCTAAAAGTAAGTTTTTTAAATTTATTTCACATCTTAATCATCAATTCTAGGAAAATCCAATGGATTGAAGTAGTGAGTAGATCTAAACCATTAGATATCCCTAGAATTGATAGTCAGGATTAAGAGTAAGTTTACTCTTGGAATAAATGGATCCCCACTAATATATATATATA
>NC_032020.1:5844482-5867543 GCF_001865875.1 Lupinus angustifolius
GATAAGGAGGAAGATACGATGAGGACGAGAATGAGGATGGAGATAGCATGAGGATGAGAAAGAGGATATGATGAGGAGTAGAATGATGATGAGGATGAGGATAGGAAGAAGATGATATATATATATATATATATATGTTTTATATGTGTATTTATGTTAATTTTACATATATTAATGTGGTTCAGGGTGGGTTCGGAGCAGGTTCGGGGTAAGGTATCAACTATACAAAACCCAAACCCGAAAGTTGAACTTGAATAAAACTCGAATCCAATTATATTAGGTTTTCCCCGTTAAATGCGAATTGTATTCAAGCGGGTACCTACAGATTCGATTTTCATTGTCATGTAAGATGAAAGGTTTAAGAACCAAAGTAACAAGGAGGTTGACTATTCAAATCTTCAGTCACTAAAAAAATACTAACATACTAACATTTCTCTCATGAAAGAAAACAATTAACATAATAGTGAACATGAAAATATGAAGGGTATTGATTTAGGCCATTTGACTCACCTAATACCAAAACCAATTCATCATCTGGCTTTGGGAAAGGATAAGGTACGCCCTTCTTTGGCAAGACAACTATAGCACCATGGACAGTTGATCTTAGCCAGTTAACATGTGCATGCCAAAGAAGTGTTCCTCTTTGTCCTGTAATGGTGAAGTTGTACACATAGGATTGCCCTGGTTGAATTGGGCATTGTGTCACATATGCTGGTCCATCAGCCCAACCGGTTCGCATTTGCTTAATCCCATGCCTGCCAAGATAATAATTACTAATTAGCATTGAACATGAATATATATTTTTAGTAGAAGTTGTCTCCTGTATTGGACAGTTCAGAAAAAAAAATTATATTAAAAATAACTTAAAATCATGGTCAGTAGAAATACTTTTTTGGCATTTATTATAATTCCCATTCTATACTATATTTGAGAGGATCCAGTCCCATTTTTTATAATAAGGTCCCATACTTATTTTATGTGCAATACTTTCTTTAATTTAAAACAAATTAGTATGAGTAAGTAGAGACTAAAAACAGTTATTATAATTTTTGGAAAGATTTTGATTCAAGTGGTTAACACTAAAATGGTAAAATTTTATTGGAAGATAGATAGTATTTTTAATAGGTAACCCTATGCACAAAACTCTCATTTAATATCTAAATCGGTGACATCATGGTCTCTAAGCAATAACATTATAATTAGATCAAGTTGGCACCTTGAATAAAATATTGTGCTCAAACAGTTAAGCTGTTTTTTTTAGATTGTTTATTATATAAGAGCATATAATTATGTTTATAGAGTTGTTTAGCTTATTTCATTAAGTTTCCATATAAGCTTATTGAACTAGAGCTAAAATTGACTTGTAAATGTAAGACTTTAGAGGAGCCTTGCCCTTTCACAAACTCTACTAAACACTTGTTTAAGTAATTACAAATTTTAGAAATAAAATAGGTGTTTACAGTATATATATATATTATATATATATAGAGAGAGAGAGAATTTAATGTGTCACCAATGGATGGTCACGTTGTGGTTGACTTTGTTGACGACTCTGATCAGCACTGTATCATCTTCCCTGGCATAAAGTGTAGGTCCTGGGAACTTCCCATTAATTGTTATAATTGATTTGCTTGAACATAACCTAGTAGTATTCTTGGTTACCACCTGCAACCATTATCAAAATTATGCATGAGATTGGAAATAAGTGATTATTTCTCTATCTATAGGTGCTGATAAGTAGGTCTAGCTTACGTGTTACCATAATTCTAAGGATCCTCATCATGTTCTGCTTTCAAACAAAATTAATCTCTTCTACTACACATTAAATACGAGTGAAGATATAGAGAAAATATTGTTGCACTGCAATTTTACACACTCGTTACAGACATGAAATTAACCAAACTAAGCCAAATTTAGGACCAACCTGTTTAAAATTATATTGATTAGTGTCAAATGGTTAAAATTTTCAGATCAAAATTCAATTGTGAATAACCCAAAAGTAACTCTACCTATAATAAAGTAGCTCGACCAAAACATTCACTTTGTCCACATGCATAACTCCAAAAAGATAACAGGTTCTATATATACTAATGTTTTATAAAAGATCTACCAAAAGTATTGAAACATAATTCTCTCATTTTCATAAAAATCCTCGACGTTTTTTTGTGTATTTGTAGTTCTTTTGCCAATTAGTTCTCTATAATTACTGAACCATATTTTTTACCTATAATTTAAATTAAAGAAAGAACAAAAACAAAAAGAATAATTGATGATATGCACTTATTTACATGAATGAGTTATAACAACAAAAACAAATAATTTAAAGTTGGAATATTTCTTCAAGGATAAAGCCAAAATTGATTCAAAACTAAACAAAATAATACTAGAAATAGTAGTATAAAAAACTATAGAAATTCTACTTAGTATATCCTAACATCAATATTTGATAATAAGAGTAACATACCACGAATTATATACCCATACCCCATACTAGAACGGCGTAGTAGGCGACTATCAACTCAACCAAATCATTGTTATTGCTGTCGGTTTAATAGAAAATTGAACCTAGCCTTTCTACTAAAATTCCCCATCTTTATTAGACAATTACTTTATGAAAAAGATGGTTGAATAAAGCACAATTACATTCATTTTATATATAGCACCATTGCTAACACAGCGTGACACAAAAAATATATATACATATATATGTAGCCATAAGGCCAAGAAAAAACATTTACTCACATGGAACTTGTAGTGCCTTACTCTGCACTCAACCAAAGCTGGAAGAATGCAAGCTATGAGAAGTAACACCCTAACCCAAGAACCCATTTCACTATCTCCGTCTCAGATTTTTCTGTGTCACTTTGTTGTATAACTTATGTCCTTGTGTTGCATTCATTAATGACTGTCCAACAAACGCTTATATATAGGCTGAAAAAGATAAGCATTGCTACAATGTCATTTTAACTTGATTAGGTGAGTGATGTGGCAATCTTGGAAATTAAGAAATAGTAAGGGTGTTTTAAGGCCAAAATTATCTCATGATAACTTGGATAGTACATAAAGTTGTCTATTATGGATTTATTGTTACTACTTCTTTGAGATAAGCTTATTGGTTGTGTTTTCACTTGTAAGTATTTCATTGTTCTCCACTAAGTAAGCTTTAATCTAGAAAGTTAAACAATTAAAGTTTAGTAATCTAGCTACAGTTGCATAACCAGAGCAGAGACATCACTTTGGGCTGAAATTAGCTTACATTATTCTTTTTCCCATTTTCATTTACTAATAGGATTATTAGAAAAACAACAACCAAAGTGATAATCTTGTTAGGTGGGGTCAGTTACATGAATCGAACGAGCAATAATGTTTTTTTACATCCGTGACTTAGCATTAACATTATCACATTGTTGATCTATATCATATGGTTCAACAAGTTTTATGTTGAATGCTGACTGTTTAACATAATCTTTACCTTTTTTATCCGATTTTTGGACCAAGTATGTATAGCATTTAGCACATACAGGCAGCCTTATGAGATGATCATGACCTTAATTGTGGTATCAATTATGATGCATTTATCGTATCAATGATGAGAAATTGCAATAATAGTTGGACAATGCAGCCTCAATTTTAGTTGTTTTTGTTTTTGTTTCTTTTTGTCTCCTACCTAGCTTATTAGATAGCATGGAGTTAAAATGGCCTAAAAACTTCACTGATTGCTTTTTAGTAAAACTATATAGAGAAATGAGAACCGACCCATTGAATTTCTCCTTGATCATTTACCCTATCAACTAATGATGGTAATTGTTTTCAAAAGTTCAATATATAGTAGTGCTATAACTCATCCCATCAGCATGCCTACATGGTATAAGTTTATCAAAACAATGTTTCTGTTTCTGTGTAAACGAGATTCTTCTGTATCTCTGAAAATGAACGGAAAGCAATAAGTGGTTAATGTGCCAAATTAATCAAATAAGGTAAGTGTACTAATTGAGCTTTTCATGATAATATTGATGTTTGTCCACATATATGATATAAAAATACAAGTTTTTTCAGTTTAATATGTGACATTAATTATAAGGGAAAGGCTAAGGAACTAGAAGTTGCTATTAAGGATGCTTAGTTCACAAAACAAAATTATGGTTGAAAAATGGCTATCAAAGTTTGAGGTCATTTATCAGATAGCAACACATAGAAGGTGCAAAAAATCATGATTTCTTTAGAAGTTGATTAATTAAACCAACTTTGGGTGAGTAACAACTATCACCTTTCTGTCTCTTCTATGTTCCATCTCCTTACATCTCTCTATCTTTGGGTAGGTAACAGACTAACTCATAAATAACTAGTTTAAAACTTCAAATGCTTAACATTAAGGAACAATGTAATTATAATTATAAGGTTTACGGTCAACTTGGTTAGAAATGAGTCTTTATCGTGCAATTTATTGATGATGATTGATGGCGCGAAAGTGGTATTTCTTTTTAATAATCTTCAATAGATGAATGATAAAATAAAGAAAATAAAGTGGTGGACACATTTTCTTACTCCCTTTTGTTTCAAGCTTTCTTGTATTTTGTCTTTTCTTAAATTGTTCAAACATAGTTGGAAGAGAAATTATATGGCATGGGATAAAGTGAAAAAAACATATAAGTGTACTTAATATGATATTTTGACCTAAGATCTTAAAGACATTAGTTTTATGTGTTCATCCACTTATATACTTTTTAAGTCATTATTCATACTTGGAATATCTAACATTTCTCCCTCAAGTTTGAGTTACCCCTTCAAGTATCAGATACACTAGAGTTCAGCTCTCTATCTATTTGCACTGTCGTTGGATTGTCTTGTCATCAACGGAACTTGCTACATTGACCTTTTGTCATGAAGACATTCGACACAAGGATCTCATGTGGATTTATCGACCACTTGCCACTTCAATACTGGTTGATTCGTCGTCATCAGATCTGATACCATTTGTTGGGAGATCTTTATTCATGAACTATAGCATTCTTCCATAGGCTAAGAGAAATAATCATGTAAGTGGGTTTAACACCAGTTATATGTTCTTTAACTCATTCATTTTTATACAATGTGAGACTTCTTCATTTAGACTTGGAATATCCAACAAATGTTGACTACGCTAGTTCTTACCAAAAGCTTCACTTGAGAATCGGACTGGGTAGTCCGATTAGTCCGACCACTCACTGAACTTGAAAACGGCTATGGTTTGCACTCTTAACTGAATGGGGGTTGGACAACTTTGACCTAGAGAAATTCTATCTGGATTATGTTAAATCTGGTTAAATCGGAATAACCTAGGAAGTAAACCACATAGTTCGCTTACAATTTAAAAAAAACAAAAAACTACTCTAATCTTTTGTTTTACTCTGGTACAAAAAGGATGAAGAGATGTTACTTTAATATAATTATACATAATCATTAAATATATAATATTTTACATTTGTATATAATTAAATATTTATAAATAAAAATTATTAATTATATATGAAATCACTCGGTACGACCGGAAGGTTTAACCGTTTGAACCTAATACGAGACCTCTTCCAATTTGACGTCCAGTTCGAGTTTCACAACATTAGTATAAACCACCATTGAGAAGAGACTCAAGTGAGAATAATTTTATTGTAAAAATGAGAACAATAATATAGATCATTAAATCTTAGTTAAATATGCATACAATTTGTTTAAATGATTATGTAACTATTAACTATCTTTTAATCCTAACTACTCTCGTATGCTTACATACGTCAAATTTATTGTTCTCACAATTTATCTATGAGAATTATTCTCAAGTAAGTCACTCCCTATTTAATTGGTATGTTATTGATATATTCTTTAGACCAGGGACCGAAGCAGACAAATACTCAAACATAAATAGTATCATAGCTTAATTAGAGAAACGAGTGCACAATAGCTCCTCATCCGATTATGCATATATAAGAAGAAATAAACTTAGACTTATCGTCTCAGGGAATATATTTTAGAATGAGAACATTGTATACCAATATCTCTGCCATTAAATAAAATTTCTATTCTTATTTAAGTCTAATATATTATTTTATAATTTATTAAAACTCCCCATAAAAGAAGAACAATATCTATTTTTTACCCATAATGAAAAACATCTTTCTTATTCTTATTTAGGTCACACAACTCATTCGCACTTTTATATTTTACAATAAATATAACAAAATATTAAAAATAATTACTTATTTATTTATTAATAAATTAAAAATTGCTATAATTTATTATAAATAAATGAGTAAATTAACTGACACTCCCTGAGTTTTAGCAAATTACACAAACCACCTCTCATTTTTCTACACCTACACAACCCCCCTAATTTTTATACTTTCATTACACTGACTTGCATGAGAAATAAGTGTGATTTTTTGAACAAAAAATATTATAAATGCAATTAAGTTAAACAAAACATGGTATATTATGGAGACAAGAATAATATATGAGTCGATACCTCTTTATTATTTTTGGTTCGTTACGATATAGTATAAGAGCGATTTAAACAATATGTCTTTAGAATTGTTGATATATTTTGTAACAAAAAATAATAAAGATACGTTGATTTGTATATTATTTAGATTTTTCTTCACAATGTACCAGATTTTGTTTAACTTAATTGTATTTATCACATTTTCTATTTAAAAGATTACACTTATTTCTCATGCAAGGGTGATCAGTATAATGAAAGTATAAAAACTAGGAGAGGTTTGTGTAGGTGTAAAAAAGTGAGGGATAATTTGTGTAATTTCACTAAAACTCAAAGGATGTCAATGTAATTAACTCTAAATAAATTATAACTTACAATATAGTTTTTTGTTATAAACTATAAAAATAAATTATGTGAACACGAATAAATAAAACAAAATATTGCATTAATTAAAATAAATTAAAGATTATTTCAAAATATAACACAAATTACAACATAATAAATGAAAATATAAATAAAATGCATAAAATAAATGAAATACATCACAACTCATAAATGTCACCTCTCCTCATCAAAGATTGTTCTTATTTATCAATAACTATCTTTATTTACGAACAAAACTTGGGAAATAAGAATGACACAATGAACAACAAAGTAAGAATGTTTTTATTTTATTAAGAACAACCACTTTGAATGCTCTAACTTTATCATTCAAAAAATAGAAGTGTTGACATGTATTAGTGTATAGCATAGCATGATCATATTATACCACAGTATATCATAGAGATCATATTTATCAGAATATAAAATAAGTTAATATACATGGAATATTAAACAGATTAACCTTTATCTTTCTCCCTTTTGACATCATTCAAAAAGACAAGTGGTATAGATAAAGAAATGATATGATAATTCAACAACTGGAATTTCATTGATAAAAAGGTCAAAAGTAAATGGATTTTTCTTCAACACCACGACTGAGTACATCATTGACATTTTTGCAACAAAAAAAAAACTTGAGACTCAAACACTCCAAGGCCTAAAGAAATCTTTTAAACGCTTCTACATAAATATCTTTTGAGCCAATATTCTACTCTAGAAGGCACCTTGTTGTCCAACCTCAGGAAGTAGAGGCCCAGAATCTCAACCTTTGATGTTTCAACTCTTTCTTCATCTTCCCCATTGTCCTCTACTTGTGCAATAGCAACAGCAATAGAAGGTGGGATGATGGGTTGATGTAGGAGGGTTGGTCGTACGTATCGAAGACGAAGTCGCTCGTAGGAAAGGAACAACACTTTAATATTTTTAGCAATTATCTTTTCATTATCTTTTAATTATTTTTTCATTATCTTTTCTTTAGTATTTAAACACTTTTCGGGATATAGCCATGAGCAACATATTATTTTCATTAATAAAATTTGAGAATTTTCTTTGTCTAGTGGATTCTAGAGTTTATCTATCAGGTTTGTGCTTGCAAAATTGTGTTTTCATTCTAGGTTTGATGATTGCCAATCTTTTGTGCTTCTGACTGCATCAAGTGGCATCAGAGTAGGTTTTCACATGTTCTTTTCGTAGCTTGAACAACTATAGGAGATCAATCAGTGACCAGAGCAAATCTTCAGGGTTTTATCTGGCTTTTACCACGACCCTAACTGCTCTTACTGAACAATTGGTGACTTTAAATCAGGCGATGAACAATGCCAACAACAGGAACCAACAAAAAGACATGGGGACCATAACTGCATATGGTTCCGCGAAGTGGAAACACTGATTGCGCTGCTATTATGGAAGAAATGGTTGACTAGGAAAGTCGACAGTATAATCACGACTACACCTATGTTCAACTTTATCAATATTTTATCTCCAATTAAGCATATTAAGGCTCTTCCCATTACTCAAACTTTCAACTCACTTACCTTTTCATCGCCTCCATCCATTTTCACATCACCACATGTTAGTTCCCTCAAGAAATCTGGATTCATAAACATACATATGTCTTTGGACACATCAAAGTCTAAGGATTAATCTAAAGATATAAATAAAATCTATTCAAATGAAGAGGCTCTTGCAGATTCAACTCTTATGCGTAATAACTTGCGTGAAATATAAGAAAATACTTATCAAGAGATTTATGTAAGCAATGCTGCAATCAAGCTACCACGACCCGTAAAGAATAATTGTGTTAGCTCTAGCTATGATCCAACACTTTGTGTTGACGAGACTAATAATCTTTTGAAGTTGCATGGTCAAGCAACATCAGATGTTATCTATGTTCAGGAAGAAGGCTATAGAACAGATTCAGTTGAGAGCGAAGTTCTTTTTCAGGGAATCTGTCAAATTGATCCAGAGAGTGAATGTCCAGAATGTGATTGGGATGGTTTAATTCCCGATCCTAATCCTCCTGACCTGTTGATTTTCAATTCACCTAATGAAGCATGAGTTTTTCATGCTCTATTTTAGAAACCCTTGGACTCTTTATCAATTTTACATCTCTTTTATTGCAATCTACCATCAATAATGGTCCCAAAGTGCAAATTGTTGATTCAGGTGCTTCGGGTTCTACACATGAAAATGAAGATAAGATGAGTGCTATCAGGGATTGGCCTACACCTAAGCCAGTGACCGAGGTACGCAATTTTCATAGTTTGGCCACTTTACATAGGAGGTTTCCACTTTGTACTTACAACAAGTTGCAGCCACACAAGTACGGTCCATTCAAGGTGACTCAAAAGATTGATGACAATGTCTATGTGGTAGCTCTCCCAAATTTCATGAATATATACAATACTTCTAACATTGCTGACATTCATTAGTATCATGCAGATGAGGCTCTTTATCAAGAAGAGAACTCGAGGTCGAGTTCTTTGGAGGTGGAGGAGACTGATGTAGGAGGGTTGGCTTGTGCGTATCGAAGATGAAGTCGCTTGTGGGAAATGAACAACATTTTAATATTCTTAGCAATTATATTTTTATTATTTTTTCATTATCTTTTCAGTATCTTTTAGTATCTTTTCTTTAGTATTTTAAACTCTTGGGATGTAGCCATGACCAACATATTAGTTTCATTAATAAAATTTGAGAGTGTTTAGTTTATTTATCAAGTTTGTTCTTGCAAACTTGTGTTTATTGTTCTAAGTTTGGAGCTTGCCAAACCCTTGTGCTTCTGACCGCATCATAGGTCATAATGAGGAACGGAGATCCGCTGTCCAAGATTATGTCCCATATGTTCAAAATTTGTAATCAACATATCATATTTTCATTGGTTCGGGATAACATATGAGACACGGTATGTGACAGTAAATCTACGTTCCAGGGAAGTAACCACTTACATTTGATGTTGAGGAGGGTCTGACATTATAAAGGATAAACAATTTCCTGAACGTCATTGGCATTTTAAAAGGATTTTGTGATCATCTTACCTGAACTCACCAATGAATTCTTGATGAAATCCAACGTAGTATTATATTGTGACTCTGATGTATTATTTTGTTGTTGACTTAGCATATGTGATGAATGTGGAGTTGTATCTGGTGAAGGGTATTGTAAGTGCGTCGTTGAATGTTCCTGAATAAGTGACTCTCATGTTTGGTCTTGTAATAGTTATGGAACAAAATCGGCAAGTTTTAGTGGAGACATATAGCTGAAGTGCTCCAAGATTAGCATATTTGTAAATAGAATATTTGTAATGAATATCCTCAACTCTTAAGCCTTTATGGGGATCCTATCTCTCTGATTATGCTCCCCTTTAAATTGATCAATGTGATATTCGATCTAATCCTAAAAGATACTTATTATCATTTTGAAACATAACTCCTTGCTCATTTGATATGCCCATTGCAATAGACATTAATTGGCACCAAAGTGGTATCCATTTCGTAGAGATGTGTGAAGTCATGAATTCTAAGTAGTGTATATAGTTTATATGAATAATGATGTAGAGTGAAGAAAACTTAGAACTATTGTAAAGTGGAGAAATCTTAGAGCTATTGAAAGGTTAAAGGTGAATGACATACATTTTAATTTTAGGAGAGTAGACTACATTATTATCATAACTCAACCCAATGGTAACACGTGAATAATTTCCAAAAAGTTACTGGGCAAAAGAAGTTGTAATAATGGGGAATCCTAAAATTAAAATTACCACAAAACAATTATTTTCCCCTAAACCCTATAAAGCATTTAAAAATTGCTTTGATAATTTGGTTTAGCTGGAACCATTTCTGAACAATGTTTTAACCAAAGAAAATAACATTGGAAAGTTGGTATGGACCCAACGGACTTTTTGATTGGCCATAAAAAATGGATTTTGAAAAATATGAAAGGGGAAAATGGATTTTGATACGAAAGGGATTAGATGGAAAAAGTTCTAATATCTAGGACCATATCCTAAATTCTATTTCACACCAATACAAATATACCATATTAATTAAAATTTAAAAAACTGATTATTTTTCTGTTTTTGCTTCATTGTTATTGGTGTGAGACAATATTTGAAACATAATTTGGGACAATATATTTTCATTTGAATTAGAGAGGGTTAAATGATTTTTTAAGCTATATTAAAATAAAAAACCCTATGATATCATTTATATGTACACACTATTACATAAACTAATAGTATTAAAAGTATTTAAAATTAAAAATTGTCTTGCAATAATAAATTATTATTACTGATTAATATGAACAAAGAGATTGTTTAGTGGCAAAAGCACAATGGACCAAATTGTTTAGTGGCAAAAGCACAATGCACCAAATTGTTTAGTAACATTCTTCTTGGATAGGTGTGAAGAGAGGTAAAGATTGATTCAATTTCTTCAACATAAACTCATGTCGTTCTTTTCGGAACTGACTTACAGACCCAATTCCAAATAAGTTGTAGAAAATAAATGCTTATTTTCCATGCACTACATTTGCTTAATCTTTCTTGATTTATATAAACTAGTTCCCTTTGTAACAAGTACAAAGTATGAACCAATAAGATGAAAATGAACCAAAAGCATAATGAAAACTCACCAAAACTCGAGCATATTTAAGCAACACTTCCTTTATTTGGACAAAGTTCACAGCAGCTCTCAAACGAGATCCCGTGAACAGAAATAATTCCAAAAATTGATAAAACATAACAACCATATAATGTAAACATATAAATATCATGCCCAACCCAATTTTAATTATTACAATAATCAGAACCCAACCCATAAAAATGAACCCATAAATAAATAATATAGCTCGCCCACTTTATATTTATATAACCTCTTCAAATGAAAGTATTTAAATGGAATAAAATTACTGGGGAGGTGGGTAAGGGCCAGGTGCAGCTCCAGAACTCACAAGCTCAAACATAGCACGATGAGGGTTGGTCTTATGCTTCTCACAGAGTTCTGGCAAAAATACCCCTGTATTATATATATCAAAGAAAGCTTCGTTATTTTATATGTTAATTTCCAACAAAATAAACAAAGATTGAATTATACAAAAAGTTCTTAGTGGACTGCAAGTAATCAAATGGTATATGTCAATTGATTTAGTGATTAAAATTTAAGAAAATGGGAGGCCACCACATGAAGCAAAGCACCTCATGCTCCTTTTTATTATCTATTTGTTTTTTCAATCAATATAAATTACATCCAACTTGATTATTTATATAATAACTTTATTGCTACTACCCTTTTTAATACAATTTTGCTTAGTTTGATATGATTAAGGAAATTGAAAATATTATTAAACTTGTAATAATTATATGTAATTTATTATATTATCACCAAATTAAATCATTTTTATTTATCACCAATTTATTAGATCCTCAAGATGACCAACAAGTTAAAGGTTCGATTCCTAGGAGTGACACTTGTTGGGAGGGACAGTCACACACTCGAAAGAGATTAGTTTTTGCCAAAAAGAATGAAAGAATATCTTTAGTAATACAAAAAAATTATTTATGTGAATAAGAAAATTCATTTATTATGTCAATTAAGTTATAAAAGGTCTTCTATAGAACCAAAATAAACTCGTTATCCCTCAAAAATAGAGATATTTAAGTTCTCATTTCACTCATATCAATCTATGCTATCTATGAGTGTCTCATTTCACATTATATGTTAAAAAAGTACATTGATTAAATTAGAAGTTAAAGATGTTCAATGGGATGGTATGTTGACAATTTCACCGTTAATAGTTAAAGCAAGATGCAAGAGCAGAACATGAACTAAATAATATTAAAGGATGCAATAATATTATTATGAAATTACAATGTGACTATTGTTTGTAGGAAAGTCAATCAGGATCATGCGTAGGATTTTAGGAACTAAATAATTGAACCTTGATGACTTGGTTGTATAACTTTCAACTTGTTGAAAACAATTTTGAGGAATGGTTATTCAAATAATTCCACTGTAATTTTATGAACAATTTCCCCAGTGAGAACTTAATAGATATAGTTATAGAACATAAAAGTTAGTTTCATTTTGTTTAATCTGGGTATCCTTCCTCTATGGGTGAGGATCTCAACAAGTATCATTCGATGAATTAAACTTTAACTTTTTAGTCTATTTAGAATTCAATGATACTTTACATTACTAGATTAATATATTATATTGTTGGTATAGTGTACAAGAGTTGAGTTCCAATCATGCAACTTTACCATTTTCCCACTCAAAAACTATATAAAAAATTGAGTAAGATTGACCACAATTATATTTTTTAATGTATTTTTAAGAATAAAAGCATAATGTCAATATAAGTTAAAGGAATAAAAGTGTTAATATCTTTTGATTTTCTTATATATTTTTTATCTAAGTGTTCTCTTTAGTAATGGAGAGGACTCTGACTAAAAAAATTTTGTGAACTGTATAAATGAACAATTCTTACCCTCTCCATCAGCCAAATTGAAGAAAAGATCAATAATGTTGTGGCATTTCTGGTAACATGCTGGGGAGCAAAGCTTGCCAGTGAATTGTGGCTCAAAGAAAGCATCCGATGAAATCCCAACAGAACTCCTGTCAACTCCACATGCCTCCACACATTGGTCAGTCTCTATGTACTCCGCCATCGTCTCCACCACCACTTCCGATGTCCTGCATTCGTACTCCACGCCGCCGTCGGCTGCCTTCTCCGTCTCCAACAAACACCTCTTCCCTGATGAAGCTATTGAGAAGGCACATATGTCCTTTGGCAAGTCCTCACATACCATCTCACCTGCCAATTCACCAATTTTATATAAACCAAGGGAACATATCATGCAAAAAAAAAATTAAATAGGAAAATCAAGAATCTTTAGTATATGGGGTCAACTATATAAATTGAACGACAAGGATAAAAATATTATATTGTTAAAATAAAATGAGACAAGTTTTATTACATTTTGATTTTTTTATACCACTTCCTTTTCAAGTACGTATAGGAGAGGAAACTGACTATCAAATAATATCATAGTATCATGATTAAAATAATAGAAAATGTACGAGATATGAAAATTATACAAATATAGAGGGATATACAGACCCAAAGATGCATGAATGAGAAGAGAAGAAAATAATAGAACCATGGGCAATTTGGTCGAGAAAGACATGATTCAAAATTATGTGAAAAAGAGGGAAGTACAAGAGAGAGTTATATATTGAAGAGATGTGGGAACAATGATTTGGACGCTGCACCAAAGAGGTATATATACTACGAAGTTGTAAAACCTGCGTGAACCTAATAGACGCGTTTGGAAGGCTTGTAATTTTGGCTAAGTCTTATATATTTTTTTGGTGCTAGTCTTAGATCATTTTTAATAGATTATAATATTTATGCACTGATATTGTATTGATTTATATATAATTAATGTATATTATCATTTTTTATATTATTTTTATTCAATAATCAATATAAATAAAAATGAATAATAAATAATATATTGACAAAATAAAAAAAATTACATTGTCAATGCAAAATCTTTTTTGTTTTTCTTTTCACATTTTGGTTCAACTTTCTTGCGTCTGATTGTTCTGTGGTTTGGTTTCGTGGTCGATACGAGTGCATGGTTATTGGCGACTAACTATAACGTGTTTGGATGTATGATACGAACTTTGAAGTTTCCAATAAATCAAGGCATAGAGGTCAACTTCCATTTATGGAAGCCCACTTTCTCTGTATTGGCAGCACTTTTGCATCCAAAACATTCCTCGAAGAAAACAAAAATTAGTTTGTTATTAGTGTGGTAATGTAGAATAAAAATCATCTTTATTAATGTAAAGATAAGTGCAGATTTATCTACTTATTTTTAATGATAAAATGTAATTTTATTAATTAAAGAGATAAATGTGTTATTAAAAATTATATTTCCCTTTATTTTTTGAAACATTTACCTCTTCATTAATAAAAAGATCTTTAACTCCATAAGTCAGTTTACCATTGATGAAGAAATCTGGAAAAGTTTAAAAGGAAACAGCTGGACTGTAGAGTAAAAGCCATTCAAATGCTAAGGATATTAGTTTTTTTATAAATAAAATAAGTGCTCATTAAGCACTGATGTTATACAAATATATTTAATTTGACATGTATTGGATTTTTTTTAGTTTAAAATCTGTGCATTGACAGTGTAAAATTTTTTAAACTGTCAGCATATTATCCACCATTGATTTGTATTACTTTTATTTTTTATTTGAGAGTCAATGATGGTTAACAAATCAATGATGAATGATTTACTGATACTGTAAAAAACATTTACACTGTCAGTGTATACATATTAACTTTTTTTTTTTTTTAAAGCAAAATATCCTTATAATACGAATTAAAGAATTAATATCTACCACTCTATCAAGGTGTATCACTATCCACTTCAACAATTGTTACTTTGAGGAATAGGACATTTGCTTTTGATGGATACATTGAGGATTCAAAACGGGATGTTACATTAGTGAAATAAATCTTCGTTAGTCAAAAAATTGTATTGCTTTGTAAAAATTTCATCAAATATGAGCTTTATTGTAAAACAAGATAAAACTTTATTGTATTTATCGTTATGGAAAAGTGAATACAATTTCCATAAATTTTTTTTTGCCAGTAACAACTATGAACTATTTTTTATTCTTAATTACCTATTAAATTTTATATATTGGTGAAATTGGTCTTTGAATAATAATAATTTTAAATTACTAATAGACCAATAAGGAATCTGTTTCCACCATACTCATATTAACATCCGTTTCCTCGTTGGCCTATTAATATTTTAACATTATATTTATGCAGAAATCAATTTCACGAACAATTAAAGTTTTAGGGCTAATTAGGAAAAAAAAGAAATTAATGGTAGTTATTTACAAAAAAAAAATATAAAGTTTAAGGGGGGTTTTGTGGACATTTCTCTTATCTTTAAAACAAACATGGCTATGTATACTTGGTGAGTTATTCTTAAGCCCAAATAAAAGGTGAAAATTATGTTAGATAATCAACAATCAATATAAAAATTTATCAAAACTCTATAATATGGATCCACAATATGACAATGTTAATGCTAGATCGTTTGGGTATATTGTGGAATCGATATGATAATATGGCAATATTAATCCATAAGCAACACATAGGATCTTTTGGATATATTATCAAAAGAGAAAAGGTTACAACATGGCCTATTGGATATAGAAAATTAAGCAAGGGTTCCCCATTGAATGAACACAAGCGGGTAAAAACTATTTTAGTAGTCTTGGATACAAACTAGAAGGTAAAACAACAAAAGTCACGGGTTAGAGTCAATGGAATAAATGATAATAAGTCCCTAAGATCATAAGTTCAAGTCACAGAAGTTCCTTCTTGGGAGAATAAAATAATACAAGGGGTATTTATGCTTGAGGGTGGCACACTCAATAAATTCATAGGTCGAGAGGAGTCACATGTCAAGGTTGATGTATTGTTATTGTCTACATATGTAATTTGAACACTCAAATTTTGTCCGGCCAGAAAAAAGCCCAGAATGTTTAAATTGAAAACAATAAAAATATTTTTTTAATTTCGGTTAATAAATAATAATTACAATCATGTATGAGGGAAATATAATGAGTAGTAATTTTAAATTTAGGTTGATAAGGTCCCTAAATTTAAGTGCTTGGATTAACTGAAAATATAACAAATGATAATGCTAATTTTATATCGATAAGGTTCCTATATCTAAGTGATTGGATTAACCGAAAATTCAAAATAATAAAAAGTAACTAAAAATAATTAAATTAAGATGGACCCTAAAGAGCCCACAATCATTTTTCAAAGAAAAAAGGATAAAAATAATATTGTATCATTATTTTATTCATTTTCTTGAATTTTATTATAAAATAAGTAAAGAATAATTAAGAGTATTTTTTATGTTATTTTTGTAATTAAATTCGAATTTTAAAATAGAAATAAGAGAAATGCTCTTAAAAATCACTTTTAAATACCAAATAAACAAAAAAATAATTTTTTATATTTTATTTTTAGAAAATATAATTTTATAAAATTAAAGCATACTCAGATAATTATTTATTTATTTTTTCGGAATTTATAGAATATAAAAGTAATTAAAATATAATTTAATTATGTTTTAATTAGATTTTTCAAAATAATGGATAAATACTAAGTCAAAATCTGACTTAGTTGGTAGTTTAAATCCCATAAAAGTAGTGTTATTGGCCCCAAAAAACTAGGTTTCAGTTAATCAAAATTTAAGGGATTAAGGTTAATTAATTTCATTATAAATAGGGGTTAAGGTAAAAAGAATTTTTTTTAAACACTTTGCTGCGTCCAAAAAGAATTAGTGAGAAGAAAATTACTCTGCCAAAAAATAGTCATTATAGCTACTGTGTAAGAGAGAGTTCTTTTTTATTCAGAGTGATTTGGTGCAACCACGCCCACGGTAGCACTGTGCACTCACTGCGTCTCGCCATCATAACCGTTGGATCTGCATACTTTTCCTCCATCACGTTGACCCAGAGCTACATCTAATCATTTGGCGAAAACACACTGCGGTTTCACTGTGACGCGCCACACAAGATCATCTCCCGTGTAGAACACGGGATTCGCTGCGGACAGGCTTACTGCAAGCTTCTGTGGAACCCCCAGGACAACCAACCCACACGCGCCACGTGGCCAGGCATGGTAAACCCCCCAATCCCCTCCAATCTGCATCTGACACGTGTCAGGCTCTTTTCCAACCACTGTACAGGATCATATCCCTCCCAGTGTTAAATAAAAGGCACTTCTTCTTTGCAAGCAGGTATAGTTTTAGTTTTGTTTTTATCATTTAATTATTTTACATGGTAATTTTTTATGATCCCATTATTAAAATATAAAAATAATTTTTATGAACTAATAATTCATTGATTAATATCCTTATTTTAGCAATGTAAAAAACATTAAATACTAGAATTTTAGGGATAATGAGTAAGCATAAAAATAATTAGTATATCATTATTTTATGGGTAATTAATATTCTGTTTTGTCAAATTTTACCATTTTATTATTAATTTTTTTATTTTGTAATTATCCATCAATTGTTAATAAATAATAATAATCTCCTAAAAAATAATTTAATAAACATTTAAAATGTGAAATAAATCACTTTAATGTATTTTTCAATTAAATTAAGCATTATCCTAGTCATGTAAATAATCTATAGATTTTTTATTATATATATATATTAAGGTTTTAAACCATACATTTGAAAATTTAACATTTTTAAATAAACATACCTATAAAGTACCTTTCAAAAAATAAATTAATGTTGAGATTTAATCAATGATGGAGAGAAGGCCGCCCTGAAGGTCTCTTTCTTCTCATATCATCTTCGAAAAGTCGCGCTACGCCGCTTCTTTTCAATCGATTAAATCTCAAAAATTAATTTATTTCATTTTCTAAAATAACCAAATAAAAACTATTTTTCAATAATAAACAACACTTAAAAAATATACTTTTTTTGACTAAAAATATATTTTCTTTAATTAAAATACACTCAACCAACAAACCATTTTCTACTTAAAGAACTATATCAGCCTTGATCCCCTTAATAGGGGTACGTAGGACCAAAGTCAATATTGTCAGGCCCAATAATAAAATTAATTTTTTTTCTTTCATAATAATTAGTTAATTAAACAAATAAAATAATAATAATAATAATAGCAATAAAGTCATACATTTTAATGAAGGGTATCGCTCAAGGCGGACGGGCAGGGTGCTAATACATTCCCTACCTTGTAACCGACTCCCGAACCTGAATATCAAAAATCCAAAAGCCTAGGGTAATTGGGCTTAAAAGATTTTTCTACATTTTTAACTATAAAATGTAGTGGCGACTCTAAACAAAGTCGTGCAGCCGAAAATCGGGGCGCGACATGTAACGTGCCATTTTTCCTTGCGAGACAATTCAACAAACTTTCTTATATCTCCTATCATATGTCTTGTTGTTACCATAACTCGCAACAATTCTGAATGGCACGAAATAATCGTGACTAGGTGAGTCACGACCAAATCGTTCTCCTTAAGACGTTTCGTGGTACTGCTAAAATTGTGTAATAAGACTATCAAACACATCGTCCCTAGGATAAAACAACTCTGTTCTCTGTTATATGAGTTCTTACTACACTATAAAAATCGCTCTCGAATACACCCACAATATGGCTACCAGCGACAATTCTCAAATTCCTACAGTATGACCACTTGTGCTAATTCTTTTTCTACTATACTAACTACTAGTGTCAATTTTCGAAATTCCCACTTTGGTTGCATGTGCCAAACCTGAAGTGCCACGAAAAGAAAGAGGGAGAAGGTTGTCGGAAATGCGTCGGCGAAATATAAGGGGGGAGAAAAAGAAGTTGAGAGGTAAACTCCTTCAACTTGGTGCAAATTATAATGAAGGAATGAGACCTCCATTTATAGCCTGAGGCCATCAATGACTCTTTCATCAATGACACTTTTACCAACGGCTCTATTACCAATGACTCTATCATAATGGCCGAGATCTCCTCCAACGGTTCTCTAACGGCTCTTTCTTTGTTGCATGTGTGCGTTGACTTGGTCAACACACGGTCCAAGCCAAAAGACCCCAAAAAATTAAATAAATTAATAAATAAATATTTTATTAAAAAGAATGTTGGACTGCAACTTAAGACTTATAAAGCCTTTCAACTTCCCTCCTCCAAACAAAGTGAGACTAGTGAGTTTTTTCGTTTCACTTCAAAACATTATTTTCTACAAATTCAAACAATCCCTCACTTGAAATTAAAAAACGATTTCCAGGAATTTCTGTGGCCTCAATAAGATTGTGCATAAACAAAGGTGTGATGCGACTTGAACCTTTGCATAGTGAATAAGATCCATATTTTACTAGAGTGACTCGTAGTCTTGAACTCTATCTACAACATCAAACCACACACAACCTTTTCAAAGGTGTATTCTGTAAAGCCCGTGTGTTAAAGGTCATGCACGTCTATCCCAGTATAATGAATGCTCTAGAAATTTATGCCCCAAAATTTCATAGAAAGCGGCCCCCGCTTCCACATTCACATAAGTGAGTCTATCAAGAGTACCCCTGTAGCCTATGTACTCCACTCCAATTAGAGTATAGATCTCATTAAGAGTTTAACTCATCCTTACATATGATGCATGAATCATGCTTCTCATAATTTTATAGCATGTTCATTCTCATATCACTTCACGACTTGTTATTACCCATTGAACCTATTTCTTGGGATCTCCAGTTAGTTAGGTCAGGTTACCATCATGAGTGATTCTCGTTCTAAGGGCAATAGTCCCATTCTATGAGAAGTAGTATGGACTTTCTTTTTAGCTAGTTCTTTCATCAAAGGATCTACTAATTTATTGTCAATGTGTACATGATTCACTCTAATAGCTCCTGTAGAGATTAACTCTCTAATAGTATTGTGCATATGACGAATTTGTCATTTCTTACTGTTATAAAAGCGATTCTCAATTTTTGCAATAGATGCGGTACTATCATAATGGATTAACACAGCTGGAATTGTTTTTTCCCATAGGGAAATCTCTACAAGCTAGCTTCTCAACCAACTTGCTTCTTCACTAGCTGTTGATGGTGCTATCATCTCAGCTTGTATAATGGTTTGAGCCAAAATAAGATATTTCTTTGACTTCCATGAAACAGTCCCACCAGCTATGCTAAATATATAGCCACTAGTTGCTTTGAAATAATATGAAAGAGTGTTTATCATCGCTGAATCCTTCTAGGATAGTTGGAAACCTTTGGTAATGTAATCCAAGGTTCATTGTTTGCTTAAGTTATCTCATTACATTTCTATAGCATACTAATGTTCTATACTAGGACTACTGGTAAACCTGCATAATAATCCCACAACATATGCATTGTCGAGTCTAGTGCAATCAGTGGCATACCAATGATGCTAGCATACTCAGCTTGCCTTAAACCTTCACCAGTGTTCTTAAAAAGTTTTACACTTGGATCATATGGTGTGCTAGCAGGTTTACAATCAAAGTATTTATATTTCTTTAAGATCTTTTCCACATAGTGAGATTGATCCAAATAAATTCTTCTTTTGACCTAGTAATTTTTATACCAAGGATTACACTTGCCTCTCCAAGGTCTTTCATATCAAAGTTGTTACACAATAATGATTTCATATTATTCACAACATGAATGTTGGAACCAAATATGAGTAGGTCGTCTACATAGAGACATATGATAGTGCAAATGTCATTTTCTGATTTATAATAGATGCATTTGTCACTTTCATTCACCTTAAACTCATTCGAGATCATTAAGTTGTTAAACTTTTCATGCCACTGCTTAGGTGCTTGCTTAAGACCATACATCGACTTATCTAACTTGAAATCTTATTTTCTTGCCCATGTATTACAAAACCTTCAGGTTGTTCCATATATATTTCTTCTTTCAAATCACTATTTAAGAAAGCAGTCTTAACATCCATTTGATGTACTAATAAATTATGTGTCGCAACAAGCAAAATTAGTACTCTAATGGATATTATTCTAGTAACACGTGAAAAGGTGTCGAAGAAATCTACATCCACCCTTTGCCTGAAATCCTTAGCTACAAGGCGAGCGTTGTATTTATCCACTGTGCCATCCAGTTGCAGTTTCTTTTTCAATATCCACTTACAACCAATAAGTTTGCAACCAGGAGGCAAGTAAGCTAAATGCCAGGTCTTGTTAGACTCTAGAGAATCCATTTAATCATTTATGGCCTCTTGCAACATATTAGCATCCAAATAAGTCAAAGCTTCTTGGAGAGTTGATGGATCATCGTCGAATGTATAGAGCATATAATCAGGTCCATACTCTCTAGCAGTCCTTGTTCTCTTACTTCTTCTAGGTTCTATTTCTAACTCATCGTTATTATCATTATTGCTAATCACATGTATGTTACTAGTTGTTGTGCCCCCACTATTCCTCAATTTAAAAGGGAATTTCATTTCATTGAAGTCTGCATCATTAGACTCAATGATCACTTTTGTGTTAAGGTCATAAAACCTGTACGCTTTGCTGTTTATATCATACCCAGTGAATACACATTCATAGGCTCTACTTATGAGTTTAACTCTCTTGGGGTCTGGTATCTGGACATAGGCCAGGCAACTCCATGTTCTCAAATAAGACAAGTTTAGTTGTCTATTCTTAATAATTATTCTAGTAACAAGTCATTCATTGGGGATCCGGCGGATCTATGTTATGTGAGATTTTTTCTGATATTACGGAGTATGGCTTTGCCAGTAATTTCTTTCATGAGGCATTAACCTCTATTCTATTGGAGGCTGGGGGTTGGTGGATAAAGAAAGATGGATAATAAGGATTGCATAATATCAAATTTTCGGCCTCACATAGGTTCTTATCGATTCTCCCCGGATATGAGGATCACCTTTGACATGTCCGACATGTTGTTGACTTGGAGATGAATTCTTCGGACGTACCTTCTGCGGTCGTTACGCTTGGTCGGTCATGCTGGGACCAAAGAAAAGTAGAAGCCTCAACCGTGTTGAAGGCATTATAACTACAGTAGGATTAAGACCTCCAAAATCATCATCTACATCCCATCGCTACCCTTTCAGCCCTTTAAATGTTCATCTCCCCGCATGCGGGTGATGATCATTCTAGTTCATGAAGCCAACCAAGTTGCTCATGGGAAGGAACATGTAAGGGAGAAGGACAAAACTTCATCTCTTCGAACGGAGCCTGAGTTTCCTTTTTTAATACTATGTAAAACCTCCTCATCAACAGACGTTTCCTGAATAACCATTCATTTCATGAAAAACCTGCATTTGTTAGCAACTGAATCACTCTCTCCTCTCGTAGTGGGCCCTTTTTCTTTCCCCCACTGGCATGAGGAAAGGGTCCATTCCACTAGCTCTTCTTCTTGATATAATAAAGAGAGGGGTGCACTTTTTGTGGAAAGACTATTTATGAGAGGGCTTTCCCCTCTCAACAGATTGTTCCTTAGCAAGGTGCCAATTTGTTGAGAGGGTTATTACTCTCATTTTTGGCGTGTTCTTTTTTATTTGAATAAGTAAGTGAACTCAGTTTTATTCTTTGTTCGCCATCTCGACTTTGTTGAAATAAATTCCAACGCCGGTGTA
>NC_032020.1:5867643-5867889 GCF_001865875.1 Lupinus angustifolius
TATTTCAACAAAGCTGAGATGGTGAACAAAGAGTAGAACGGAGTTTTCTTACTTAATCAACAAAAAGAACATAACGAAAATGAGAGTATTAATCTTTCAACAAATTGACACTGATGTCAGGACGATTTTCTGAGAGGAGAAAACTCTCAAAAAAACACCGAAAAATGCTTTCAACAATTATCACTTATATTTATTACTAAACAACATTACTTCCATAAAGAGACTAGGTTGTCACACCCTAGTCAT
>NC_032020.1:5867989-5868558 GCF_001865875.1 Lupinus angustifolius
TAAGTGTTTGAGACAAGTAATTTTTATGACTTGAAATAATTTTTAGGTGATCAATCTAAAAAGAGCATTAAGTACTTCTCAAACAAATAAAATTAACCAAAGCACCAACTTGAATGATTAAAATTCAAACTTTAAAATAAACGAAGAAGTAAAATACGTAATCAACTTACAAATGAAATTGTTAGGAGCATGAGCCATCCATCCAAGGATGGGATGCTTTAGGTTCCAAATGAGATTACAAAATGGATTTTTGCATCTAATTTGCCTTCTCCTTTCTCCTCTTGAATTATATGAAAAACTACTCTAAAAACTACCTAAAATGAAAGGAAAAGAAGAGGAATCAACTAGGAAGAATTTATAATGAATGTACAATACATCAGGAAGAATTTAGAATGAATGTACAATGCGTTACAAATGAGAATTTCATGCCTTTTTATAGGCCAAAGTGCTGGGCGCTCAGCTGCCATTTTTGGCAGCTAAGCGGCTCACCATTGGTTTCCCTATGAAGAGCCACTTTGGCCCCTACTTGACCCCTATGGTAGGCTAGGTTACATGCATGGTGACTCCTC
>NC_032020.1:5868658-5870823 GCF_001865875.1 Lupinus angustifolius
GCTAAGCTGCCTGTTTCAGCAGCTTAGCTGACCTGGCCTGGTGCTTGGCTGACCTAGCCTGGTGCTTGGCTGACCTGGCCTGGTGCTTGGTGCTTGGCATGGCTGGACAACTTGTTGCTTGATTTTATCATGGTGAAACAACCTTTTTTCCTTTGGTTTGTTTCTTGATTTTTGTTGGTTGCTTGGCACTTTTGGGTTGTTTTCTTTAAGTTAAGGTAAGCATTTGATTTTTGCAAGTTGCTTGGCCTACTTTAACTTAGGTTTCTTCAAGACGAAGTAAGCTACCTTCCTTCAAGGCTAAGTAACCAAATTAAGGACATAGCATGCCATGCTTTAACTTGATTACTTTTAGCAATTCATTTTGAGCTTTTGTCTTGAATTTTGACTTGAATTCTTATCCATCTTTGAATTTATTCTTTAATATTCAATTTCCTACAAAACTCAAAGAAAACTTGGACAAGAATTAATAAAGAACTAATTTATTCAATCATGCAAAATCCACCTAAAAAGTGTTAATTTAAGTTGGTTTTCTACAATTTGCATAGGATACGTGCCATAAAATGATGGTGAAAAGTGTATACTTTTTGCATTTATCAGACTCCCCCAACTTAAAACTTTGTTTGTCCCCAAACAAAAGGTAAAATAACAACCACTTGGCTTTGGAAAAATTAGGTTTGTACAAGATCAAAGCTTATGCATGATTCCTTTTTAAGTTCCATGAGATGTGTTTACGATTATGCGACTTTGACTCATAATGCTTCAAACTAAGAATTAAACACATATTTTCAATAACTCATTTAGCAATTCACTTATTAAAAATGTTATCAATCAAAGAGATGCATTTCACAAACGGTTCAAGAATGGAACCAAATGGGGTAAGTGTTTCACTCAAAACTCAACTTGTTTGATTTGTAAGAATTTAATTTTGTTTTTCATCTTAACACTTACTTTGATTGCACAAATTTTTCAAGAATCACTAAGGTCTTATTTAGGTTGTAAAGAGGCTTGGCTATCAAAGGAAATTGGTTTTTCAAGATATTCAAAGATACTTTCAAAGTTAAAAGAGAGCAAAAATTAACTTTTTTTTAAAAGCATATACTCCTTTCAACTTTTTTCCATTTTTCCTTCCCTCATTCTGTTTCTTGACATTTTTGTCTAACTTCTCTATAATTTTCTCAATCTCTTTTCACTCCTTTTTTATTTTGGATATTTTTCTTTTTTTTTTGACTTGTAAAGAGATTGAGAATTTTTCCTTGAACACTTTGTTACATGGCCAACCATTCCCCCCAACTTAATTTCTTGCATCAAACTTCCTTTTTAAAAATGCTCTATTTTTACTTAGAAAAGTATAGGAGATTATTTTTGTTTTTCCATATTAGGCTCAAGGGTTGATTTTGAAAATAAAATTTTATTTTAAGGCTCAAAGGGGTTAACAAAGGATATTCCTACTTTTGGTTGGTCATTTTTGGTCAAGTGACTCATTCTAATTGAAAGAACTTGCCTTGATCATATCCTATCAAATTATGTGAAACCAGGTAAAGAAAGATCCAAACAAAATCAATGGTGCAAAACCAAAAAGTTTCTCACTAAGCTCACATAATTATTGTGTTTGGCTTACACTCCCTCACAAGGTTGGGTCAAATTCACAAGGTCATGATAAATGATTTTCCAAAACGTTTGCATTTTGTCCAAGTTATAACATTACGAATTATTCACAAAATTTTCAATTTTTCATATGATATTGCTCATCAAAGCTTGTAATTTACAAAGTCATTGATCTTGAAAAATGTTTAAGTCAAGTTTGTGTTTATTTACTTCGTTTATTTTAAACAAATTCACTTTTTAAATAAATCTTCAAAAAGAAAAAATAAACACACTAAAAAAAATAATTTTAAAAAGTAAGCACTCTAAAAATAAAAATAAATACACTAAAAAAATACAGCAGAAATAGCATAAAGTTTTAAAATACAACAAAATTTCATTCTTTCAAAATTTTATACACACTCCCCCCAACTTAAGTACTTGACTTGTCCACAAGTCAAAAAAAAAATATTTTTAGGAAGTTTGTATAATATTTTGAAATAATGAAAAATAAAATTAAAACTAACCACCATTTTTAGGAGAACACAAAATTTCATTCTCCTTGTTTTCACTATCCTCTCCTA
>NC_032020.1:5870923-5881183 GCF_001865875.1 Lupinus angustifolius
CCAAACAACATGTTTTTTCATGAAAATGATGTGTAGAAAAACATTTCAATCATATTTCAAATCCAAGTGATAAAATGGAAGTCCAAACAGTATTTATGGAACTTCAAAATACATTTTATCACACCAAACATCCATATATAAATCCATTCATAATTTCATGAATTTATTTTGTTAAGTGAAGAACCAAATAACACAGTTTTTAGGAGTTCTCAAGTTTGGAAAAATTCATTTTTGGCACAAATATAACAAGCATGCTCTTAGTTTTAAAAATTAATTTGAGAATTTCAATATCATTTACTAAGGCATGTTGACGGAGATGTTTGGTTAAAGTATCACAAGATAAAGTATCATCATCAAAAAGTACATGGTGAATACTTAACCTTTAAGGATTCAAGTGGCTTCCCTTCTTGAAGAAAAAGTCTAGCCACTAATCCTTGTTTATTTCAATCCCTTTTATGTTGTTCTTTTGAAAAAGTTGATGAGGGGTACCTCCACATCTCCTAAAAATTTTATAACAACAATAAAAGGTTCCTTAACTAGTGGGTTTTCACTCTACTAATTTATTTTTTTTAATTTTTTTCAAATGTACAAAACATAAAAATAAAGATGTACAAAAGGAAAAATAAATTTATACAAAAGAGAAAGAAAACATAATTTATATCTTTGTACAAATTCAAACAATTTGTACCAAAAAAAATAAAAATAAATTTATGCACAATTATTTGATGAATGACATATAAATATGAAATGTTCTATTATTAAAGCAATTCCCCGACAACGACACCAATTTGGTGAAGGATAAATTCGAGAGGATGTTGTTTTTCCCTATCAACAGATCGTTCCTTAGTAAGGTGCCAATTTGTTGAGAGGGTTATTTACTCTCATTTTCAGTGTCTTCTTTTTTATTTGAATAAGTGAACTCAGTTTTATTCTTTGTTCGCCATCTCGGCTTTGTTGAAATAAATTCCAACGCCGATATAATGGTTTCAAGAATATTCCAGTTACAACTTACTTCTTAATAATCATGTGAATGAGTTATTCCTTCTTTGCCCCATCTCGGCTTTGTTAGAATAAATTCTAACGCCAATACAATGGTATCAAAGCAATCCCTTATTACAATCATGCAAAATTCACCTAAAAAGTGTTAATTTAAGTTGGTTTTCTACAATTTGGATAGGATAAATGCCATAAAATGATGGTGAAAAGTGTATACTTTTTGCACTTATCACTTTCCCTTTGAATGAGTAGATCTTCTATCCCCCATGCCTACCTTTACTCAATGCTCCCGAAGTCCGAAATGGAGACTGCGTGTGGACAAGGTGCATGGAAGTTCAGTTACAGAAATGGTAGTCGTGGACTGGTACCGCATGCATACTTTTGGTAATCCTTATTGTGATCCCTCACTCTAGGCTAAGATAGTCTCTTAAGTGCTAGCGTGATGGGAGAGCATATAACAATGAACCTTATCTACAGTATTAGTTCCCTCCTACCAGGAATTTAAACAAGTTCTCTTAAGTGCATGTAGAGATCCGTAGGGGCTTATAGTTTAATTGGTTGAAACATATCGCTCATAATAGTAATATTTTAGGTTCCAACCCTACTAAGCCTACCACCCCCTTCTCGTCACCCGATACAAGAAGGTAGTCGAAGTCCCCTCAACTCTTAGTTTTATGGGAAGTCATTGCATTCCTAGTCGATTTCTCTCATTGCGATGCCCCTTAATGCTACGAAGTTAAGCAGGCATAGAGACCAACCAGTTGGTCTCTATCCAAGAAAAGATCTTTCATCAACCTCGGCTCGGTATTGGTAGTCTCATTCTTTCCCTGCTAGCCCTGGTATGAGTTGAGGGGAGTCTTGTCTTATTCTACTCTAGGCTCACTCCACCCCTTGTCTAGTCTTATTTTAGGAGGGACTCGATTTTTAAGAAATCTCTGACTCTGTCTTTGGGCTAAAGCATATAATCAGTTCTCTCCTCACTAACGAAAGTATCTTAGTTAGTAGCATCAGCTCTTCCAAGTCCGATTCTGAATGATAGTACTCTATTTCCATTAGTAGCTTCCCCCAACTGAGCTAGGCAACTTCCCTAATGAAATTAATATAGCATAAATTAAATTAGGGAGGCCGTAGATGAAAACCTCTTCAATAAACTTTGTTCGCTTTTGCTTCTGAATCTGGATGGCGGCTTTAGTTGGAGAAATGAGTCTTTCCGTTATGGTTTAGGGCTAGTGAGTTACTAGACGTTCGTGAAGGAAACCTGCCAATAATAGATATCACTCGTAGACATAAAACCATTTTCCTCTTGTATAGGCGACATAGAAAAATGAAATAACTTCTTGTTATTGTTTTGAAAAGCATTGCGTATAGTTCTAGGGGTTGTAGAACAACTACTTGTTCGCCATCCTTTTTCCCTTAGCCAATATCGAGACTCTAATACTCCTTGCGCTTAGTCCACTGCAGGTGCTTTGATGGAGAGTCACTTTCGGGTTGTAGGGTGCAAGGGGATCTTGAATCAATTCCCTTTTTGCTAGTAGCTAGTTTAGATATGGCAAGCGATTCGAGTCAAGTTTTTCAGTTAAAGAACCAATAATATATATATATATATACATATATATATATACATATATATATATATATACATACATATATATATATATATACATACATATATTATATATGTATGTATATATATATATATATAGAATCTCAACTTTGCTTGTTCGCTCCCGATACGCCTAAGCCGAATAGAGGGATATGGTCTTTACCTAAGTGGAACGACAATGCAAGCTCACTCTTGAAGAGACTTATGTACCACTAGTTGTTTTTCTTTGTGTATTGAACTTTGTTGATGCTCTCTTCTGTGGAAAGTAATGAAAATGCTACGGTGGTCAGGCTCTTAATGATTATTTTATATTTATGGTCCTTCCATTAATTACATAAAAGCAAAATAAAGCCTAAAATATGTAGTGTAGAAAGCATGAGATGTAGATGAGTGATCAAGAGAGCTTAGTTTTTAGGATCGTTAATTTCCTACGATGTAGTTGCCCGTAGTGATATCCTAATTTGGCTACTTCCCCCATTCATCAAGGCAGGACATAAGAAAGGACACTATTGCCAAGAGGCCCCTGAGAAGCGCAACAATCTGGTAGCATATCCTTTAGTGAAGGGGCATAGCGTTTACATACAAACCTAACTCAGTAAGGCCAATCAGTTAGTTTAGTGAGCATGCATGTGTTTTAATTCTAGTTATTTTTTGCTTTCATCCTGCTAACATATAGGAAAGATCGTCTCAACCAACGGTTTTAGGGCATGACGCTTGGAGCTACGTGCTTGAGGGGCCTTTAGAAAGGGCATTAGGCAAGGTAGGATTAATATGACCAAGGTTTCGAAGAGCTTTAACTGTCAGGATGGCTTCATTTATAAGGGGATCTGGTCTTCTTACCCATTACAAAGACCAACCCAATCTAGGTAAGAACGAAAAAGGAACGACAGAAGGACTGATAGTGATTTGTTAGAGTCAGATCCATGAGAAGTAGTTTAGGATATTGCCCATGCTCGCCTAAGCTAATCGAAGTTCCAAGTACACGCAACTAGCAATGTGAAACCGAAGTCTTTCTACTAAACATCGGGGCTTTGAGTTCTGTTCCAGAAGCGATCACTTTCAAGGGGCATAGGCATAGCTACGTTGGAGAAGAAAAGAAGGTCGTTACCTAAGTTTGAAGGGAAGCTAGGGAAAAAGGGCTTGGTCCAGCCTGACACTAGAATAAATTCAGCACTAAGAGGTTTAGGTACGTAGTGCAAGTAGCTAGACCTACAGGGTACGAGTTCAATACCATACTTGGAATGAGATAGAGAAGGAACGTAAGACTCTCCGCAAGAGAGGTCAAGGGGCCCAGCTACATGTGAAAGGAAAGTTATAACTAGACTAAAAATCCTAGGGTGCCTAAGGAAGATGCTTCATAATAAAAATCCATTAGAATAAATTCAGCACTAAGAGGTTTAGGTACGTAGCACAAGTAGCTAGACCTACAGGGTACGAGTTCAATACCATACTTGGAATGAGATAGAGAAGGAACGTAAGACTTTCTGCAAAAGAGGTCAACGGGCCCAGCTACATGTGAAAGGAAAGTTATAACTAGACTAAAAATCCTAGGGTGCCTAAGGAAGATGCTTCATAATAAAATTCCACTACCTTCACCCTGATAGGCTAACCTGAGCATACCAAGGGACTTACTGACCGAACCAACTCAACGACTTTAGAAAATAAATTTAATGGCAACCATCAATGTCGTGATTAGCCAGCTCTTCGTTGGTTGGCCTACCCCCTTTGGTAAATTAATTTCATATGCTCCCCTCCTCCCATAAGTTTGAAAGCATTGTCTGACCATCACTATTCCAAAAGGAACCATTATAAGGTCAACTCGTGCTTTTTCTGCTCCAAAATCGGTGACCTTGACAAAAAAAATGCTCAAAAATAGGCCATTGGTTGAGCTGAAGAAAGACTACTTCTACTTATGAGGTGCTCTTCTTTTACTATCTTAGTGACTATAGGTCGGTTGACGGCAAGGAAGGAAGTGAAGCTTTCCCATATCATGTATGATTTATAAAAGTAGGGTCTGTAGCAGAATAGCTGCCCTAGGAAAAAGACTCTGAAATTAGTGATTCATTAGATAGAGAAATCGTGAAAATTCCTCCACGAGAAAGAACGATTGGTGGAAGCTAGTCCATGAAGATTCTCCCTTTTCTTACATGCAATTCCCCTCTTTCGGTAAGAGCCTATCCTTGATCCAAGCCGAGTTTTATCCTCCTAAAAAAACACATAAGGGGCCACCCTTTTCCCCTTAGCCCTCCCTCTCACTCCCTAACCTAAGGACTTAAAGCAAGGCCACGTCCAGACAACTACCACAAAAAGAGGACAACAGGTTTATAGTAAATTATTTTAGTTGGAGTTGCCCTTATTAAGTTAAGGGGACATAAATTCTTGATTGTTTAGTTGAAAGTCAAGCAATCAATTTACGAGAAGAGCTTCGCAGGGAAAGCAAAAGAATAAAGAAAAAGGGTCGAGACAAGAACCTGACTCTCTTAGAATAGGCTTGAAGCCCTCATGTCCTACAGGAAGTGGAAGTCAGAAATCCTATCTATGTTTTTCAATAAAAAGATCTAAATCTATAATGAAGAAATCATATTGTGCTTCTATTTTAGGATCCTAAAAATCCTCAGACACCGAGACTATGGGGAATCCATATTAATGAAAATATTAAAAAAATTACAAGAAACCACCTTACCATCCATCTCTGGGCTTTAGGATTAAAAATGGAACTCCTTCATCCAGGAATTCTATAGAAATAACATAACCTATTTTTTTACTTTGCATGCATTTCTGATTGGAACAAGCATTTTATGATAGAATTGTGCGAAGGGCAAGTCCGGAAACTTAGAAACTAATTATTTGTCATATTTGTAAAAAAGTAAAAACAAATCGGACGAAGACTTCGGACGGGCGATCTTCTTTCGCTTTTAAAAGTGAATGTTGGCTTATCCCTTTCTTGTCTGGTGTATTAGATTAGACTCTGTTATAGGTCATTTGGAAGGGCTCCGTTTCTATTTTAGGGCATAATGTTGTGGTTGTTTCCTCTCCTTTCAGTCGAGTGACTTCGTACCTCTCCTGACCGAGAAAAAGAAGTTCCAGAGGCATCCTCAATTCATATTGATTTGGTTTTTTCTGCACCATATTTTGATCTCTTCTTCTTCGATCCGGAATTCCCAACAAATCCTTGACTCCTCGAATACAATGGGATTTTGCACCTAGCAAATCTTTCACTCTACCTTCTCTTATTAACACAATAGAATGTTCCTGCGTATTATGACCTTCGCTCGGAATGTGAGCAAATATCTCATGTCGATTGCTCAATCGTACTTTGTCTATTTTACGTGGAGCTGAATTTGGTTTATTCAGTGTTCTCATTAAAAGACGTGGGCGTACTCCTTGCTTCTGGGGACATTGATCCGAAGCTCGAGTACGGTTTGTGCATCGTTTTTCTTATCTACCATGAAGAATCTATTTGCCCTAGCACTAGTGATTACTCCCGATCCGAAGCACCCCTTTTCCATTCAAAGAGAGATCCAATCGTCAAAATAAATAAAAAGGCCATCATAGACCAAGATCCAAACGGATCAATCTTGTTGGGAGGTACTGCCCAAGGAAAAGAAAAGGTTACTTTCAGATCAGAAATAATAAATAAAATTGAAACAATATAAAATTGTATATCGAAAAGACTTTTCGCATCATTGAAAGGATCGAAACCACATTCGTAGGCTAACAATTTTCTAGATAGGTCGAACTATTGGAAGCAAAGGGAAAAGAAAGACCGAGGGGGATCAAAGAAACTAGCAGACTGATCACTAAATAGATACAAATAGGTGCAAATTCTGACATTACCACAACCCACTTTGTTCTTTCGCTCCTTGCTCGCGGAGCGACATACCAAAAAGAAAAAAGAAAAAATGAAGGATACCAATGAAGTTGACAATTAATGACTTGTTCGAACACCAGGAGTGGTCGTATCCTATCCTTTCCTTATTTGATCAAAGAGACTACTCATAGGGATCTTGAACCACCTCTTCCTTCATGCCTTTCTTGAAGGAATTGGTCTTGGGCCCGAAGTTGTAGCTGGAGGGAAACACTTGCTTCCGCAAGGGCCTGCGTTCGAGCATCAAGAAGAGCCTCCGCCTCCTCATAAAAATGAAAGGGCTTTCAACGCTCTGCCGCTGTCGCGCCTGTTCTTCGTCACGAGACCCATCTAGTTGTCGGAATTGCTCCAACGAGTTCCCGACTTTGTCAAGAACTGTATGGAGGCCAAGCAAACTAAATTGGCACGCCTCACCCTCCTCGGGCGATTCGATCCGGCATTCACTCAAGTGGTGAATCTCTCTCTCCACTTGATCGAGCTTTGCGATAAGGTCAGAGAGCTTGTCCCTTCCACTAGGCGGCAGATTAAGATTCAACACCGGGCGCTGAGAAAAACCAATGTCGCTTCCACCCTCCTCTCTTGCTAGATCTTCCATGTTGTAATAGGTATAGCCTCCCAAGCTAGAAAGAATACAAAGAAGAAGAATTAGGGTACCGGGACCAATCGCCTCCCCAATAAGTCTAAGAAAAAGGAGGCGTAACGACCTTACCAGTAGCATGGATTGCACTTTGACTACAAAAATAGTCCAATCCAAGCCGAGTAGAATACAAACTAAATAGGTCACAACAAAAACTATTAAAAGTAAAAATACAACTTTGGCTATCTTACGTGGAGCTGAATTTGGTTTTTTCGATATTCTCGTTGAAAGACGTGGGCCTACTCCTTTCTTCTGGGGACATTTATCTGAAGCTCGAGTATGGTCTGTGCGTCGTTTTTCTTCTTTACCATGATGAATCAATTGATTGAATGTAGGCATCACTCTTTCCTTTGTGCTTACTCCCTCTTTTTGCCATATTACTAGTGATTACTCCTCATCTGAAGCACCCCTTTTCCAAACATAGAGAGATCCAATCGTCAAAATAAATAAAAAGGCCATCATAGACCAAGATCCATGATACGAAAACCAAAATCAGAATTAGGAAGAAAACCATACGAACTTTTTAGTTCTCTTTTGCTCCTTGTTCGTGGAACTGTATACCGGAAAACAAATAAAAATGATTTGGGCCTGGTCGACCCAATCATTCTATTTCGACACATTGGGGCTATGGGACTTGGACCCAATTCTTCCACGACCCCCATTTCCGTTTTGCCCACACGTCTATCACGAATTAGCCTTTCGATTATATAAGAATGGTCGACCTTTGTTTACAAAGCGTGGTTGACTCGCATGTGTTAAGCGTATAGTGGAAGTAGCATGATGGGAGCTTCTTTGCACTTAGGGCACCACCTATAAGCTTCAACCTTCTCTATCTAAGTTAGAGGAGAGAGCACTTAAGACTTTCTAGGCTAGGATCTTCCTTCTCTTATGATATTATATTTATAGTTAAGATCACCTTTCATACCCTTAGTGGAAAGCAGTAGGTAATTGATTAGTCATGCTCATCCAACCTCGGTCTTTGATGAAAAAATAATCTTTCTGGAACTCGACATCATCCTTTGGAATTTTTCCCGTCCATATTTACTTAGGAGGTTTATTCAGAACTACGAATGGGATTTGTTCAAGGCAGCTGCATGGACATTGAGGGCATTCTTCCACTAATAGCAATGAGTAAAATAAGCTTATGGAATCGGAATTTATGTGTCATGCACGATAGTTCGATTGGGAAGGTACCTAAGGTTAGCCAAATCATTACCTTCTTGGATAAGTATATTTTTACTATATTTTTTGAGTGATCCAAGAACTCTCCCTTAGGGTGCATTCTTGGTAAGTAAGCCGAGTCCTTCTTGCTTGAAAGGAAGAATTCCTTTGTGAGTAAAAACTATTAATAAGTCCAAATAGGCCTGAGCCGTTGTGGTATATTACCCAGCCCACTTCCACTAGTTCTTACTTCCTAAGGAAGTGTAAGCCATACTTTCTTGGCGTTGTCAACCATGCTTTGTTTGAGATCTATTGCATGTGAACTTCTTAGTAAACAGGTTTCTTCCTAGGTAATTCGCTTGCGATCACTTACTGGAAAGACTTGCCTTATCCCTATCCTTTGTGTGGTGGATATCCCTTGCCATATTTCCTTTCAAAACTATTGCTTGTCATGTTAGTCCATTATATCGCATGGACAGAACTCCTAATTCCTATTTAATGGCTGGTAACAGGAAATGAATGGAATGGCATTGGTTTATGGGGTACTCCCTCTAAATGGATTAAGCGAAATGGCCTCGTCCCACCGCAAAGGAAGAAAGAGGCTTGCTCACAGAAAATTTCCCAACTGGCTGGGAAAAAGAAGAGAAGGAAAAAGATATGAAAGGAGCTATAAGTGCAAGAGAACTCCTAGAGATGGACTTAAGAGATGGACATACGGGGCTAACCCGTAACAGCAAAAAGAGGGACCCCAATCCCATAAGAACAGGCTTAGAAGAGTGGTTCCAGGAAAATTAAAAATAATAAAATCGTATATCACTTGATACCCTTACTCGCATTGGTCATCTATATACTCACCCGGGAAGGGTACGAAGACTTTTTGCAAAAGGCGAAGGAATGGAACTAGAAGGCTTGAAATAGTCCTCCTTGAAATAATCATTTCTCCTTGCCATTTGATAGAATTATTCATCCTTGCTCTATTGAACTACGTCCATCCTCAGGCTATAGTATGAGTACACTCTTGGTAGACTTAACACCAACAGAATTTCAACTAAATTTTAATCATTCAAGTCGAATAACATTCATCTAGGCCCTTGGCCTTCCATCTTACTTCCCTTATTCAAAAATTTGTAATGCTTGATTGCTAGTAGTAAGAATATAGTTAGATACTTTCTTCCCAGACCTGGTCTTGAAAGGGTAGTTCGGTGTTTATTTTTATTTTGTTGACAGATTAATACTCTCATTTTCATTATGTTCTTTTTATTTATTTGATTAAGTAAGAGAACTAGGTTTTACTCTTTGTTCACCATCTCGGCTTTGTTGAAATAAATTCCAACGCTGGTATAATGGTTTCAAGAATATTTCAGTTACAACTTACTTCTTTAATGATCATGTAATAAGTCATTCCTTCTTTGTCCCATCTCGGCTTTGTTAGAATAAATTCTAACGCCGGTATAATGGTATCGAAGCAATTACCTATTACATAATTATTAAGTACCATTGACTACCATCTCGATTTTGTGGAATAAATTCCAACATCGGTTTAATGATATTCTAATATATAAAAGTGATGATTAGTTAGTTGTTAGATAACAAATAAATAAATAAATAACAAAAGAATAAAAAATTTAGTGACCTTTTATTTATTTACTCCCTTTTGGGTTCATTTTATTAACAAACCAAACTTCTTCCTTAAAGAAGGTTGGTATTAAAGAATAAATAAAATGCGGAAGGTAAATAACAATAAATAAAAGTTAGTAAGTTAGATTCATCACTTTTGTATATTAAAAGGTGTTTTCAACAAATAAAATTTATTGATAACACTTTACTATGTTACAATTTACACCTCTTTCAAGATTCAATTGTAGTATAGTATAAGGTTATGTCGAATCACAAGGGATTGCCTAATAAAATAAATCATATAAATAAGTCAATGCACAAATAATGGAGTTGAACATATTTTGATTGGTTTTTGTTTAAAGTGAATATAAACAAGTA
>NC_032020.1:5881283-5901368 GCF_001865875.1 Lupinus angustifolius
ATATTAACCAAAGCACCAACTTGAATGATTAAAATTCAAACTTTTGTAAATTTAAGAAGAAGTAGAAAATTACATAACCTTATTCAAAAGAAAGTGTTTAGGAACATGAGCTATCCATCCAAGGATTGGCTACTTTTGAGTTCCAAATGAGAGTACAAAATTGATTTTTGCATCTCATTTGCCTTATCCTTTTCTCCTCTTGAATTCTAAACTACAAATTACAAAACTTACTTGAAAATGAAAACTCTAAGCTAAGAAAGAATTTCTAAATGAGAGAATTCTGCCTTCAATTGTTTTTTGAGAGAATTTAGTGAAGAAATGTTCAATTACAATCTTTTATGCTCGAAGGAAATGGCCTCTATTTATAGGCAAAATTCTAGACCGCTCAGCAGCTGACCAAACCCTTCAGCATGGGTTTGGTCCCTTGACCAAGTAGCTTAGTCACCTCCTTGTGCATGACTCATCAAAGCTAGTTGTGGGCTATGAGATCAGCTATTGTGAGCTACTTCTGAAAAGCCTATGGTGGGCTACTTGAGGTGAGGTCATGGATGACTTCATGGTTTGCTTGATGGTTAAGTCAAGTCTGGTAAGCACCGCCCATCGCACCTGCTTCACCACTGAGCTTCTTGTTCAGCAGCTTCTGACCGTGTTGACTGGGACGTGGCTTGGTGCTTGATGATCTGGCCATGAGTCTGGTTCTCCGCTGAGCAAGCATGGCTTGACCGCTGAGCAGCTTGTTCAGTAGTTTGGCTTGTGCCAAGCTCGTGTCTGACCGTGTCAAGCATATTACCCTTCACAGCAAAAAGAGGGACCCCAATCCCATAAGAACAGGCTCAGAAGAGTGGTTCCAGGAAAATTAAAAAAAATAAAATCGTATATCACTTGATACCCTTACTCGCATTGGTCATCTATATTCTCACCCGGGAATGGTACGAAGACTGCCTGAAAAGGCGAAGGAATGGAACTAGATGGCTTGAAATAGTCCTCCTTGAAATGCTTGAAATACTCCTTTCTCCTTGCCATTTGATAGAATTATTCCTCCTTGCTCTCCTGAACTACGTCCATCCTCAGGCTATAGTACGAGTACGCTCTCGGTAGACTTAACACCAACATAATTTCGACTAAATTTAAATCATTCAAGTCGAATAACATTCATCTAGGCCCTTGGCCTTCCATCTTACTTCCCTTATGCAAAAAGCTGTAATGATTGATTGCTAGCAGTAAGAATACAGTTAGCTCCTTTCTTCCCAGACCTGGGTTGAAACAAAGAAAGCAAAGAAACTAAGCTTCTTTCAGATCCCAATAAGCAGGTAACTAAGTTTTACTCGTCAAGTAAGGCCTTACTTTTTTGTCGAAGATCAGAACCGATTCAATGTCCAAGCGGGCCCAATAAGAAGAGACCCACCCTACTCATTCTCCTCATGTATTGTATGATGTGATACATATTTACTACATGACGGGGGCCCTTCCGTTCAGAGGTAGCGAGGGAAATCGAATTCTTTCCGTAAATTCCACATATTAATTTGACGGCGAAGGCGAGTGGCACAGCTTGCTTGCTGCTTTTTTGTAGTTAAATCATGTCACATTTGATCCAGGAATTTAAGGGAATATTCACGATTCACCTGTCGGCCCCTGAAAAATTTATCCCGAATGAGTGGGGAAAAGTCCCATTCGTCTTCGGGATAAAGAGCTTTGAGTTTGGCTATTATCCGATTGTTTTTGCAAGAATGGGATATAGCTAGCTCCATCAAAAGGCTTTGTTGCTGTATCGGGAATGCCTTTATTCTTGTGATGACTTGACACTAGTGTAGTCTCAGTTCCCGCTCTTCCAGCTCTAGTTTAGATTTTTCTTAAATAAAGCAGTGGTAGCGCGTTGAGATTTCATAACCGTAGTGAGATTAGCCATATTAGGGGTAATACCCTAAGTAAGGATACCAGTCTCTAGAAGATAGCCAGACTCGGTTGTGAGGAGCAGCTGGTGGAGTTAGCACTTTTCTTGTAACAGTATCCTTTGTTAACGTAGACGCTGTTGGGACTAATTCCTTGACTGTTGTTTTCAAATATGCTCTTTAAAGGACAACTTCCCTTGTTAATGTACGAGCAAGAGACTAAAAGAAAGATACCTAAAATAAGATGCTATAATATCTATATATATAGTATGAAAGGAATCCCCAAATGCCCATATTAGCGTAATCTTACTCAATAGGAAGCCTCTATGGCTTGTCTTTTTATTGAACTGATAGAGCTCGCTTTAATCTTTATTTAGAATAAAGACTCACATACTTCATTCTTAATTGAATGTACGATCTTTGAATGGATTCACATTATCCATAGCTATTGAATCCGATCTTTGAAAGAAGGAAATGCATATGCCAGAACTACTTTTACGAATGAATGCCTTGTTAGGACAAAAAAGCTGCTCGGGTCTCCCTTGGTTTTTTAGAATGTACTCTTATATGGACAGAAATGCACCTTAGAAAGATAAGACTGTTGTTTCCTTTAGGAGCTGAAATGCTGACATCTACTATTCTCTTAGGCCCTCAATATTATCTTGAAAAACTAATGGTTGACTGTGGAGCAAGTGAAGTTCGGCAACTTTACCATGAGTGGAGGGTAATCTTGCAAGTGTTCCGCGAATGACTAGTGGTTTTAAGAAATGCTGTCAGTGAAGAAAAGTAAACTGTCATACCAGGCAAAGACTTAAGTCGCCGACCTCCACAAAGGAGAAAGAAACCTTAAAAGGCAGAGACCACTTAAGAATGTCATTCGATTCCCTTCCTCCAACGCCTAGAAGACAAAGGACGGGTAAATCAAGCCTTTACTTTATAGTGAAGCTAGCCTATTAGGCATTGTGTAAGAGCTCTATGTTGTCTATGGAATAGCGATTAGTGCTGTTTGATTGACTGCTTGGAATTTTGAACCAAGACTTGAGTGTCTGATTTAATCAAAACAGTTCCCATCTTTGGTGCGTTAATCAGAAAAGGGGGCAGGGCATGAATGCCCATTTCCTTAAATGAATATATATGTGAGAAATGTTTTAGTAGTATCTATTGAGTCATTCACAGAAGCAGCTCATTCAAAAAGCACCCAAATCTGATGAAGGAACTGCGGAATCAACGCTTTCTTTCATTCGCTGAAAAACAGCACCGAGACTAGAATAAAAAAATCTTATAAATCATAAAACAAACATCATTCTAAGAAGTGGAGCCTAGGGCTGCTCTTTCCCTCTCAATATAAATCGGCTGAAGAGGAATTCTTCCCTTGAAGCCGAGGCCAAACTCAGATATCAAGTTTATCCTGGAACAACGAATTCCTTACCCTCATCAGCCCCAAGTAACGAATCTGAATGCCTATCTCCAGCCGAATTCGTTTCATAAGACTTATTGGAATGGAAGAAGCAATTGAATAAGAATTATAGGCTTTTTAAGCAGACGAATCGACCAAGGAAATAAATGCTTACACACTCAAACATAACCAAACTCCACTTCTTCTTTTTTCTTTTTCTTGTCCTCTCAACAGGTCAGTCAATATCAGTAGTGGAAGAAGGAGAGTAGTCCTCTGGTCATCAGTTAGTAGTTGATAAATCCTAGTAGTGGTCCTCTTGCCTAGTGGAGTCAGCCTTTAATGGACAATGATAGGCAGACCAAAGATTGCACATCGAAGTCTAAGCGTGCTTGCTTTGAGCACCAACACAGTAGAAATAGAATCCACTGGCTCAGATGAGTGGCTCTTGGCTCACTTCCTTGAGAAGGGCTTATTTATTGTAAGTATGAAATGAGAATTGTTGACCCATATGATCTCTCAGACTCAATAAGAGGAGGAAACTAAAAATTTAACACTTAGAGATTGAGCTCGTCAGCGATATTTTCCATGATGTCATGAGAAAGCAGGTTTGAACAAGTCATTCTTACCCAAGGAAAGTTTTGGCAAGCATTACTGTGATCTTGAAGCCCTTGCTAAAAGCTACTCGGTCCGGCTCACTACTAAATAAGGTTCAGGCATGCTTCGACTTAGCCTTGTGATCCGCTAATTCATCTCTAGATCTGGTATTCTGCAAAGGAGGTGGATAGGCTCTATGTATCGTACGTGGAATAAGAAGAAGAAAATAAATCGGAAGGAGCCAACATAAGAAAATAACTCATAAGCGGATTGGCATGGGTGAGATGGCATATGACCTTTTTAGGCTTCTAGAGAGAAGATCTGGAATGGGACTCAGACGAGATAGCTCTTTTTTACTTTGATGAGATGGATATGACTTTAGTCTTTGTTCAGATCAGGAGCTAACATTATATTAAGGTAAGGTAGGCGTTTTGAAAAAGATTCCCTTCCTACAAAAAAGGAAAGGATAGACAGCAGGGAAGGGAATTCTTTGAAAGCCTACTACTCTTTTGCCCCTTAGTTGGCCCATTACATTTTTATTTTTAAGAGGTGGTAGACATCCAATCCAGGGATAGGAATTGCTGGTTTCGGGTCGGTTCCTTGGTCGAGGGGTCTTGTCATCATACGTAGTGGATGGGGTTGGATGAAACAATATCCAGGATCCGTGGGCATCAATACATTGATTCTACCGCTGCTTTTTGTGCTTTTATCGCCATTTTATGACCATCAAAGATGGGATCAGGGTCGTTTATCGAGCATTATAGTGATCTCTGGCGGTCATATAATGGCCTCATGAATAGATAGCATAACCCTTCATGCTATGAAGTGAAAGCGGAGATAAACCTTAATCTGATGGCTTACATGGTAGTCATCATTTCACATGATTGTCATCGTTGTATTTTAAAATATAATTTTTAATTTTTAAAGGCGGTCCTTTTCTTTCTCCCGGCTGTTGACTCGCTTGTTCAGTACTGCTAACTAATATAGTATAGGAGGATGTCGTCCCCTTGGTACTACCAGTAGTTTCGGTTGTTGAATCTCGTGCAAGTTAGGTTGTGCTTGTATTGGTTGCAAGCATAATGTAGGCACTTTAGGTAGGTGTGTGTTGACCATGCACTCCCATGTCATATAATGTCATATGTATGATAGAGACCTCAATGCTAATGGTTATCCCCAAGGTTCAATGAATGAATGAAGCTATGATCGTACCTGGATAGAAATGACGGTCTTCCTCTTATGTCTCCAAGCCGACCATAAAAGAATAGATAGGCAAAGTAGCCAATAGCAGTTTTAGCCTATCGATTGATAGAAGGTTGCTTCTAAGCTCAAACTTTTTGAAACTGAATTGCTATTGTCTTATTTTTATTGATAAAGTGGTCTTCTTCACCCCTGTCAAATAAAGTAGAGGGAGAGAACTAGAAGAGAGAAGGAACAAGTGCAAAGGATTTACAAGTCTTACACCTAGGAGAGGAATGCATTAGTTATCGTGCATGTTGACTGCCTTCGATAAAAATAGAACCCAAGCGGTCTAAGCCCCGGGACGGACCTCAACTGAAAGAAAGGCTAGTGCCTTTCCCTCTATCAGGCTAACGGCAAGCGTGATAAAGAAAGAAAATGGCCATATGTGTCAAACCTTGACACTGGAGAGTCTTTCGCCAATGTGAATCAAGCAAATTATTGGGCAAGACAAGAAAGGAACTCACCCTTTCACATCACACCAAGGGATAAGAGCTGATTACTGGCGATGACTTGGTGAAAGGAATCTATGAGAGAAGGTTCAAAAATTCGAGTTATGCTTGGAAATCAAAATAGTAAGAGTGTGGAGCCAACGAGTTCAGTCGAACAACATAACAAATCTAAGGTTACAGAAGCATTCACCTACTTTGATAGGTAAACGCATTGCAAACAAATAGAGTAGAGAGCTTACCATATTTTTCTATAAGAGTCGCAAGCTTGTTGTAGTCGGTTCGTTAAGAGAGAACTTGTTGCTTACTTGCTATATCCTCGCGTTCTTGCACAGCTCGTTCTTTGAGCCCTGCTTCTCCCGTCCCCCTCTTCCTGTTCTATCGTCCAAAACAAGGTTGTATGGAGTATAGCCAGGTGCTAAGGCATCGGTTTTTGGTACTGGCATGCAAAAGTTCAAATCCTTTTACTCCAAATTATGACCACCCGATCGGATCTGTGAAGAACGAGCTAACGACTACAGGGGAAGCGGCTGATTGCAGTCCCTAAGCCCAACCCGGGAGGAATGCATGGTTCCTTGGCGCTTCATGGGACGGGCATTTGTAGTCCATCGCTCTCTAATCTAACCCTCCCCCGCTCCCCATATGAATTTGAACTACGATCCCCTAGAGCAAAAGGCTGAGGAAACACTTTTTAATGTTGTCACCGAAAGTGTAAAAAAACTAAATGTAAGACATAAATATCCATGCAGGAAAACTTGACATATCCAAAAATAGTCGAGCATGTCATTCATTGGGGATCCGGCAGATCTACGTTATGTGAGATTTTTTCTGATATTACAAAGTATGGCTTTGCTAGTAATTACTTTCATGAGGCATTAACCTCTATTATATTGGGGGCGGTAGGTTGGTGGATCAAGAAAGATGGACATTAAGGATTGTGTAATATCAATTTTTCGGCCTTGCTTAGGTTCCTATCGATTCTCCCTAGATTTGAGGATCACCTTTGACCTGCCCGACATATTGTTGACTTGGAGATGAATTCTTCAGTCGTACCTTCTATGATTGTTACGCTTGGTCGGTCATGCTGAGATCAAAGAAAAGTAGAAGCCTCGACCGTGTCGAAGACTTTATAACTAAAGTAGGATTACGACCTCCAAAATCCACATCTACATCCCGTCGCTACCCTTTCAGCCCTTTAAATGTTCATCTTGCCGTGTGAGGGTGATCAACATTCTCATTCATGAAGCCAACCGAGTTGGTCATGGGAGGAGCATGTGAGGGAGAAGGACCAAACTTCGTCTCTTCGAACGGAGCCCCAGTTTCCTTTTTTTATACTATGTAAAACCTCATCATCAACATATGTTTCCCGAATAACCATTCATTTTATGAAAAAACTGCGCTTGTTAGCTGCTGAATCACTCTCTCCTCTCATAGTAGGCCGCTTTTCTTTCCCCCGCTAGCATGAGGAAAGGGTTCATTCCACTGCTGGAATATGAATGTTATGAGGGTTGGGCGAGAGAGCAGGTCTAGGAGATAGGCACGAAAGGCAAAAAGACCCATAAGACCCAAATCTTGCATCATGTGAAAGCAGCAAAAAGACCCATAAGAGCTGTAAACAAGTGAGATAGGCACGAAAGGGGGCATTCTGGGGATGTCTCTTTCATCAGCCAATACCTTCAACAGCCAAAAGGAAAGATAAAGAGACGAATTCGATTCAAGATTTAAGATAGCGTACGCTCAATGACCAGGTAGGGCAGCACAACCCCCAACCAAGGGGATAACAGCTCTATTATCCGCTGTTGTCTATGCTCTGACTGACGAAGGAAGATGTTTTCGACTGCATTAGCACTTGTTGAATTGGTCTTCTTTGAGTGCAATAAATTCGAAGTAGTTCAAATAGTCTTGATCGACGATGCGCACGTCAGTCCCTTCCCTCTCTCTTGGTCAGCCTGTTCGGGTCCAGTAACCATTCTTTCGTTAAGAGTTTTGCTCTTTCTCTATGGCATCGTATAATAGAAATCATAAATCGAGGCATAGAATATAATAAAAGGCGGCTAGGACAGAGAGGATGTACATATAGAGAAGGAAAGTCTATTTTTCCCAGAGTCTAGCTAACCCAAGATTAATCTGGAAGAGGATCTTCTTCTTTAGTAGCAGATTCAGATTTTGTATAAGAATGACAGTCTCAACCCTTGAGTACGAAAGAAGGTAGGCTCTTCCTTTAATTAATTTATTATAAATACTCTATTCTTCTCATCTCGAGAGAAAAAAAGAAGTACGTCGACAACTATTCAATAGCTAGGGATCTTGCTAAAAATTAAACACATAACCTTCAATCATCTAACCGTTTTAAACTCCCTTTTGGCCATTGAAAGCTGTCCAATTGCAGCTTATTATGTGAACTCTTCTGTTGTAGTAGATTCAATTCATTATGATCCTTTAGATCCGAAGCAACAAGATCAGCTCTTTCTATGTCTCCCTTACTTGAAACCTTTTAGTCGATATAGTCAGTAAAAAAGGTTTCAACTCCGATCCTTTCAGCCCTAGTTTCGCTGTAAGCCAATGCCTTTAGATGATCTGGTTGTTAGTCTTGTTTCTCTTTAGTCTATCTGACAGCTTTTTCCTTGACTAGCCTCTATGCGTTTGCTTTCCGAAGTCAATACAAGATTCTCTCTTGCCTCTAAGTCGAGTTTCGTTCCCTCGTTTACTACTTTCCGATAAAGATATGCCCCAGTATTAAATTCAATAAAGTAGGCATTTCTTCCCTTCCATGGCAAGTTTAGGCTTAGGAAGATTTGATCTTTGTTCCATCTAGTGAAGTAGATTCCAATTCCACTGAAGAAAAGAGTGAAACTCCGATAGCTACAGGCCTTAACCCCTAACTAAGAAGATATCCCAAACCCCTACCGCTACCGGTCAAGCTTATTTTGATATGGAGCTTTCCCCTGATTCTCTTGAGGTTGGGGTTGAAGAATCCGGGTACTCAACAATGGGTTAAGCCTTTAGCTACGACTATTGGGGCAAGTCAGTCTTTAGCAACCAAAACTAAAACTGAACAAACCTTAATGTCTCTGGGCAGGAGTCTTCCCCACCGAAGACTTTTTCTCGGAAGGAGGGAAATGACATAAGAGGGGATTCCCACTCTCTTCTCTGGTATTGATGCCACCTCAAAACTATATTATCACAAGCTTTCCTCTCCGCCCCTACCCCCGCACAGGCTTTGTCGAGCTTCTTTCCTGGCTTGATGAAGTTAAGTTACTTGCAACAGTTCTTCGAACTTATACTAGCTCCTTAAACTCCTCTCCTTGAAAGATAAGATGAATCAGAAGAGCGACTTTCAGTCTTAGCCCTAGCGTGAGTAAGTGGTTTATTGAGCATGGCCCTTCCACTTTGTCGATACCATTCCTTGTCACTTCGAGAATTTATTCAAAAAGCAGCTATGTCTCCCTACCCTAAAGGTAGTTGTGTCCTCCCTCCAACCAATTAGTCTAGTCGAGCAGCCTTCGCTCCAACACTACTTAGGTGAGCTCTCCTATCTAAGGGAAAGTCTCTCTTACACTCCTCCTCTAACCCTTTAGCCTCGCTTGTCCCCTCCAAACCTTTCTTGTGATGAAAGAAAAGAGGTTGATGCACCGTCAGGTGTGGAAACTTTAAAGGCTTCGGTCGAATACTCTTCGTCCTACCCAGAAAAAACCTTCCTCTTCTTTCAGTTCTAGTCGCATCTTCGAACTTATTCCTTAAGGTTGGAGCTAGTGATTCCTACTAAAGGAATTCAACAACTAGTCTCTATTGTTAGCTTTTGTTTATGCCCTTCGATCCTCATACCATATTGAGCTGCCTAGCTCCAAGACTTGTAGCGGAGCCTCTTAATTTTCCTAGCATATGGGGAATACAAGGGGGAATCCTCACAATCATATAGCTATAAGTGAAAGAAGAAAGAGAGTTTTGAGTTTACCTTAGCTACTTCTTCCCCTAGCATGACTTTCCCGATTGGGGAAGATAAAGAAGTTCCCCTCCAATCCAAAACTATTAGTCGAGTAGTAAGCCCCTCTCTTGCACCTGCACTTCAGAGATTGATTGGTTGAACCAAGATTCTCACCCCCTATAAAACACCTAAGATTTATTGTTATAAACAACCAAAAACTGGTCCTCTAGATGCCTTCTAACCGTCCTTTTAGCCTATTTCCACTTATGCTTACTTCATGGCTGATAAGCCTACAAACACTTGACGCCTCAGAATAGCCTTGCTTTCATGTTCCCCCTCTTTCCTTAGATCAGGTTAGAGCTTATGCTACTTTACGCAACTATATTCAATCCATTGAGTAAAGAGGGCAATGGAATCAGTCGTCATCCTCCGCTCTTGTGGGACTCGAATCTATTACATAAGATTTTTTTCCTTGTTCTACCGAGATGAACTAAAGGGCGTGAAGGTATTTAACAAAGCCAATGGAGCTTGCCTGGTCTTTCTCGCCTTTCACCGAGTCTGGGATCGATCCCATCTACCATTTCGATAGGAGATTAGATTAAATAAGTGCTTTTTCCTCCAACCTTTAGCATTTCGTGTGAACAGATTCAGGTGCGTAGCCTTTTTCCACTATGCCTATCGCCTTAAGCTGGCACTCCTAACCTAAACCATTTAACCGTCACTCCTCCCATTTCGCGTCTACTTGCCACTTCCGACAATAGCTAAATCTATGGCACTTGCCTTGGCTTATTCCCTCGGGTACTCCCCCTTTCTTAGAATCAAGTTCAAGCATCACCCTATTAAGTAAGGTCTTGGTGTGGCCGCTCTTTTAAGGTAAACTTTCTTTCCCATCTCTCGTTTCAAGTTCAAATGCTTTTCCGCTTTCTTAACTGTACGAATACAAATATGAAGCTTGGCAGCTCTACCAAAAAGGAAGTGAAGATCTTAGCCTGAGAATAAAAGTGATTGTTAACCGGCTTCACGAAATCCTGTACCTTTAGGCTTACTCGTGGCTAGGCACCTGCCTTCTCCTCGATCAACTATCTACCTCAGAAAGAGAAGCATTAATTCATAAATGTAGTTGTGTTTGTTCTCTTTGAAAGTATATCTTTGCTTTATTGAACCTCTTTTTCGATCGTGAAGGGATTTCCTCCTCTTCTATTAAAGGACTAGACAGCCAAGGCAGGGAAGAAAGCTAGCTAAGGTAGACAAATATAAGTTAATGCATGTAGTTTTTTTTTCTAAAAGCTGAATGCCAAGCAAGAAAGAGGTAGTTTCAATAAGAAAGCCAAAGTGCTAATGATGCCTTCCTCCCCTACTTGACTGTCCTAGCTATCAATCCCCTCTTCAAAAACCCTTGCCAGAAGAACAAAAGGATAGATTCTCTATGATACCGTTTAAATAACAATAATCAGAGTGATGAAAAGCATTACAAAGAAAGCTTTAGCAATAGTAGGAGATACTACTTACGCCAGCACCTAACGAGCAAAGATCTAAGACCGATATAACTGACGTGTAGGAAGGTTTGTAACTTGAGTTACTACAACTCTACCAGGAAAGAGAGACTTAAGCAGGTGAGTGTAGGATAGGGAGTGTTTTCGTTCAGTAGCTAGCCTACTAGATTGAAAGTAATTAGCCAGGGGGATTCGAGAGCAGGCCAACAAACTAAAGTCTCGAAAAGGCTAGGACTAAAAGAAGAAGCCAAGCCTGAGGCCAAGAAAAGCGAGCTCAAGATCAGGAGCCAAAGCAGACCGAGGAAAAAGTAAGGCGGAGACTGGCAGCTGCAAGTCAGTCGATTGGCTACCGGTACTAGAGCAATCGCTCTTTCTTTCGTCAGTGAGCGGAGAAGACCCTAGGCCAAAAGTGAACTAGAGAGGCTAAAAGATGGTGGAGGATGGGTGCACTTTAAGAGGCGTCTAGGTAAGCGAGATAATATTACCTAGTGAATAGGAAATACGGAGGGACAGGGGCTATGAAAGCATGATTGGGGAAGTCAGTCTTTCCCCTATGGTAGCTGGTACACTTCACGGGGTCTAGTCTGCTTTTGAAAGGGGCGTAAGCGCTAATTTTACCTCAGAGGAAGGAGTGGAATACATTCTATGAGAGGTTTAGCAAAGCTGAAGACGCTCACAGGGCATGACGACTATCTGCAATAGGCCTTAGAGGAAGGAATGAGGGCAATAAGGGAAGTCAATACGGGCTTAGCCGTTCTCAGAGCTTTGACTAGCTCTCATGGTAGACGAGAAGAAAGGAACTAAACTACTTCAACTACATTGTGGGAAAGACAAACTATATTCATATAGCCAGGTCGGGTTTGGGCTTCATATCCTACTTAGGCAAGGAAGAAGAGCGGCTGAAAGCCAATAAAAAACTGGCATAGAATGGAATTGATTGGTTCGCCACTTCTGAAGAAGCGAAGGAGAAGGGTGAAGTAGAGTAAGGATTTTAGGCTTTCTTTTTTTCAGCTTAATCCCTTGCTTGTTGTTTTCAAGTCGGAGCTCGCTAGGTAGTAAAGTGATCTGTGAAGGTTAAATCACACTTGTATTAAGCAAGTCGAGTAGAATGTCATACAAAACACATACATAATCAACCAATGTCATCCATCTGAAAATGATGCATGAAGTTAGTATCTTATATGATAGGATATTCAAATCCTTAATTAATTTATCTTCATATGATGCTTATGCATGTCAAACAACCAATCTCCATCAAAATATTTGAAGGCCAAGATCTAAGTGGGAAAGCAACCGAGATTACAAATTACCCTAACAACAAAAAGTAATAGTTTGTTTTATTGTCTAGTACCACTATTTGTGGTGCTTACTACATTTGAACCTCTTTCGAAATCCTTGAAAATGACCTTTCTAGTGGACAACTTAAATATTTGGACGTTTATGAGTTGAAGGTGTGTAACTATACTAAGGATGCATAAAACGAAAGTAATAAGGTTGAAGATGGATTAACGAAAGAGTAGAAATAGAATAATGGATTTTGAATGGTGCCACAACGAAGGATGATTGATGAATCAACAATTGGATGCCACGAAAGGTGATTAGTCTGATTATAAGTCCTTAAAATTGGTTCAACTAAGAATAAAGGAGAACACTCCTCATTATAGACACAAATATTTAATTATCATTATTTGACGATATTACACAATAGTATAATACGATAAACAATTATTTCGTATTATATTAAATACAAATAAATTCATAAGCACATAATTTTACCAAATCAAATATATTGGACTCATACATCTTCATCAGAGAACAATTAAGGAATCAAACAATGAAAACATTTTCCATGAGTTCTTTAATCTATAAGACTCTCCAACTTTAAAGGTCATTGAAAAACTCTAATGAGATAATATAAGACCACATTGGTTTTCTTCCTCACCTTAGCCCCTTCACCTCATATATTCATCTTTTCTTAACCATCATGATCATCACTCCTAAAATCCACTTAACCCAAGTGGTTACATCATTGAATAATAACCAAAACATTATCAATTCAAATATACCTAATTAATTTAAAACATCACAAATTAAATCTATGAAGGAATAAAACAAGGTCATACTTTTTATGCAAACCATCTTCACCTAAAGAAATAAAAAAACTATAAATTTTAACACTAAAATTATAAAATATCACTTGGACCTCTAAATTTAATAAAACCAGAGATAGTAAACATTATATAAATTCTAGAGATACAATAAGTATTGGTATCAAAAGGTGTTATGAAATACTTATTTTCTAGCTTATTAATTAGTTCTAAAAATAATATATCACAGTAGCATGTGTGCCTTTCGAATTTCCGCGTTGTTGCATGTTGGGTTGTCTATGTCCAAACTCGACTCAATGTAAATAAGCCCTATAGACTAATTAATCCTTCAATCAGATTAAAAGACTTTTTTTATAGATAAAGAAAAGAGTAAATTACACTGATACCCCTGAGTTTTAGTGAAATTACACAAACCACCCTTCACTTTTCTAAACTTACACAAACCTCCTCTAGTTTTGTACTTTCATTACACTGGCCACCCCTGTATAAGAAATAAAGGTAATCTTTTAAACAAAAAATGTGATAAATGCAATTAAATTAAACAAAACATGATACTTTGTGTAGACAAGTCTAAATAATATACAAATCAATGTATCTTTATTATTTTTTTGTTACAAAATGCATCAACAATTATAAAGAACTATTGTTTAAATCACTCTTATAATGTAGTGTAACAAACCAAAAATAATAAAGATACATTAATTTGTATATTATTTAGATTTCTCTACACAATATATATGTTTTGTTTAACTTAATTGCATTTATCACATTTTTTGTGTAAAAAATTACACTTATTTATTATATAGGGGTGGTCAGTGTAATGAAAGTATAAAACTATGAGAGGTTTGTGTAAGTTTAGAAAAGTGAGAGGTGGTTTGTATAATTTCACTAAAACTCAGGGGGTGTCAGTGTAATTTACTTTAAAGAAAATTAGTAATATTCTAGTCATCAATATTTTATTTCCTCTCATTTAGGCTTTTATCTTTAGTTGGGCTTAAAATATCTTTCAATAACAATACTTATTTGGTTGTAAGTTTCCATTGACAATCAATGAAAAGTATTTGCACTCTTTTATTCAATATTTTTTTATCCTTTTCTTTTCCAAAATATCTATCTGGAAATGTTCATCATCCATCCTAAATCAATATCTCCTTCTTCATCCACCCATTCCACAATAGAAGATATTTCCAATGTGTATGTCTTGCTAAAACTGGTTCCTTAAAATAGAATCTTACTAAACGTCAAGATATGATACATGCATCCATGGAGGACCGAATGGAGCATGTCCTAAATGCTATGGTGGAGAAGTTAGCTCATCAATAACTTCTACACCACTATTGTCTCCTTAACCTCCACCTCATGGATCTCAACCACATCCGCCATCAACTCCTCCATACAAATTTTGTTTTTTTCCACCACTTCTTTCTTGATATCACCATTGAAATTATCGATTCGGTGATCTTTCATTTTCTTGTATGCTCTTAACATGTCATCTCTAACTTCTTCTGTTGATAAAGTATTAGCTTCTTCACCTTTTTTGATTTCTTGCTCCTTCTCATAATTTCTTATAACTATTTCTGAAACATCATGAAAACTAACTTTCTTTTCCTTTTGACTAGGGGTGTAAGCGATTCCGGTTTAAACCGCGAAACCGATGGAACCGAACCAAACCAAACCGCAAAATGTGGTTCGGTTCAGTTTCGCGGTTCGGTTCGGTTATTTTTTTAAGGAACCGTTTATGTTCAGTTCGGTTTATGGTTTTAGAAATTTAGGAACCGTTAGAACCGAACCGAACCGCATAGTAAAAAATATATATTAGGGATTAAGAAATAATATTTTATTATTGTTTAAATTCTTCAACCAATTTTCTAGCTTAAATTATCAATTTTTGTGTGAATTGTAGTGTTACATATGTTACTAAATTGTTATTAAGTTAGTATTATATATATTATTAGTTACTAAATTGTTTTATAATGTCTTATGATTTGGAACATATTTTCCAACTTTTGTGATATTGAGTTTGAAACCAACATATATCATATATTGTTATACATGTATTGTTACATGTGTTACTAATTATGAAATGTAAGGTTATAAATGTAACTATTATATATTTTACTAATTGATATATATGTTACTAATCATGAAGTGTGTTGTTATATATGATTCATAATTTTCTGTAATAATAGTAGTAATATTTATCCTTTTATGATAAACAATATCTCTTGTAACACATTTTGATTTTCAATTGATGAAATTTTTTTTTTTTATAAAAAGTAAATGTAAAAACCGTGGAACCGAACCATTCAAGAGCGGTTCGGTTCTTATAGTTAAAGTTGCGGTTAATTGAGTGGAACCAAACCATATGTTTTTGATCGGTTCGGTCACTAAAATGCAACAAAAACCGAACCGAACCGAATTTTTACACCCCTACTTTTGACAATTTTCTTGTAGAGATAATTCAATAAATTTACCTTTGTTGCATGTCATGTGCCTTCAACACCCACTATCAAGATACAAGTAAGTTCCATGGGTCTTGAGGCACACATACGAAATAAAATTAATGTGAGGATTTATGTATCCAAGTCATCTTAGGTTAGCATTGGGATTTTGTCATTTTTCTATCCAAATTTAATTACCATTTGAATACCATATTTACTAATATTACATGAGTAAGATTTGTGTTCACAAGTGCCACAATAGAAACTCGTAGGTGATAAATTATGTCTATTATAAGAATGTACCACTAAATTTCTATATGACACCTTTTTAAGATTATGAGTATTACATCCTAATTTGGATCTATTTTCAACATTCTTTTGATTTCTAAGCAAGGTACTCAAGTTTCTTTTTTCCATTGTGAAACTTGTAAGTGATTTCTTTAACTCAATATTTCTTTTTTCCAAGTGCTTACATGTTTCACAAATAGGATCAACTACCTTTTTGGATGCAAAATTACATGTAGAGTTAGCATATTAGTTCTAAGGTTTCATTTTAAAGATTTAATTCAAATATTTAAGCATGAAGTTCACTTAACGTATTTTCATGCATCTAAATCAACCTTTTTCTTTCTACATTAAGTTTAGCAAGTTTTTTTTTATCTTCATGCATTACTACATATGCATCAAAAAGTTGGTCATAAAAAGAATGATTAGTGGAATCATTTTCACTAACCTCATTATCACCTGACTTGTAGTTGCATTGAGTCCTGTGGCAAAGCTTAGCACTTTCTACGTTATTCGATTCACTTGAACCATTTTCCTTTTGTCACTCTATATTATGTAGGCTTTCTTACCCCCCCCCCTTTTTGAGGTAATCAGGACACATGTACTTCATATATCCTTGCTTTCCACATCATAGCATGTTACTTTGTCCATAGAAGCGTTCTTGTTCCTTTGACTTGAGTCTTTCCTTGAAAGTTCTTAAAGTTTCCTTTCTTCTTTAGGAATATTCCAAATTTCCTTCCAAATAGTCTCATGTAATCTTCATCAATCTCGGATTAATCAGAACTATAGTTTGTATGATGCTATTCCACTTCTATAACCTTTGGCGTGATGGATTTTAGAGAAATTTCTTTCGTTTTATGATTGGTTTCCCCATGTAGTGTGAGACATCCAAGTTGCATTTTGTGTTCCTTAAGCTTCCCAAATAATTTATCAAGGGATATGGTTGAGAGCTATTCATTAGTGTATTCGTCCTAGCACGCTTTACTTCACTAATACCCTAATTGGTAAGTTGCTAAGTATCTCACATGTCTTTAGCACTAAGATATTGCGAAACTCTGAAGAACTCATCATAAAAGACAAAGTTGAATTAGTAATGTTCTTAGCCTTAAGATTTTCCGAACTCTTTTTTTCTCATCATTCGTTCATAGATAATTGCGTTTATCAATCTCTTTACTATTTACCATGTGTTGTGGTCTATGTCATCCATTCTATATGGATTCTTAAATGTCAATATCAATGGTCTCAATGATTATCTTTATTCTTGTCTTCCAATAGTCATAATTGTAAACACAAAATTTTGACTGAGGATTAATTTTTTAAATAAAATGATTGAAATAAATAAATGATTGATAAAATTTAAAACAACGAGACAATTGGACTTGTTTGTGGACCATTCAACAATCCTAATTTACCATACCCCTATATTTATTTTCTTTTTTTTGCAACATTGTCACACACTAATGTTAATCTAAAGAGGAAGCTTAACCTAATTGAGCGAAAAGGAGGAAACAACCTTTTTTTGAAAGAAATCTGAGTTTTCAAAAAGAGAAGAGAAGAGGCAATAACTCAAGCAAGTAACAACCGACAACAACATAACATCTTCTCTACTCCTAACAATCCCAAATAAACTAAGAGGTTTACTCTTTACTTCCTTTTAATTACCTTTATTCAATTTCATCTCTTTTGTTTGTGGATTTCCTTGCTTGCTTGTATATACTGAGACTACTTCGAAGAGCCTCTACACTAGTTAGGACTCATCCCAGCCATGGGACGATGTTGTCATCCAGGCGACCCAACAGAACGAGGTAGCCTCCAATGGCACCCCAAAATCCTTATTCTTTTTTTTTTCTTTTATCTTTTTTTTATTATTTGCCTTTTTTATTCATTTTTGTATATCTGATTATATATATTTTTACTGTGTTATTATTATTCTACTCTTATATAGTTTTTTTATTTCTTTTTTTTATAAAATATAACAAAAAGGGTGTAAAAAACAATGTGTAAAAAGATCAAATAAAAAGATAATTTTATAATAGGATAAGGTGACACCACTATAAGTCGTGTGCATTGTCATGTTAGCTGATCTTGTTAAATATTTTAAAATAATTTTTACTAATTTTCAAAAGCAATATAAACTACGCTACAGGCTGAGTGATGTGACATGTTACTTTATGTTGTCTAAAATGATGTAAGGTAACCTCACTATAGGTCTTATACATTGTGTTGTTACCTTATCTTGTTAATTTTTTTCTAAAAAGTATTTCTAATAATTTCAAAAAGCAATGTAAAGTACGCTATAGGTTGAGTGCTTTGACACGTTACTTTATGTTGTATAAAACGATGTGAGGTAACCCCACTATAAGCCCTATGCCTTGTCGTGTCAAAAAAAATTAAAATAATTTGGGATAATTTTAAAAAGCAATGTAAGTACACTATGAGTTGAGTGCTTGGACGTGTTCTTTATGTTGTCTAAAGTAAGGTGAAGTAACCCCACTATAAACATTATGTTATGTCGTGTTATTTAATTTTGCTAAATATTTTTAAATAATTTGTAACAATTATAAAAAGCATTGTAACGTAGTGTACTATAGGTTGAGTGTCTTGTCGTGCTACTTTGTATTGTCGAAAGCAATGTGTGGTAACCTCACTATTATGCCTTATTATCATGTCATATCTTGTTAACATTAATAAAATAAAAATATATCAACCAATCAACCATTTTCTAGAAGAACTATGTAGTTTTGATTTCTCTATTGCAGTTATAGATACATGGAACAGTATTACCCTATCATATACAAAAAAATACAAATCTATTTTTGGTCTTTATTTTGATTTAATAAATGTGAGGGTAAAGTTAATGGTTTAAACGAATATCCACAATATTTATCTAAGTACCATTTTTATAATGGGCGGTATGAGATGCCTAACAAATTTCTCATGTGTAACTGACTCCCGAATTTAAATTTTCTCCATGAGCGGATTAATCCTTGCTCTTTAAGTTGGTTTTTCATTTTTTCCCTCTAAAAAACATTGATGGCGACTTCATTGCATTTATTTGCATTATTCTCGTCACGCCTATAAAAGTCGAGTAGTGATAGCATGAAGACTTGATAAGTGCCAAACATACCTAAATTTCATACACTTTTATGGCGCTTATCTTAAGCATAATTGAGAATAACCAACTTAAACAATATTTTTTTGTATAAAATATCACAATCTTGTATATTTGTGTTTGTATTTCATTTTTATGCATTTTGTAGGATTTAGAAAGAAGAAAAGAAGAGAAACAAAAGATTCCTGGTCAAAAAGAAAAGTCAAAAACCAAGGTGCCCAACCAGGCAGCTAAGCATGGACCAAGCCACGCTAAGCTGACCTGGACACCAGCCTGACCTGGACCAAGCTGCTCAAGCAAGAAGCTGAGCGGACCTGCTTGGCCGCTCAGTCTAGCACCAGACTAGTTCTGGCACGGTCAGAAGTCAGCTTGACACGGTCAGACACGAGCTTGGCACATGCCCAAGCTGTTGAACAAGCAGCTTAGCGGTCCAACCAAGCAGCTTAGCGGAGAACCAGACTCCTTCCCATATGAGCAAGCACCAAGCCACGTCCTAGTCAGCCCGATCAAAGCTGCTCAACAAGCAGCTTAGCTGTGTAATAGGTGTGCTAAGCGGTGTGCACCCAGACTTGACTTAGCCAACAAGCAAACCATGAAGTCACCAATGACCTCACCTCAAGTAGCCCACCATAGGCTTTCCAGAGTAGCTCACAATAGTTGGTTTCATAGCTCACAACTAGCTTTGATGAGTCAAGCATAAGGAGGTGACAAGCTGCTTGATCAAGGGACCAAACCCATGTTCAAGGGTTTGGTCAGCTGCTTAGCGGGGCTGACAAGCAGCTCAGCAGCCCAGAAGAATTTCTATAAATAGGGCACATTCCATTCGAGCAAAATATAACAAAAATCACATATCATCTCATACAACATATCTCTCACATTTTGCCTAGAAATTCTCTGAAGTTCTCTCTTCTTGTTCTCAATTCTTAGGAACTTTATTTCAAGTAAGTTTTTAATTTTAGTTTAGAATTCAAGAGGAGAAAATGATAAGGAAAATGAGATGCAAAAATCAATTTCGTAATCTCATTTGGAACTCAAAGCATCCAATCCTTGGATGGATGGCTCATGCTCCTAACAATTTCTTTTGAATATGGTTATGTATTTGTATTTCTTCTTATATTCTAAAAGTTTCAATTTTAATCATTCAAGTTGGTGCTTTG
>NC_032020.1:5901468-5902276 GCF_001865875.1 Lupinus angustifolius
CTCATCCTCATCCTCATCCTCATCCTCATCCTCATCCTCATCCTCATCCTCATCCTCATCCTCATCCTCATCCTCATCCTAATCCTCATCTCAGTCCTAATCCTCGTCCTCATCCTAATCCTCTTCCTCATCATATCCTCATCCTCATCCTCATCCTCATCATCATCCCATCCTCATCCTAATACTCATCCTTATACTAATCGAAATCGTATTCCTAATCCTCATCGCAATCCTCATCCTATCCTCATCCTCATCGTCATTCTAATCCTCATCCTCATCCACACCCTAATCATCAACCTATCATCATTTTCATCCTCATCCCCATCCTCATCCTCATCCTAATCCTCATCCCAATCCTAATTCTCATCCTAATCCTAATCCTCATCCTAATCTTGATCCTCATCACATCCTCATCCTCATCTTCATCCTAATCCTCATCCTCCTCCTAATCCTCATCCTAATCCTAATCCTAATCCTAATCCTCATCCTAATCCTCATCCTAATCGTCATCTTAATCCTCATCCTAATCCTCATCGCATCCTCATCCTCATCGGCATCCTCATCCTCATCCTCATCCTCTTCCTCATCCTCATCCTCATCCTAATCCTCATCCTCATCCTCATCCTCATCCTCTTCCTCATCCTCATCCTCATCCTAATCCTCATCCTCATCCTCATCCTCATCCTCTTCCTCATCCTCATCCTCATCCTAATCCTCATCCTCATCCTCATCCTCATCCTCTTCCTCATCCTCATCCTCATCCTAATCCTCATCCTCATCCTCATCCTCATCCTCTTCCTCATCCTCA
>NC_032020.1:5902376-5902862 GCF_001865875.1 Lupinus angustifolius
TCATCCTCATCCTCATCCTCATCCTCATCCTCATCCTCATCCTCATCCTCATCCTCATCCTCATCCTCATCCTAACCCTCATCTCAGTCGTAATCCTCGTCCTCATCCTAATCCTAATCCTAATGCTAATCCTAATCCTCAACCTATCCTCATCCACACCCTCTTCCTCATCCTCATCCTCATCCTCATCAGCATCCTCATCCTCATCCTCATCCTCATCCTCATCCTCATCCTCATCCTCATCATCATCCTCATCCTCATCATCATGCTCATCCTCATCCTCATTTTCATCTGATCCTCATGCTCATCCTCATCCTCATCCTATCCTCATCCTCATCCTATCCTCTTCCTCAGCCAACTACTCATCCTCATCATATCCACGTCCTCATCCTAATCCGCATCCTCATCCTCATCCTCATCCTCATCCTCATCCTCATCCTCATCCTCATCCTCATCCTCATCCTCATCCTCATCCTCATCCTCATC
>NC_032020.1:5902962-5915865 GCF_001865875.1 Lupinus angustifolius
CCTATCCTCATCCTCATCTTATCCTCATCCTATCCCCATCCTCATCCTATCCTCTTCTCATTCTCGTCCTCATCCAATTCTCCTCCTTATCCTAATTTTCTTCCTCATCCTTATCCTAATCCTCTTTCTCATCCTTATCCTCATTCTCGTCCTAATCCTATCCTCATCCTCTTCCTCATCCTCGTCCTCATCCTCCTCCTCATCATGTCCTCATCCTCATTCAGGTCCTCATTCTCTTCCTCATCCTCATCCTATCCTCATCCTCATTCTCGTCCTCATCCTATCCACTTCCTCATCCTCATCCTCTTCCTCATCCCCATCCTATCCTCATCCTCATCCTATCCTCATCCTCATTCTCGTCCTCATCCTATCCACTTCCTCATCCTCATCCTCTTCCTCATCCCCATCCTATCCTCATCCTCATCCTATCCTCATCCTCATTCTCGTCCTCATCCTATCCACTTCCTCATCCTCATCCTCTTCCTCATCCCCATCCTATCCTCATCCTCATCCTATCCTCATCCTCATTCTCGTCCTCATCCTATCCACTTCCTCATCCTCATCCTCTTCCTCATCCCCATCCTATCCTCATCCTCATCCTATCCTCATCCTCATTCTCGTCCTCATCCTATCCACTTCCTCATCCTCATCCTCTTCCTCATCCCCATCCTATCCTCATCCTCATCCTATCCTCATCCTCATTCTCGTCCTCATCCTATCCACTTCCTCATCCTCATCCTCTTCCTCATCCCCATCCTATCCTCATCCTCATCCTATCCTCATCCTCATTCTCGTCCTCATCCTATCCACTTCCTCATCCTCATCCTCTTCCTCATCCCCATCCTATCCTCATCCTCATCCTATCCTCATCCTCATTCTCGTCCTCATCCTATCCACTTCCTCATCCTCATCCTCTTCCTCATCCCCATCCTATCCTCATCCTCATCCTATCCTCATCCTCATTCTCGTCCTCATCCTATCCACTTCCTCATCCTCATCCTCTTCCTCATCCCCATCCTATCCTCATCCTCATCCTATCCTCATCCTCATTCTCGTCCTCATCCTATCCACTTCCTCATCCTCATCCTCTTCCTCATCCCCATCCTATCCTCATCCTCATCCTATCCTCATCCTCATTCTCGTCCTCATCCTATCCACTTCCTCATCCTCATCCTCTTCCTCATCCCCATCCTATCCTCATCCTCATCCTATCCTCATCCTCATTCTCGTCCTCATCCTATCCACTTCCTCATCCTCATCCTCTTCCTCATCCCCATCCTATCCTCATCCTCATCCTATCCTCATCCTCATCCTCATCCTCATCCTATCCTCATTCTCGTCCTCATCCTATCTCATTCTCGTCCTCATCCTATCCTCATCATCTTCCTCATCCTCATCCTCAACCTCATCCTATCCACATCCTTATCCTATCCTCATCCTCTTCCTTATCCTCATTCTAATCATCATCCTATCCTCATCTTCATTCTCGTCCTCATCCTATCCTCATCCTCATCCTAATCCTCATCCTATCCTAATCCTCATCCTATCCTAATCCTCATCCTATCCTAATCCTCATCCTATCCTAATCCTCACCCTCGTAGTCATCGTCATTCTCATCCTCATCCTACTCCTAATTCTCATCCTATCCTAATCCTCACCCTCGTAGTCATCGTCATTCTCATCCTCATCCTACTCCTAATTCTCATCCTATCCTAATCCTCACCCTCGTAGTCATCGTCATTCTCATCCTCATCCTACTCCTAATTCTCATCCTATCCTAATCCTCACCCTCGTAGTCATCGTCATTCTCATCCTCATCCTACTCCTAATTCTCATCCTATCCTAATCCTCACCCTCGTAGTCATCGTCATTCTCATCCTCATCCTACTCCTAATTCTCATCCTATCCTAATCCTCACCCTCGTAGTCATCGTCATTCTCATCCTCATCCTACTCCTAATTCTCATCCTATCCTAATCCTCACCCTCGTAGTCATCGTCATTCTCATCCTCATCCTACTCCTAATTCTCATCCTATCCTAATCCTCACCCTCGTAGTCATCGTCATTCTCATCCTCATCCTACTCCTAATTCTCATCCTATCCTAATCCTCACCCTCGTAGTCATCGTCATTCTCATCCTCATCCTACTCCTAATTCTCATCCTATCCTAATCCTCACCCTCGTAGTCATCGTCATTCTCATCCTCATCCTACTCCTAATTCTCATCCTATCCTAATCCTCACCCTCGTAGTCATCGTCATTCTCATCCTCATCCTACTCCTAATTCTCATCCTATCCTAATCCTCACCCTCGTAGTCATCGTCATTCTCATCCTCATCCTACTCCTAATTCTCATCCTATCCTAATCCTCACCCTCGTAGTCATCGTCATTCTCATCCTCATCCTACTCCTAATTCTCATCCTATCCTAATCCTCACCCTCGTAGTCATCGTCATTCTCATCCTCATCCTACTCCTAATTCTCATCCTATCCTAATCCTCACCCTCGTAGTCATCGTCATTCTCATCCTCATCCTACTCCTAATTCTCATCCTATCCTAATCCTCACCCTCGTAGTCATCGTCATTCTCATCCTCATCCTACTCCTAATTCTCATCCTATCCTAATCCTCACCCTCGTAGTCATCGTCATTCTCATCCTCATCCTACTCCTAATTCTCATCCTATCCTAATCCTCACCCTCGTAGTCATCGTCATTCTCATCCTCATCCTACTCCTAATTCTCATCCTATCCTAATCCTCACCCTCGTAGTCATCGTCATTCTCATCCTCATCCTACTCCTAATTCTCATCCTATCCTAATCCTCACCCTCGTAGTCATCGTCATTCTCATCCTCATCCTACTCCTAATTCTCATCCTATCCTAATCCTCACCCTCGTAGTCATCGTCATTCTCATCCTCATCCTACTCCTAATTCTCATCCTATCCTAATCCTCACCCTCGTAGTCATCGTCATTCTCATCCTCATCCTACTCCTAATTCTCATCCTATCCTAATCCTCACCCTCGTAGTCATCGTCATTCTCATCCTCATCCTACTCCTAATTCTCATCCTATCCTAATCCTCACCCTCGTAGTCATCGTCATTCTCATCCTCATCCTACTCCTAATTCTCATCCTATCCTAATCCTCATCCTCCTATTCATCCAAATCCTAATCCTCATCATATCGTCATCCTCATCCTCATCCTCATTCGAATCCTATCACTCATCCTATCATCATGCTCATCCTCATCAGCATCCTAATCCTAATCCTAATCCTAATCTTAATACTATCCTCATCCTCATCCTCTTTCTCATCCTTATCGTAATCCTCATCCTCATCCTCATTCTCTTCTGCATCCTTATCCTAATCCTCATCCTCATTCTAATCCTATCACTCATCCTCATCCTCATCAACATCCTAATCCTAATCTTAATCTTAATACTCCTAGTCCCCATGCTCATGCACATCTAATCCTAATCATCATCCTCATCCTCAACCCAATCCTAATCCTCATCCTCATCCTCATCCTAATCCACATCCTCATCCTAATCCTCATCCCAATCCTAATCCTCATCCTATCCTCATTCTCATCATCTTCCTCATCCTCATCCTCAACCTCATCCTCAGCCTCCTCATCCTCATCCTAATCCTAATCCTCATCCTATCCTCATCCTAATCCTTGTCCTCATCCTCAACCTCATCCTAATCCTCATCCTAATCTTAATCCTCATCCTTAACCTCATCCTAATCCTCATCCTCATCCTCATCCTAATCCTCTTCCTCATCCTCTTCCTCATCCCTATCCTAATCCTCACCCTAATCTTAATCCTCATCTTATCCTCATCTTCATACTCATCCTAATGCTCATCGTCATCCTAATCCTCTTCCTACTCTCATCCTCATCCTAATCCTCATCCTATTCTCTTCCTCATCCTCATACTCATCCTCATTGTCATCCTAATCCTAATCCTCATCCTAATCTCATCCTCATCCTAATCTTAATCCTCATCCTAATACTCATGCTCATCATAATCCTAATATTAGTCCTCATCCTATCCACATCCTCATCCTCATCCTCATCCTCATCCTCATCCTCATCCTCATCCTCATCCTAATCTTCACCATAATCCTAGTCCTTATCTTATCATCATCGTCATTGTCATCCTCATCCTCATCCTAATCCTAATCCTATCCTCATCCTCATCCTCATCCTCATCCTCATGCTAATCCTCATCCTCATCCTAATCCTCATCCTAATCCTCATCATTTCCTCATCCTCTTCCTAATCCTCATCCTCATCCTCATCCTAGTCCTCATCCTCATCCTAATCATAATCCTCATCCTCATCCTAATCCTAATCCTAATCTTATCCTCCTCCTTATCCTCATCCTCTTCCTGATCCTCTTCCTATCCTCATCCTCATTCTCATCCTCATACTCATCCTAATTCTTATCCTCATCCTAATCCTAATCTCATCCTCATCCTCATCCTCATCCTAATCCTGAGCCTCATCCTCATCCTAATCCTGAGCCTCATCATCATCCTAATCCTGAGCCTCATCCTCATCCAAATCCTGAGCCTCATCCTCATCCTCATCCTAATCCTCATCCAAATCCTAATCCATATCCTATCCTCATCCTCATCCTCATTCTCATCCTCATCCAAATCCTAATCCTATCTTCATCCTCATCCTCATCCTAATCCTCATCCTCATCGTAATCCTAATCCTCATCTTATCCTCATCCTCATTCTCATCCTCATCCTTATCCTCATCCTCATCCTCATCCAAATCCTAATCCACATCCTATCCTCATGCTCATCTTCATCCTCTTCCTCCTCCTCGTCCTCTTCCTTATCCTCATCCTCATCCTCATCCTCTTCCCCATCCTCATCCTCAACCTAATCCTCATCCTCATCCTATCCTCATCGTCTTCATCATATTCATCCTAATCCTAATCCCCATCCTAGTCCTAGTCCCCATGCTCATGCACATCTAATCCTAATCATCATCCTCATCCTCAACCCAATCCTAATCCTCATCCTCATCCTCATCCACATCATCATTCTAATCCTAATCCTCATCCCAATCCTAATCCTCATCCTCTTCCTCATCCTCATCCTCATCCTAATCCTATTTCTCATCCTATGCTAATCCTCTTCCTCATCGTCATCCTTATCCTCATCCTCATCCTCATCCTCATCCTCTTCCTCTACCCAATCCTAATTTTGAACCTATCCTTATCCTCATCCACTTCCCCACCCTCATCCTCATCCAAATCCTCATCCTCATCCTAATCCTCAACATAATCCTAATCGTCATCCTATCCTCATCCTCATTATCATACTCATCCTAATCCTAATCCTCATCCTCATTCACATCCTAATCGTGATGATCATCCTAATCCTCATCCCAATCATAATCCTCATCCTCATCCTCTTCCATATCATCATCCTCATCCTAATCCTCATCCGAATCCTAATCCTCATCCCCTTCCACATCCTCGTCCTCATGCTCATCCTCATCCTAATCCTATTTCTCATCCTATGCCAATCCTCTTCCTCTTCCTCGTCCTCATGCTCATCCTCTTCATCATCCTCATGCTCTTCCTAATCCTCATCCTATTCCTTATCCTCATCTATCCTCATCCTCATCCTCTATCTCATCCTTATCCTAATCCTAATCCTAATCCTAATCCTAATCCTAATCCTCATCCTCATCCTAATCTTCATCATAATCCTCATCCTAATCATAATCCTTATCCTCATCCTATCGTCATCCTCATCCTCATCCTAATCCTCATCGTGATCCTCATCCTCATCCTGGTCCTCATCCTATTCCTCATCCTCATCCTAATCCTAATCCTAAGCCTCATCCTAATCCTAATCCTCATCCTATCTTCTTCCTCATCCTCATCCTCTTCCTAATCCTCATCCTCATCCTCAAACCCATCCTAATCCTCATCCTCATCCTAATCTTTAACCTAATCCTAAGCCTAATCATCATCCTATCCTCATCCTAATCGTCATACTCAACCTCATCCTCATCCTCATCCTCATCCTAATCCTAATCCTAATCCTAATCCTCATCCTATCCTCATCCTCATCCTCATCCTCATACTCATCCTAATCCTATTCCTTATCCTTATCCTAATCCTCATCCTCATCCACATCATAATCCGCATCATCATCCTAATCCTCATCCTATAATCATCATCATCCTCATCCTAATACTAATCCTATCCTCATCCTCTTTCTAATCCTCATCCTCATCCTCATCCTAATCCTAATACTCATCCTATCCTAATCCTCATCCTCATCCTAATCCTCACCCACAACCAAATCCTAATCCTCATCCTGACCTCATCTTCATCATCTTCCTCTTCCTCTTCCTCTTCCTCATCCTCATCCGCATCCGCATCCTCATCCTCATCCTCATCCTCATCCCCATCCTCATCCTCATCCTCATCCTAAGCCTCATCCTCATCCTATCCTCATCCTAATCCTAGTTGTCATCCTCATCCTTATCCTAATCCTCATCCTCATCATCATCCTCATCTTCATCCTAATCCTAATCCTAATTCTAATCCTCTTCCTCATCCTCATCCTCATCCTCATCCTAATCCTTATCCACATCCTCATCCTAATCCTCATTCTATTATAATACTCATCCTCCTAGTCATCGTCATTCTCATCCTCATCCTACTCCTAATCCTTATCCTATCCTAGTCATCATCCTCCTACACAACCAAATCCTACATCCTCGTCCTCATCCTCATCGTCATGCTCTTCATCATCCTCATCCTCATCCTAATCCTCATCCTAATCCTCATCCTCATCCTCTTCCACATCCTTACCCTAATCCTAATTCTCATCCTCATCCTCATCCTAATGCTAATCCTCATCCTCCTCCACATCTGAATCCTAATCGTCATCCTATCCTAATCCTCCTCCTCATACTCCTCTTCATCCTAATCCTAATCCTCATCCTAATCCTAGTCTCATCCTCATCATCATCCTTACCCTCATCCTTATCCTAATCCTAATCCTCATCCTATCCACATCCTCATCCTAATCCTCATGCTAATCGTCATCCTAACCTAAATCTCATCCTCATCCATAACCTAATCATAATCCTAATCTCATCCTCATCCTCATCCTCATCTTCAACCTCATGCTAATCGTCATCGTCATCCTCATCCTAATCCTCATCCTAATCCTAATCCTATTCCTCATCCTCATCCTAAACCTCATCGTAATCCTGATCCTATCCTCATCCTAATCCTAATCCTCATCCTATCCTTATTCTCATCCTCATCCTAATCCTTATCCACATCCTCATCCTAATCCTCATTCTATCCTAATCCTCACCCTCCTAGTCATCGTCATTCTCATCCTCATCCTACTCCTAATTCTCATCCTATCATAATCCTCATCCTCCTATTCATCCAAATCATAATCCTCATCATATCGTCATCCAAATCCTCATCCTCATTCTAATCCTATCACTCATCCTATCCTCATCAGCATCCTAATCCTAATCCTCATCCTCATCCTCATCCTCATCCTCTTCCACATCCTTATCCTAATCCTCATCCTCATTCTAATCCTATCACTCATCCTCATTCTAATCCTATCACTCATCCTATCCTCATCCTCATCCTCATCAGTATCCTAATCCTAATCCTAATCTTAATACTATCCTCATCCTCATCCTCATCCTCATCCTCTTTCTCATCCTTATCCTAATCCTCATCCTCATCCTCATCCTCTTCCGCATCCTTATCCTAATCCTCATCCTCATCCTCATCCTAATGCTAATCCTCATCCTCCTCCACATCCGAATCCTAATCCTCATCCTATCCACATCCTCTTCCTCATCCTCATCCTTATGCTAATCCTCATCCTCATCCTCATCCTAATCGTCATCGTCATCCTCATCCTAATCCTCATCATCATCCTAATCCTAATCCTCATGCTCATCCAAATCCTCATCGTAATCCTCATCCAAATCCTGATCCTATCCTTATCCTAATCCTAATCCTCATCCTCATCCTAATCCTCATCATCGTCCTCATATTCATCCTCATCCTAGTCGTCATCCTCATCCTAATCCTCATCCTCGTCCTCATCCTCATCCTCATCCACATCCTCAACCACATCCTCATCCTCTTCCTCATATTCATCCAAATCCTAATCTTAATCTGAACCCTCTTCCTCATCCTCATCCTCATCCTAATCCTCATGCTCATCCTAATCCTTATCCACATCTTAATCCTAATCCTTATCCTATCCTAGTCCTCATCCTCCTACTTATCGTCCTCCTCATCCTCATCCTACTCCTATTCCTCGTCCTATCCTAATCTTCATTCTATCCTCATCCTCATCATCTTCCTCTTCCTCATCCACATCCTCATCCTCATCCTCTTCCTAATCCTCATCCTCAACCTCATCCGCATCCTCTGCCTCATCCTAATCTTATCCTCATGCCCATCCTCATCCTCATCCTAATCCTAATCCTAATCCTAATCTCTTCCTCTTCCTCATCCTATCCTAATCCTCCTCCTCAAACTCCTCTTCATCCCAATCCTAATCCTTATCCTATCCACATCCTCTTCCTCATCCTCATCCTAATGCTAATCCTCATCCTAACCTAATTCTCATCCTATCCACATCCTCATCCTTATCGTAATCATAATCATAATCCCATCCTCATCCTCATCCTCATCCTAATCGTCATCGTCATCCTCATCCTAATCCTCATCCTAATCCTAAACCTAATCCTCATGCTCATCCTAATCCTCATCGTAATCCTCATACTAATCCTGATCCTATCCTCATCCTAATCCTAATCCTCATCTTATCCTTATCCTCATCCTCATACTCATCCTCATCCTCATCCTCATCCTCATCCTCATCCTCATCCTCATCCTCATCCTCTTCCTCATGCTCATTTACATCCACATCTTCATCCTCATCCTCAACCTCATCCTCATCCTCATCCTCATCCTCATACTCATCCTAATCCTAATCCGCATCCTATCCTCATCCTAATCCTAGTCGTCATCCTCATCCTTATCCCCATCCTCTTCTTCTTCCTCATCCTCATCTTCATCCTCATCCCCATCCTCATCCTCATCCTCATCCTCATCCTATCCTCATCCTAATCCTAGTCGTCATCCTCATCCTTATCTTAATCCTCATCTTATCCTCATCCTTATCTTAATCCTCATCTTATCCTCATCCTAATCCTAGTCGTCATCCTCATCCTCATCCTCATCCTCCTCCTCATCCTCTTCCTCATCTTCATCCAAATCCTAAACCTAATCCTAATCCTCTTCCTCATCCTCATCCTCATCCTTATCCACATCCTAATCCTAATCGTCATCCTATCCTAATCCTCATCCTCCTAGTCATCGTCATTCTCATCCTCATCCTACTCCTCTTCCTCGTTCTATCCTAATCCTCATCCTCCTACTCATCCAAATCCTAGTCCTCATCATATCGTCATCCTCATCCTCATCCTCATCCTCATCCTCATCCTCATCCTCCTCCTCACTCATCCTAATCCTCATCCTAATCCTCATCCTAATCCTAATCCTCCTTTTATCCACATCCTCGTCCTCATCGTTATCCTAATCCTCATCCTCATCCTAATCCTGATCCTATCCTCATCCTCCTAGTCATCCTCATTCTCATCCTAATCCAAATCCGCATCCTAATCTTAATCTCATCCTCATTCTAATCCTCATCCTTATCCTAATCTTGATCCTAATCCTCATCCTCATCCTCATCCTCATCTTATCCTCATGCTCCTCCTCATCCCCACAGTAATCCTAATCCTCCTCCTTAACCTAATCTCATCCCCATCCTCATCCTCATCCTCTTCCTAATACTCATCCTCATCCTCATCTTATCCTCATGCTCCTCCTCATCCCCAAAGTAATCCTAATCCTCCTCCTAAACCTAATCTCATCCCCATCCTCATCGTCAGCCTCATCCTAATACTAATCATGATCCTAATCTCATCGTCTTCCTCATCCTCATCCTCATCCTAATCCTAATCCTCATCCTAATCCTCAACCTAATCCTAACCCTAATCCTCATCATATCCTCATCCTCATCTTATCCTCGTCCGCATCCTCATCCTCATCCTCATCTCCATACTAATCCTAATCCTAATCTCATCCTCATCCTCATCCTCTTCCTCGTCCTTATCATCATCCTCATCATCATCCTCATCCTCTTCCTAATCCTCATCCTCATCCTCATCGTTATCCTCTTCCTCATCCTCATCTTATCCTCATCCTCATCCTAATCCACATCCTAATCCTATTCCTCATCATATCCACATCCTCATCCTCTTTCTCATCCTCATCCTCATCCTCATCCAAATCCTAATCCTCATCCTAATCCAAATCCTCATCCTATCCTCATCCTTACCATTATCCTCATCCTAATCGTAATCCTCGTCCTCTTCCTAATCCTCATCCTCCTCCTTATCCTAGTCCTCATTAATCCTCATCCTAATCATAATACCTATCCTCGTCCTATCCTCATCCTAATACTCATCCTCATCCTAATCTTAATCCTCCTTTTGTCCTCATCCTCATTCTAATCCTCGTCCTCATCCTCTTCCTCATCCTAATGCTCATCCTATTCCTAATCCTCATCCTCATCCTAATCCTAATCCACATCCTATCCTCATCCGAATCTGAATCCGCATCCTCATCCACATCCTCTTCCTCATCCAGTTCCTCATCCTTATCCTAATCCCCATCCTCATCCTAATCCTAAACCTATCCTCATCCTCATACTCATCCTCATTCTCATCCTAATCCTAATCCTCATCCTAATCTTAATCTCATCCTTATCCCCATCCTCATCCTTATCGTAATCCTGATCCTGATCCTAATCCAAATCCTCAACCTATTCTCATCCTCATCCTCATCCTCTTCCTAATCCTCATCCAAACCATAATACTTATCCTCATCCTATCCTCATCCTTGTGCTCATCATCATCCTAATAATCACCCTCATCCTCATCCTCATCCTAATCTTAATCCTCATGTTGTCCTCATCCTCATCCTCATCCTCATCCTAATCCTCGTCGTCATCCTCTTCCTCATCCTAATCCTCATCCTAATCCTAATCCTCATCCTAATCCGTTTCCTAATCCTAATCCTCATCCTAATCCGTTTCCTAATCCTAATCCACATCCTATCCTCATCCTCATCCTCATCATAATCCTCATCCACATCCTCTTCCTCATTCTCATCCTTATCCTCATCCTAATCCTCATCCTAATCCTAATCTCATCCTTATCCTCATCTGAATCCTCATCCTCATCCTCATCCTAACACTCATCCTAATCCCAATCCTCGTCCAAATCCTAATCTCATCCTTATCCTCATCCAAATCCTCATCTACATCCTCATCTTAATCCTCATCCTAATTCTAATCCTCATCCTATCCTCATCCTCTTCCTCATCCTCATCCTCTTCCTCATCCTCATCCTCATCCTCATCCTAATCCTCATCCTCAACCTAATCCTAATACTCTTCCTATCCTCATCCTAATCCTCTTCCTCATCCTCATTCTCATATTCATTCATATCCTCATTCTAATCCTCATCCTCATCCTCTTCCTAGTCCTCATCCTCCTCCACATATGAATCCTAATCGTCATCCTATCCTAAACCTCCTCCTCATACTCCTCTTCATCCTAGTCCTAATCCTCATCCTAATCCCAGTCTCATCATCATCCTTACCCTCATCCTCATCCTAATCCTAATCCTCATCCTAACCACATCCTCATCCTCATCCTCATCCTCATCCTCATCCTCATCCTCATGCTAATCCTCATCCTAACCTAAATCTCATTATATCCTCATCCTCATCCTTATCCTAATCATAATCGTCATCATCATCGTCATCCTCATCCTCATCCTCATCCTCATCCTCAACCTCATCTTAATCGTCATCGTCAACCTCATCCTAATCCTCATCCTAATCCTAATCTTATTCCTTAACCTCATCCTAATTCTCATCGTAATCCTCATCCTAATCCTCATCATATCCTCATCCTGATCCTAAATCTCATCCTATCCTTATCCTCATCCTCATACTCATCCTCATCTTCATCCTCATCCTCATCCTCATCATCTTCCTCTTCCTCTTCCTCGTCCTCATCCGCATCCGTATCCTCATCCGCATCCGCATCCGCATCCTCATCCTCATCCTCATCCTCATCCCTATCCTCATCCTCATCCTCATCCTAAGCCTCATCCTCTTCCTATCCTCATCGTAATCCTAGTTGTCATCCTCATCCCAATCCTCATCCTCATCCTCATCTTCATCCTCTTCCTCATCTTCATCCTAATCCTAATCCTAATTCTAATCCTCTTTCTCTTCCTCATCCTCATCCTCATCCTCATCCTAATCCTTATCCACATCCTAATCCTAATCCTTATCCACATCCTCATCCTCATCCTCATCCTCATCCTAATGCTAATACTCATCCTTCTCCACATCCGAATCCTAATCCTCATCCTATACTAATCCTCCTCCTCATACTTCTCTTCATCCTAATCCTAATCCTCATCCTATCCACATTCTCTTCCTCATCCTCATCCTTATACTAATCCTCATCCTAACCTAAATCTCATCCTATCCTCATCCTCATCCTTATCCTAACCAGAATCCTAATCCCATCCTCATTCTCACCCTCATCCTCATCCTCATCCTCATCCTCATCTTCATCCTCATCCTCATCCACATCCTCATCTTCATCCTCTTCCTCATCCTAATCGTCATCGCCATCCTAATCCTCATCCTAATCCTAATCCTAATCCTCATCCTCATCCTAATCCTCATCCTAATCCTGATCCTATCCTTATCCTC
>NC_032020.1:5915965-5919192 GCF_001865875.1 Lupinus angustifolius
ATCCTCATCCTCATCCTCATCCTCTCCTTATTCTCATCATCATCCTCATCCTCATCCTAGTCGTCATCCTCATCCTCATCCTAATCCTCATCCTCATCCTCATCCTCATCCCCATCCTCTTCTTCTTCGTCATCCTCATCCTCATCCTCATCCGCATCCTCATCCTCATCCCCATCCTCATCCTGATCCTCATCCTCATCCTCATCCTAATCCTAATCCTCATCCTCATCCTCATCCTATCTTCATCCTAATCCTAGTCGTCATCCTCATCCTCATCCTAATCCTCATCCTCTTCCTCATCTTCATCCAAATCCTAAACCTAATCCTAATCCTCTTCATCATCCTCATCCTCATACTCAACCTCATCCTTATCCACATCCTAATCCTAATCCTCATCCTATCCTAATCCTCATCCTCCTAGTCATCGTCATTCTCATCCTCATCCTACTTCTATTCCTCGTTCTATCCTAATCCTCATCCTCCTACTCATCCAAATCATAATCCTCATCATATCGTCATCCTCATCCTCATCCTCATTTAAATCCTATCACTCATCCTATCGTCATCCTCTTCCTCATCCTCATCCTCATCAGCATCCTAATCCTAATCTTAATCCTAATCCTAATCCTAATCCTAATACGATCCTCATCCTCATCCTCCTCCTCATCTCCATCCACATCCTCATCCTCCTTCTAATCCTCATTCCAATCCTAATCCTCCTTTTATCCACATCCATCTCCTCATCATTATCCTAATCCTCATCCTCATCCTAATCCTGATCCTACCCTCATCCTCATACTCATCCTTATTCTCATCCTAATCCAAATCCTCATCCTAATCTTATTCACATCCTCATCCTCATCCTCATCCTTATCCTAATCTTGATCCTAATCCTAATCCTCAACCTATCCTCATCCTCATCCTCTTCCTCTTCCTCATCCTAATCCTCATCCTCATCCTCATCCTCATCCTCATCCTCATCCTCTTCCTAATCCTCATACTCACCCTCATCTTATCCTCATTCTCCTCCTCATCCCCATATTAATCCTAATACTCCTCCTAAACCTAATCTCATCCCCATCCTCATCCTCATCCTCATCCTCAACGTCATCCTCTTCCTAATCCACATCCTCATCCTCATCCTCTCCCTTATCCTCATCCTCATCCTAATACTCAACATCATCCTCATCCTAGTCCGCATCCTAATCCTAATCCTCATCCTATCCACATCCTCATCCTCTTTCTCATTCTTATCCAAGTCCTAATCCTCATCCTAATCCTAATCCTCATCCTATCCTCATCCTATCCTCTTCTTAATCCTCATCCTCCTCCTTATCCTAGTCCTCATTAATCCTCATCATAATACTTATCCTCATCCTATCCTTATCCTCGTCCTCATCCTTATCCTAATACTCATCCTCATCCTCATCTAAATCCTCATGTTGTCCTCATCCACATTCTATCCTCATCCTTTTCCTAATCCTCATCCTCATCCTCAACCTCATCCTCATCCTAATCCTAATCCTCATCCTAATCCAAATCCTAATCCTAATATTCATCCACATCCACATCCTCATCTTCATCCTCATCCTCATCCTCATCCTCATCCTCATCCTCATCCTCATCCTCATCCTCATCCGCATCCTAATCCTAATCCTATCCTTCTCCTCATCCTCATCCTCTTTCTCATCCCCATCCTAATCCCCACCCTAATCCTAAACCTTATCTTAACGTCATCCTCATCCTAATGCTCATCCTCATCCTAATCCTCTTCCTATTCTCATCTTCATCCTAATCCTCATTCTATTCTCATCTTCATCCTCATTCTCATCCTAATCATAATCCTCTTCCTAATCCTAATATCACCTTCAACCTCATCCTAATCCTCATCCTCATCCTCATCCTCATCCTCATCTTAATCCTCATACTATTCCTAATCCTCAAGCTATTCTCATCCTCTTCCTCATCCTCTTCCTCATCCTCATCCTAATCATAATCCTAATCCTCATGCTCATCCTAATCCTTATCCACATCCTCATCCTAATCCTAATCCTAATCCTCATCCTATCAACATCCTCATCCTCATCAGCATCCTCATCCTCAACCTCATCCTCATCTGAATCCTCATCCTAATCCTAATCCTCATCCTATCCTCATGCTCATCATCATCCCCGTCCTCATCATAATCCTAATCTTATCCTCATCCTCATCCTAATCATATCCTCATACACATCCTAATCCTCATCCTAATCCTAATATCATCTTCATCCTCATCTTAATCCTCATCCTAATCCTCTTGCTATTATCACCCTCATCCTCATCCTCTTCCTCATCGTCATCCGAATCCTAATCCTAATCCTCATCCTCATGCTCATCATAATCCTCATCCTCATCCTCCTCCTCATCCTAATCCTAATATCATCCTCATCCACATCCTCATCTTAATCCTCATCCTAATCCTAATCCTCATGCTATTCTCATCCTCTTCCTCATCCTCATCCTAATCATAATCCTAATCCTCATCCTCATTCTCATCCTAATCCTCATCCTCATCCTCATCCTATCCACATCCTCATCCTCATACTCATCCTCATCCTCGTCCTAATCCTCAGCCTCATCCTCACCCTCTTCTTAATCCTCATCCTAATCCTAATCCTCATCCTCGTCCAAATCCTAATCATAATCATAATCCTAATACTAATCCTAATACTAATCCTATCGTTATCCTCATCCTCATCCTAATCCTGATCCTAATCCTAATCCTCAACCTAATCCTCTTGCTATTATCATCCTCATCCTCATCCTCATCCTCATCCTCATCATCCTCCTAATCCTAATTTCATCTTCAACCTCATCCTCATCTTAATCCTCATCCTAATCCTAATCCTCATCCTATTCTCATCTTCTTCCTCATCCTCATCCTAATCATAATCATAATCCTCATCCTAATCCTAATATCATACTCATATTCATAATCATACTCATCCTCATCCTCATCCTAATCCTCAGCCTCATCCTCCTCCTCACCCTCATCCTCATCCTAATCCTAATCCTAATCCTAATTCTCATCCTATCCTCATCCTCATCCTCATCCTAATCCTAATTCTAATCCTAATGATAATCATCATCCTATCATCATCCTCATCCTCATCCTCATCATATCCTCATCCTCATCCTCATCCTCTTCCGCATCCTCATCCTCTTCCTCTTCCTCTTCCTCTTCCTCA
>NC_032020.1:5919292-5923837 GCF_001865875.1 Lupinus angustifolius
TCCTCATCCTCATCCTCAACCTCATCCTCATCCAAATCCTAATCCTAATCTGAATCCTCTTCCTCATCCTCATCCTCATCCTCATGCTCATCCTAATCCTTATCCACATCCTAATCCTAATCCTTATCCTATCCTAGTCCTCATCCTCCTACTTATCGTCATCCTCATCCAATCCTAATCCTCATCCTATCCTCTTCCTCATCCTCTTCCTCTTCCTCATCCTCATCCTCATCCTCATCGTCATCCTCTGCCTCATCCTAATCTTATCCTCATGCTCATCCTCATCCCCATACTAATCCTAATCCTCATCCTAATCCTAATCTCATCCCCATCCTCATACCCATCCTCATCCTAATCCTAATCTTGATCCTAATCCTCATCCTCATCCTCATCATATCCTCATCCTCATCCTCATCCTCTTCCGCATCCTCATCCTCTTCCTCTTCCTCTTCCTCTTCCTCATCCTCATCCTCTTCCTCTTCCCCATCCTCATCCTCATCCTCTTCCTCTTCCCCATCCTCATCCTCATCCTCTTCCTCTTCCCCATCCTCATCCTCATCCTCTTCCTCTTCCCCATCCTCATCCTCATCCTCTTCCTCTTCCCCATCCTCATCCTCATCCTCATCCTCACCCTTATACTCATCCTAATCCTCATTCTAATCCTCATAATAATCGTCATCCTCATCCACATCCTAATCCTAATCATCATCCTTATCCTCATCCTCATCCTCGTCCTCGTCCACATCATCATCCTTATCCTAATCCTCATCCTCATCCTCTTCATCATCCTCATCCACATCATCATCCTCGTCCTCATCCTCATCCTAATCCTAATTCTCATCCTATCCTCATCCTCTTCCTCATCCTCATCCTCATCCTCATCCTATCCTCATCTTCATCCTCATCCGCATTCTAATCCTAATCCTAATCCCATCCTCATCCTCATCCTCATTCTTATCCTCATCCTCATCCTAATCCGCATCCTCATCGTCATCCTATTCCTCATCCTATCCTCATCCTCATCCTAATCCTCATCTTATTCTCATCCTCATCCTAATCCTCATCTTATTCTCCTCCTCATCCTCATCCTCAATCTCATCCTAATCCTTATCCTCCTCCTCATCCTCATGCTTAACCTAATCTTCATCCTCATCCTCATCCTCATACTAATCCTCATCTTAATGGTAGTACTCATCCTCATCCTCGTCCTAATCCTCATCCTCATCCTAATCCTCATCCTCATCCTAATCCTCATCCTAATCCAAATCATCATCCTATCCTCATCCTAATCCTAATCCTAATCCGCATCCTAATCCTAATCCTAATCCTAAACTTATCCTCATGCTCATCGTCATCCTCATGCTCATCCTAATCCTCAAACTAATCCTAATCCTCATCCTCATCCTAATCCTCATCCTAATCCTCATCCTATCCGCATCGTCATCCTCATCCTCTTCCTAATCCTCATCCTCATCCTAATCCTCGTCCTATTCTCATCCTCATCCTAATCCTCGTCCTATTCTCATCGTCATCGTCATCTTCATCCTATGAGTATGGGGATAGGATGAGGACGAGGATTAGGAAGAGGGTGAGGATTACAATGATGATTAGGATTAGGATGAGGATGACGATTACAATGATGATTAGAATGAGGATGAGGATAGGATTACTATGAGGATGAGGATTAGGATGAGGATTAGGATTAGGATGAGGATGAGGATGAGGTCGAGAATGAGGATAACGATTAGGATTAGGATTAGGATTTGGATGAAGATTAGGATGAGGATGAGGATGACGATTTGGATGAGGAGGAGGATTGGAATGAGGATTAGGATCAGGATTAGGTTAAGGATGAGGATGAGGAAGAGGATTAGAATAAGCGTGAGGATGAGGATAAGGATAAGGATGAGGATGAGAATTAGGATTGGGATTAGGATGGGAGTTAGGGTTAAAGTTAGGATGAGGATGAGGATGAGAGATAGGATTAGGATTAGGATGAGGATGAGGATGAGGATTAGGATTAGGATGAGGATGAAGATGGGGATTGGATGAGGATTACCATTAGGATTAGGATGACGATTACAATGAGGATTAGGATGAGGATGAGGATAAGGATGAGGATGAGGATGAGGACGAGGATGAGGATGAGGATGAGGATGAGGATGAGGATGAGGATGAGGATGAGGATGAGGATGAGGATCAGGATGAGGATGATGATGAGGAAGAGGATGAGGATAGGATAGGATTAGGATTAGGATGAGGATGAGGATTGGACAAGGATTAGGATTACGGTAAGGATTAGGAATAGGGTGAGGATTAGGGTTAGGATGATGATGAGAGATAGGATGAGGACAAGGATAAGCATGTGGAAGAGTATAGGATGAGGATTATGATTAAAATGAGGATTAGGATTAGGATGAGGTTTAGGATGAGGATTGGATGAGGATTAGGATGAGGAATTGGATGAGGATGATGATAGGATTAGAATTAGGATGAGAATTACGATGAGGATGACGATGAGGATGAGGATGAGGATGAGGATGAGGATGAGGATGAGGATTAGGATGAGGATGAGGATGAGGATGAGGATGAGGATGAAGATGAGAGAGAGGATGAGGATGAGGATTAGGGTCAGGCTGAGGATTATGATTTGGATGAGTATTAGTATGAGGATGAGGATTAAGATTAGGATGAGGATAGGATGAGGACGAGGATAAGCAAGAGGATGAGGGTAGGATGAGGATGAGGATAGGGTGAGGATTAGGATGAGGATGAGGATGAGGATGAGGTAGAGGATGAGGATGTGGATGAGGGTAGGATGAGGATTAGGATGAAGATTAAGATTAGGATGAAGATGAGGATGAGGACGAGGAAAAGGATGAGGATAAGATTAGAACTAGGATGAGGATTAAGATGAGGATGAGGATGAGGATAAGGATGAGGATAGGATTAGAACTAGGATGAAGATTAAATAGGATGAGGATGAGGAATAGGATGAGGATGAGGAATAGGATGAGGATGAGGAATAGGATGAGGATTAGTATGAGGATGCGGATGAGGATGAGGATGAGGGTAGGGATGAGGATTAGGATGAGGAAGAGAATTAGGAGGAGGAGGAGGATTAGGATGAGGATGAGGATGAGGATGAGGATAGGATGAGGATTAGGATTAGGATGAGGATAGGCTTAGGCTTAGGATTAGGGTTAGAGTGAGGATGGGGATGAGGATCAGGATAGGATGAGGATTAGGATTAGGATGAGGATTATGATTAGGATGAGGATGAGGATAGGATGATCATTAGGAATAGAATGAGGATTAGGATTAGGATTAGGATGAGGATCAGGATGAGGATAGGGTTAGAATTAGGATGAAGATTAGGATGAGGATGAGGATGAGGAAGAGGATGAGGATTAGGATGAGGATGAGGATTAGGGTGAGGATGAGGAATAGGATGAGGATGAGGATGAGGGTAGGAGGAGGATGAGGGTAGGATGAGGATGAGGATAGGATGAGGATTAGGATGAGGATTAGGATGAGGATTAGGATGTGGATTTGCATGAGGATGACCACGAGGATGAGAATGAGGGTGAGAAAGATAATGAGGATAGGATTAGGATTAGGATGAGGATGAGGATTATGATGAGGACGAGGGTAGGTTGGGATTTTGGATTAGGATAAGGATTAGGATTAAGATGAGGATTAGGATGACGATTAGGTTAAGGATTAGTATGAGTATGACGATGAGGATTAGGATGAGGAAGAGGATTAGGAGGAGGTTGAGGATTAAGATGAGGATGAAAATGAGTCGGAGAATGAGGATAGGATGAGGATGATGATTAGGATGAGGATGAGGAGGAGGAAGATGATGAGGATGAGGATTAGGATTAGAATGAGGATAGGATTTGGCTTGGGATTAGGGTTAGAGCTAGGATGAGCATGAGGATCAGGATGGGATGAGGATTAGGATTAGGATGAGGATGAGGACGAGGACAGGATTAGTATTAGGATTAGGATTAGGGTTAGAGTTAGGATGAGGATGAGGATGAGGATGAGGATAGGATGATGATTAGGATTAGGATAAGGATTAGGAGTAGGATTAGGATGAGGATGACGATGAGGATGAGGATGCGTGTGAGGATGAGAATGGTTATGAGGATGAGAAAGACGATGAGGATAGGAGTAGGATTAGGATCAGGATGTGGATAGGATTAGGATTAGGATTAGGATGAGGATTAGGATGAGGATGAGCATGATGATATGATGAGGATTAGGATTCGGATGAGGATGACTATTATGATGAGGATGAGGGTTAGGATGAGGATGAGGATGAGGCTTAGGATGGTATGAGGAGGACAAGACGAGGAGAATTAGGATGAGGATTAGGATGAGGATTAGCATGAGTATTAGGATGAGAATGAGGATGAGGATGGGATGAGGATGTGGATAGGATTAGGATTGGGGATGAGGATGAGGATGAGGATTAGGATGAGGATGAGGATGATGATTAGGATGAGAATGAGAATAAGGATTAGGATGGGGATAGGA
>NC_032020.1:5923937-5924754 GCF_001865875.1 Lupinus angustifolius
ATAAGGATGAGGATGAGGATGAGGATGAGGATGAGGATGACGATGAGGATGAGCATGAGCATGAGGACGAGGACGAGGATGAGCGTGAGGATAGGATGCGCATTAGGACTAGGGTGAGTATTAGGATGAGAATTAGGATTAGGATGAGGATAGGATGAGGATGAGGATTAGGATGAGGAGGAGGATGACAAGACGATGAGGATTAGGATGAGGATAGGATAAGGATTAGGATGAGGATGAGAATAGCATTAGGATGAGGATTAGGATGAGGATGAGGATGACAAGACGATGAGGATTAGGATGAGGATGAGGAAGAGGATCAGGAGTAGGACGAGGATTAGGATGAGTATTAGGATGAGAATGATGATGAGGATGGGGATGAGGATGTGGATAGTATTAGGATTAGGATTAGGACGGGGATAGGATAAGCATGAGGATGAGGATGAGGATGAGGATTAGGTTGAGGATGAGGATGACATGACAATGAGGATTAGGACGAGGATGAGGATTAAGATGAGGACGAGGAAGAGGATGAAGATGAGGATAGGATGAAGATGATGATAGGATGAGTATTAGGATGAGAATTAGGATGAAGATGAGGATGAGGATGAGGATTAGGATGAGGATTAGAATTAGGATTAGGATGGGGATAGGATAAGCATGAGGATGAGGATGAGGATTAGGATGAGGATGACAAGATGATAAGGATTGGGACGAGGATTAGGATGGGGATGAGGATGAGGATGAGGTTGAGGATAGGGATGAGGATGAGAATGAGGATGAGGATGAGGATGAGGATGAGGATGAGGTTGAGGAT
>NC_032020.1:5924854-5928164 GCF_001865875.1 Lupinus angustifolius
GATGAGGATGAGGATGAGGATGAGGATTTGGATAGGATTAGGATTAGGATTAGGATGGGGATAAAATAACAATGAGGATTAGGAACAGGATGAGGGTTAGGTTGAGACTGAGGATGAGGATGGGGATGAGGATTAGGTTGAGGATGAAAATGACATGACAATGAGGATTAGGAAGAGGATTAGGATGAGGATGAGGAAGAGGATGAGGATTAGGATCAGGATAAGGAAGAGGATGAAGATGAGGATAGGATGAGGATGAAGATAGGATGCGCATTAGGATGAGAATTAGATTGAGAATTAGGATGAGAATTAGGACGAAGATGAGGATAAGGATTAGGAGAGGATGAGGATGAGGATTAGCATGAGCATGAGGATGAGAATTAGGATTAGGATGGGGATAGGATAAGCATGAGATGAGGATGAGGATGAAGATTAGGATGAGGATGACAAGACGATATGGATTAGGACGAGGATTAGAATGAGGAAGAGGATGAGGATGAGGATGAGGAAAAGGATGAGGATTAGGATGAGGATTAGGATGAGGATGAGGATGGGGATGGGGATTAGGATGGGGATGAGGATTGGGATAGTATTAGGATTTGGATTAAGATTAGGATGAGGATTATGATAAGAATGGGGATGAGGATATGATGAGGATTAGGATTAGGATTAGGATGAGGAGGGGGATGAGGATGAGGATGAGGATGAGGATGGGGATGGGGATAAGGATGAGGATGAGGATGAGGATGAGAATGAGGATGTGGGGGAGGATGTGGATGAGGATGAGGATGAGGAGAGAATGAGGATGAGGATAATATGAGAATGAGGATGAGTATTAGGATTAGAATTAGTTTGAGAATTATGATGAGAATTAAAATGAAGATGAGGATGAGGATTAGGATGAGTATGAGGATGCGGATTAGGACAAGGATGAGAATTAGGATTAGGATGGTGATAGGTTAAGCATGAGGATGTGGATGAGGATATGGATTAGGATGAGTATTACAAGACGATAAGGATTAGGACGACGATTAGGACGAGGATTAGGATGAGGATGAGGAAGAGGATGAGGATGAGGAAGAGGAAGAGGATGAGGATTAAGATGAGGATTAGGATGAGTATTAGGATGAGAATGAGAATGTGGATGGGGATGAGGATGGGGATAGTATTAGGATTAGGATTACGATTAGGATTAGGATTAAGATGAGAATGAGGATGAGGATATGATGAGGATTAGGATTAGGATTAGGATGAGGATGAGTATTAGCGTGAGGATGAGGATGAGGATTAGGATGAGGATGAGGATGAAGATGAGGATGAGGATGAGGATAGGATGCACATTAGGACTAGGAAGAGTATTACGATGAGAATTAGGATTAGGATGAGGATTGGATAAGGATGAGGATGAGGATGAGAATGAGGATAGGATGAGGGTGAGGATGAAGATTAGGATGAGGATGAGGATGAAGATGAGGATGAGGATGAGGATTAGGATGAGGATGAGGACGAGGATGAGGATAAGGATGAGGATAAGGATGAGAATGAGGATTAGGATGAGGACGAGGATGAGAATGAGGATGTGGATGAGGATCAAGATTAGGATGAGGATAGGATGCGCATTAGGACTAGGATGAGAATTAGGATGAGAATTAGGATTAGGATGAGGATAGGAAAAGGATGAGGATGAGGATGAGGATAGGATGCGGATGAGGATTAGGATGAGGAGGACCAGGATGAGGATGACGATGAGGATGAGGATGGGGATATGGATGAGCACGAGGATGAGGATGAGGATGAGGATGAGGATGAGGATGTGGAGGAGGATGTGGATGAGGATGAGGATAGGATGAGGATGAGGATAATATGAGTATTAGGATGAGGATGAGAATCAGGATCAGGATCAAGATTAGGATGAGGATTAGGATGAGTATTAGGTTTTGAATTAGGATGAGAATTAGGATGAAGATGACGATAAGTATTAGGATGAGTATGAAGATGAGGATCAGAATTAGGATGAATATTAGGATGGGGATAGGATAAGCACGAGGATGAGGATGAGGATGAGGATTAGGATGACAAGACGATAAGGATTAGGACGACGATTAGGACGACGATTAGGATGAGGATGAGGAAGAGGATGACGATGAGGAAGAGGATGAGGATTTGGATGAGGATTAGGATGAGTATTAGGATGAGAATGAGGATGAGGTTGGGGATGAGGATGGGGATGAGGATGGGGAGAGTATTAGGATTAGGATTAGGATTAGGATTAGGATTAGGATGAGGATTAAGATGAGAATGTGGATCAGGATATGATGAGGATTAGGATTAGGATTAGGATGAGGATGAGTATTAGCATGAGGATGAGGAGGAGGATTAGCATGAGGATGAGGATGAGGATGACGATGAGGATGAGGATGAGGATGAGGATTAGGATGAAGATGAGGATGAAGATGAGGATAGGATGCACAGTAGGTTTAGGAAGAGTATTGTGATGAGAATTAGGATTAGGAGGAGGATTGGATAAGGATGAGGATGAGGATGAGAATGAGGATAGGATGAGGATGAGGATGAAGATTAGGATGAGGATGAGGATGAAGGTGAGGATGAGGATCAGGATGAGGATGAGGATCAGGATGAGGATTAGGATGAGGATAAGAATTAGGATTAGGATGGGGATAGGATACGCATGAGGATGAGGATGAGGATGAGGATTAGAATGAGGATGAGGATGAGGATGAGGATAAGGATGAGGATGAGGATGAGGTTGAGGATGAGGATGAGGATGAGGATGAGGATGAGGACGAGGATGAGCATGAGGATGTGGATGACGATCAGGATTAGGATGAGGATAGGATGCGCATTAGGACTAGGATGAGAATTAGGATTAGGATGAGGATAGGAGAAGGATGAGGATGAGGATAGGATGCGGATGAGGATTAGGATGAGGAGAAGGAGGATAAGGATGAGGATGAGGATGAGGATGAGAACGGGGATAGGGAGTAGCATGAGGATGAGGATGAGGATGTGGATGTGGAGGAGGATGTGGATGTGGATGAGGATAGGATGAGGATGAGGATAATATGAGTATTAGGATGAGGATGAGGATGAGGATGAGGATGAGGATGAGGATGAGGATGAGCGTGAGGATAGGATGCGCATTAGGACTAGGATGAGTATTAGGATGAGAATTAGGATTAGGAGGAGGGTAAGGATGAGGGTGAGGATGAGGATGAGGATGAGGATGAGGATGAGGATGAGGATGAGGATGAGGATGAGGATGAGGATGAGGATGAGGATGAGGATGAGG
>NC_032020.1:5928264-5928618 GCF_001865875.1 Lupinus angustifolius
TGAGGATGAGGATGAGGATGAGGATGAGGAAGAGCATGAGGATGAGGATGAGGATACGATAAGTATTAGGATGAGAATTAGGATGAGAATTAGGATGACGATGAGGATGAGGATTAGGATTAGGATGAGGATGAGAATTAGGATTAGGATGGGAAAAGGATAGGCATGAGGATGAGGATGAGGATTAGGTTGAGGATGAGAATGAGGTTGACATGACGATGAGGATTAGGATAAGCATGAGGAAGAGGATGAGGAAGGGGATGAGGATTAGGATTAGGATGAGGATGAGGATGAGGATGAGGATGAGGATGAGGATGAGGATGAGGATGAGGATGAGGATGAGGATGAGGATGA
>NC_032020.1:5928718-5929281 GCF_001865875.1 Lupinus angustifolius
GGATGAGGGTGAGGATGAGGATGAGGATGAGGATGAGAATTAGGATGAGGATGAGGATAGGATGAGGATGAGGATTAGGATGAGGATGAGGATGAGAATTATGATGAGTATGAGGATAGGATGAAGAAGAGGATAGGTTTAGAATTAGGACTAGGATGAGTATTAGGATGACAATTAGGATTAGGATGAGGATGAGGATAGGATGAGTATTAGGACGAGAATTAGGAGGACGATGAGGATCAGAATGCGGATCAGAATTAGGATAAGGTTTAGGATGAGGATGAGGATGAGGATGAGGTTGAGGATGAGGGTGTGGATGAGGATGTTGATGAGGATGAGGATGAGGATGAGGATGAGGATGAGGATGAGGATAGGATGAGGATGAGGATAGGATGAGTATTAGGATGAGTATTAGGATGAGAATTAGGTTGAGAATTAGGATGAGAATTAGGATGAACATGGGGATGAGGATTAGGATAAGGATGAGCATGAAGATTAGGATGAGGATGAGAATTAGGATTCGGATGGGGATAGGATAAGCATGAGGATGAGGATGAGGATTA
>NC_032020.1:5929381-5933286 GCF_001865875.1 Lupinus angustifolius
TGAGGATAAGAGGACGGATAGGATGAGGAGGAGGATGAGGATGAGGATAGGATGAGGATGAGGACGAGAATGAGGATGACGATAGGATGAGGACGAAGATGAGGAAAGGATGAGGATGAGGAAGTGGATTAGGATGAGGATGAGGATAGGATGAGGATGAGAAAGTGGAAGAGAATGAGGATGAGAATGTGGAAGAGGATGAGCAACAGGATGAGGAGGAGGATGAGGATAAGAGGACGACGAGAATGAGGATGAGGATTAGGATGAGGATTAGGATGAGGATTAGGATGATTATTAGGATGAGCATGAGGATGAGAATGGGGATGAGGATGTGGATAGGCTTAGGATTAGGATTAGGTTTAGGATGGGGATAGGATAAGCATGAGGATGAGGATGAGGATGAGGATTAGGTTGAGGATGAGGATGTGGATGAGGATGAGGATGAGGATGAGTATTAGGATAAGAGGAAGAGGATAATTAAGAGGATTGGATGGCGATGAGGATGAGGATAGGATAAGGATGAGGATGAGGATGAGGATAAGATGAGGATGAGGATTAGGATGAGGAGGTGGAGGAATTAGGATTAGGATGAGAGTAGGATAAGGATGAGGATGAGGATAGGATGAGGATGAGGGTTAGGATGAGAATGAGGATGTGGACGAGAATGAGGATAGGATGAGGATGAGGAAGAGGATGACAAGACGATGAGGATTAGGATGAGGATAGGATAAGGATTAGGATGAGGATGAGGAAGAGGATGACAAGACGATGAGGATTAGGATGAGGATGAGGATGAGGAAGAGGATCAGGATTAGGATGAAAATTGGCCGAGCACTATAAATGAAAATTGGCATGAAACTTGTTCAAAAACCACCAACAATAGAAACATCATTAAATAGTCAAACTTGACTACTTTTTTGAAACGTGTGCACTTTTGAATGAGGCATCAAATTTGTTGTTCTATTTACTTTGACCTTAAGGAATTCGGCCATGAATATTCTCAAAGTAACAAATTTGAAGAAAAAATGAAAAAGCTAAAATGCATGCTCTAAACAAATTTCAATCTTGATTTTTATGATTAACTCCTTGGTGTGGAAAAATTAATTTGTTGGAATTAAAAAAATTTGAGGATGACGATAGGATGAGTATTAGGATGAGAATTAGGATGAGGATGAGGATGAGGATTAGGATGAGGATGAGAATTAGTATTAGGATGGGGATAGGATAAGCATGAGGATGAGGATGAGAATGAGGATTAGGAAGAGGATTAGGATGAGGATGAGGAAGAGGATGAGGATTAGGATGAGTATTAGGATGGGTATGAGGATGAGGATGGGGATGAGGATGGAGATAGGATTAGGATATGGATTACGATGAGGATGAGGATGAGGATAAATAACTCTAAAAAGTGCAACCAATATGGAGAAGATTGTCAACTTGAACGAATATGAGTTTGGAGGCTTCACTTTCATAGTGGAGAGGTAGGGTTGGCAAAAGCTTGCTCAACCCAAAAGATGTTCTCATTGGATGTGGTGAAACAATTTTATGCTAATTCCATTATTTCAAGTGAGGAAATGATGAATAGGTATACATGGGTGAATGGGACCCAAGTCTATTATGACAAGTACATAGTAAATGACTACTTGGCAACCCATGGACTCCATCATCATCAAATGATCATGACTTGTGCACCTATCAATTGAAGTTAAGTGCTGCCTATTCGAGGGAAGGTGAAGGACATGATGAAGCTTATGTCAGAAAAAGCCTCTATTTGGAAGGCTTGGAGCTCAACCAAAGTGGGCCAATTTTCAGATTTTGTATGACCCAAATGTCACAAATTTGGGCCATTTTTGTGTTGTACAACATATGGCCTTCTTCATATGTCTCTGATTTGCCAATCCCCAAGGCAAAACTCCTTAGTTCTATATATGATGAAGACTCCATTGACATTGCTGCAGTCATCTCTGATGGTATTCATGATTGCATCACAAGGGGAGTTCTTTCAATGATTCTACCTTCATTGATCACTGACCTTTGCAAGTATCAACTTGTGCCTGAGCCTTACAAGGAGGTCACGGCCTTGAAGATTGAAATTGATGCATCATATGTAAGCACTTACTGCAAGGAGAAAAGCATCTCACAAGCTCGGGTTGAGCTTAGAAATTATTTTGGCAATTTGGGCCAAGATCAACAAATTACTCATGGAAGGACAATGACCTACAACAAAAGGTGTGTTATCGAGGCATCTACAAGAGCTTGCATAGCATCTTTAGAAAAAGATCCAACTTCAAAGGAGGATCCTATGAGGAATTTGTGGCAAGTACTAAGTTCCCCGATGGAAGATCACAAGAAACAAGTGAGGAGGAAGAGAAGGACGAAGATGAAGATTGAGAAAGCTCTTTCTGGTTTTCTCTTTTTCCTTACATGCATTTCTAAGTTAATTATCTTTCTTTTTCATTTTGAATATTTGGTATTATGTTTTTAGTTGCTACTATGTTTCAAGTTGTTTTAAGTTGCTACTATGTTTTTAATTTATGTTATGTTTAATTAAGTTTGTCTTTAGTAATATGTTATTTTTCTTTTAGAAAATTTCATATGCATCAAACATCTCCTTAAAACCAATGTTTCCATTGGCTTGAGCAGAAGCCATCATTTAAAGAGGGGGAACATGGTTTAATGCATATGAAATTTTTTAAAGAAAGTTAATAGTGTATATAAGATTGTATAGTTATTTAAAAAGTAATTTGATTGTCCTTAAAACTAAAAAAAATCAAAAACGAAATCAAAGTGGCTAAATGAAAAAAATTGCGGCATGATTGCATGATTAGAAATTGCTAAGCATATCTTGACTTAAGCTTTCATTGAGCAAAATGAGATATATGCTAAACTTTTTGTGAAAACATTACATAATGTCATAACTTGAAATTGTTTTTTGCAAATGGAATTTAAATTTGTGCAAGATAATATTTGCACACATTTTTAAATCAAGAAGTGTAAATCCAAGCCAAGTGAGGGAGTGAGCCAAACACGTGAGGATCAAAGTTAAATCACCATTGGATTTGTCTAATTAAACGTGTTTGAGTCTTTAAATCTCCTAATTGCATAAGATTGATAGGAAGTGATCAAGGCATGTTATTTCTTTAGTTGAACCATATGGTCAAAAAGTCTAACCAAGTATTTGGATTATCCTTTGATAAGACCCTTTGAGCCAAACAAAGTCAAACATTTTTTTCAAATTATCCCATCAAACCAAAATTGAAAACAATGTTCAAACAAAGCATTAATTTTTGAAAAGGGTGTTTGAAAGAATCAAGTTGGAGGGAGAAACTGGTGGACTTGGCTTCTAAGCTTCTTAAAAAGAAAAAGAAATTTTTTTCTCAATCTCTTTACAAAAACAATAAAAAGTTGTAAAAAGGTGAAAAACAAAAAGAGATTGAGAAATACAAAGAAAAGCCAAAAAGAAACCAAGGTTCAAAAGCTAAGAGGTTGGAAAAGAAAAATATGGAAAAAAGTAAAGTGAATGAGGATTAGGAAGAGGATTAGGATGAGGATGAGGAAGAGGATGAGGATTAGGATGAGTATTAGGATGGGTATGAGGATGAGGATGGGGATGAGGATGGAGATAGGATTAGGATATGGATTACGATGAGGATGAGGATGAGGATAAGGATATGATGAGGATTAGGATTAGGATTAGGATGAGGATGAGTATTAGCATAACGATTAGGATTAGGATGAGGATGAGGATGAGGAAGATGATGAGGATGAGGATGAGGAATGATGAGGATTAGGATGAGGATGAGGATATGATGACGATTAGGATTAGGATTAGGATTGGGATTAGGATTTGGATTAGGATAAGGATTAGGATGAGGATGAGGATGAGGATGAGGATGAGGACGAGG
>NC_032020.1:5933386-5936366 GCF_001865875.1 Lupinus angustifolius
AATTAGGATTAGGATGAGGATAGGATGAGGATGAGGATTAGGATGAGGAGGAGGATGACAAGACGATGAGGATTAGGATGAGGATGAGGATGAGGAAGAGGATCAGGATTAGGATGAAAATTGGCCGAGCACTATAAATGAAAATTGGTATGAAACTTGTTCAAAAACCACCAACAATAGAAACATCATTAAATAGTCAAACTTGACTACTTTTTTGAAACGTGTGCACTTTTGAATGAGGCATCAAATTTGTTGTTCTATTTACTTTGACCTTAAGGAATTCGGCCATGAATATTCTCAAAGTAACAAATTTGAAGAAAAAATGAAAAAGCTAAAATGCATGCTCTAAACAAATTTCAATCTTGATTTTTATGATTAACTCCTTGGTGTGGAAAAATTAATTTGTTGGAATTAAAAAAATTTGAGGAGTTCATCAAGAAGAGGAAATGAAGCCACTAATGAAGAGAAGAGCACCAAATTTTCTTCCAAGGATGCCAAGAAAAAGTTCAAGGAAATAACTCTAAAAAGTGCAACCAATATGGAGAAGATTGTCAACTTGAACGAATATGAGTTTGGAGGCTTCACTTTCATAGTGGAGAGGTAGGGTTGGCAAAAGCTTGCTCAACCCAAAAGATGTTCTCATTGGATGTGGTGAAACAATTTTATGCTAATTCCATTATTTCAAGTGAGGAAATGATGAATAGGTATACATGGGTGAATGGGACCCAAGTCTATTATGACAAGTACATAGTAAATGACTACTTGGCAACCCATGGACTCCATCATCATCAAATGATCATGACTTGTGCACCTATCAATTGAAGTTAAGTGCTGCCTATTCGAGGGAAGGTGAAGGACATGATGAAGCTTATGTCAGAAAAAGCCTCTATTTGGAAGGCTTGGAGCTCAACCAAAGTGGGCCAATTTTCAGATTTTGTATGACCCAAATGTCACAAATTTGGGCCATTTTTGTGTTGTACAACATATGGCCTTCTTCATATGTCTCTGATTTGCCAATCCCCAAGGCAAAACTCCTTAGTTCTATATATGATGAAGACTCCATTGACATTGCTGCAGTCATCTCTGATGGTATTCATGATTGCATCACAAGGGGAGTTCTTTCAATGATTCTACCTTCATTGATCACTGACCTTTGCAAGTATCAACTTGTGCCTGAGCCTTACAAGGAGGTCACGGCCTTGAAGATTGAAATTGATGCATCATATGTAAGCACTTACTGCAAGGAGAAAAGCATCTCACAAGCTCGGGTTGAGCTTAGAAATTATTTTGGCAATTTGGGCCAAGATCAACAAATTACTCATGGAAGGACAATGACCTACAACAAAAGGTGTGTTATCGAGGCATCTACAAGAGCTTGCATAGCATCTTTAGAAAAAGATCCAACTTCAAAGGAGGATCCTATGAGGAATTTGTGGCAAGTACTAAGTTCCCCGATGGAAGATCACAAGAAACAAGTGAGGAGGAAGAGAAGGACGAAGATGAAGATTGAGAAAGCTCTTTCTGGTTTTCTCTTTTTCCTTACATGCATTTCTAAGTTAATTATCTTTCTTTTTCATTTTGAATATTTGGTATTATGTTTTTAGTTGCTACTATGTTTCAAGTTGTTTTAAGTTGCTACTATGTTTTTAATTTATGTTATGTTTAATTAAGTTTGTCTTTAGTAATATGTTATTTTTCTTTTAGAAAATTTCATATGCATCAAACATCTCCTTAAAACCAATGTTTCCATTGGCTTGAGCAGAAGCCATCATTTAAAGAGGGGGAACATGGTTTAATGCATATGAAATTTTTTAAAGAAAGTTAATAGTGTATATAAGATTGTATAGTTATTTAAAAAGTAATTTGATTGTCCTTAAAACTAAAAAAAATCAAAAACGAAATCAAAGTGGCTAAATGAAAAAAATTGCGGCATGATTGCATGATTAGAAATTGCTAAGCATATCTTGACTTAAGCTTTCATTGAGCAAAATGAGATATATGCTAAACTTTTTGTGAAAACATTACATAATGTCATAACTTGAAATTGTTTTTTGCAAATGGAATTTAAATTTGTGCAAGATAATATTTGCACACATTTTTAAATCAAGAAGTGTAAATCCAAGCCAAGTGAGGGAGTGAGCCAAACACGTGAGGATCAAAGTTAAATCACCATTGGATTTGTCTAATTAAACGTGTTTGAGTCTTTAAATCTCCTAATTGCATAAGATTGATAGGAAGTGATCAAGGCATGTTATTTCTTTAGTTGAACCATATGGTCAAAAAGTCTAACCAAGTATTTGGATTATCCTTTGATAAGACCCTTTGAGCCAAACAAAGTCAAACATTTTTTTCAAATTATCCCATCAAACCAAAATTGAAAACAATGTTCAAACAAAGCATTAATTTTTGAAAAGGGTGTTTGAAAGAATCAAGTTGGAGGGAGAAACTGGTGGACTTGGCTTCTAAGCTTCTTAAAAAGAAAAAGAAATTTTTTTCTCAATCTCTTTACAAAAACAATAAAAAGTTGTAAAAAGGTGAAAAACAAAAAGAGATTGAGAAATACAAAGAAAAGCCAAAAAGAAACCAAGGTTCAAAAGCTAAGAGGTTGGAAAAGAAAAATATGGAAAAAAGTAAAGTGAAGTGCTTCATTGAGAAAATTTTACAAAATATTCTCTTTTTACTTGAACTTAACTTGATTATCTAGAAAAATCATGATTGTCCAAACCAAGCCTCATTACAACCGAAAACAAGACCTTAGTGATCCTTGATTGATTATGCAATTTAATAGAATAGGTGAGACAAAGAACAAGTTCAAATTACTATAGTCAAAAGTTGAATAATTGAGTGAAACACTTACCCCTTTAAAGTTCCAATTTTGAACTTGTGGGCAAAAACACTTTTTGATTGAAAAATATTAGCTTAGGTAAATTGTTGCACATTTTTAATGAACAAAAGCATACATTTCATGTTTGAAGCATTA
>NC_032020.1:5936466-5959464 GCF_001865875.1 Lupinus angustifolius
CATGTTTGAAGCATTATGTGTAAAAAATTCACAAATCATGAAAAATCTCATTGAAAACATTTTTGATCATGCTTAAGCAAATTTTAAATCATGACAATCATATCTTAAAAATTAGCCAAATTTTGATTTCGAATGTACCTTACCATTTGTTTGAGGACAAACAAAGTCTTAAGTTGGGGGAATTTGATAAGTGCCAAAAAACCTAAAATTCATATACTTTGTATGGTACTTATCCTTGGCAAAATTGAGAAAACCAACTTAATTCAATACTTTTTGTATAAAATATCACAATAATGTGTATATTCTTTGTGTATTTCTTTGTATTATATTTTTGTAGGATTTTGATGAAAAAGAGAAGAATTAATCAAATGCAAATAAAATGATCAAAAGAGGCCAAAATGATCCACACATGACATGTTGAAGCTTGACATGGCAAGCTATGTGCTTAGCCTTAAGCATGACTCAACAAGACTTGGCCTATGTGGAAAAATATGAAGTCAACATGAAGATGCTCACTAAGAAGCTTAGCTTGGACCAAGCCCACGCCTAGCTAACCTGGACACCAACCTAGAATGGTCAGTCCCAACCTGGTACGGTCAAAACACAAGTCTGGCACAAGCCGACCTGCTCAAGCAGACAGCTTAGTGGAGCACCTAGACCTCCCATCTTGGAACCACACACCTGAACAGATCAGCAAGCACCAAGCCACATCACCATCAGCACGGTCAAAGCTGCTCAAGCAGGCAGCTTAGTAGTGCCACATTGGAGTTTGGCGGTGTGCACCCAGCAACTTGGTCAAGTTGACTTAGCCACCACGCAACTGTGACGTCATGCATGACCTCACTCCAAGTAGCCTCCATAGGTATCTCACAATAGTTGGGCCAGTAGCTCACAACTAGCTTGGGTGACCCAGCCACAAGCAAGTGACTAAGCTGCTTGGCCATGACCAAACCCATATTGAAAGGTTTGGTCAGCAGCTTGGTGGTCAAGGAGAGGAGCTTGGCGGTTGGCAGAAACTCCTATAAATAGGAGGCACCTCAAAGGCAAAATTCATTCATTCATATTCTCACATACACTTCCATTCCTCATACTCTCTTTAAACCGAATTCTTCTCTTCTTCTTGTAATTTTCTTATACTCCAAAGTAGTTTAGGTAAGTTTATTTTGTAGTTTTTTCTTAATTCAAGAGGAGAAAGGAGATGACAAATGAGATATAAAAACATAATTTTGTAATCTCATTTCGGTCCAAAAAAACATCTAATCCTTGGATGTTAGGTATTAGTGGGCAGTACACACCTAGAAGGGGGTTGAATATGTGTCGCGGTTATCAATTACCGCTTTTCGCACCGAAGCCCTATTCTGGAAAAATCCCCAGTTAATCGATTAACACACAGAAAAACAGGAAGCAGCAGAATAGCTTCTTGCACAGCCACACACCGATATTCCATAACAGATAAAGCAGATATTTTTGTACAGAATTCAACTAGATACAACTACCTATCGGTATCCAAAATATCAGCTAATATCATGCAATAATAAGACTTGAAATGTTAAGAGATTAGGGATAGAAAAAGCCTGCAACAAAGAATTTTATCTTGGTTCGTTTGCGGTTCCACTTTCAAACTACATTCAGGCCTCCCCTTCTGATCTCGGGAGATTTTCTTCACTAATGTTGAATAGAATGTATAGTTACAGACAAACTTCCAATACGACACTTAGACGCTCCCTTCTTGAATCCAAGAACCCACTTTCTTGGTTTGACTATCCTAATTGCCTAAGAAAACCTTTCTTACGATCTAGCCCCAGCCAAGTACTCATTCTAAACTCAAGACCTCTAAGTCTTGGTGAAGACACATTGAATCTCTTAGGTGGTAAGACACCAAGAGACAAACTCCCTTATTACAAAAACAGTACAAAAGCAGAGTATTATAAAGCACAACGTTGCTCAAAATATTACAATTAAAACTCAGCTAGAAACCCTATACAAAACTCACAAGATAATAAGAATATGTATTAGTTTAAGTAAATGCAGAAACAGAGAATTTCTACCCTAAAATTCTCCTAAAGAAATGCAAGAAACATGCAAGAAAAGATAGAAATGTTTAACATATAAACCACATGCAATAAGATGATAATTAAAGTCTAAGCATGGAACTATCTCTCACTATCTCACAATTCATTTCACTTTGCCTACATGACACAATTAAGCACGGAAATATGCAACTAGCAATTCTAAAAATGAATGATATGATGTATGGTATATGATCGGAAAACACAGTTTTTATAGAAAACCTTTTCAAGACCTAGTTAATCGATTAAGTACTCATTTAATCAATTAACGGGTTGTTGGGAATAACTATTTTCAGGTTTTCAGTTATCTTTTAAAACAGTAATCATGTTAATCGATTAATTGGCACATTTTCAGCTAAATGATTAAATGGTAATCAGCTTATATGTTATGCTTATCAACTATACATGTTTTACCAATATATTATGCCTAAGATGCACAAGGGACATGTATGATTAATGCATGAACACATAATGATCTAGATGGAATATCTCATGTAAATAAGATTATTGTTTTTAAGGCTTGTGAGAATTGCATCAAGGTTTACCTAACCTAGACTCAATATCTAAGGCACACATCTTAGACTTCTAAAAATAACTCTATTCAGGAACCTAGTGTAAATATAAAACCCTTGAGTCCATGACATGTTTATTTGTTGAGTCATCTTCAAGCTTTCACTAGATCCTTGTCTTCATCAAAACATGGGCAATATAATAGTGCTATACTTGACACTTTACACTTTCATTGGATAGATGGCTCATGCTCCTACCAATTGACTTGGACTATGGTGTAATTGCTTCTCTTTAATTTATCATCTTTTGAATTTAATTCAATTCAAGTTATTACTTTTGGTTAAGTTTTGATTCTTTATGAAGTTCTTAATGCGGTTTTAGCTTGATCACCTAAAACTTGATTTAAAGATCCAAAAATGCTTCTTCTTAAAGTGTTGACAAGTGAACTAAAAATTATAACCTACACCTTAGTTCACTTGCCACATTAAGCATCTATTTTAAGCAAATTATGTTCAAGGCTAAATAAAGTTAATGGAGCGTGAAGTAGGGTGTGACAACCTACTCCGATGAGTGGCACTTAACTATTATTTAGTGTATATCATAAGGTTTGAAAATTATCTTATCATTCTAGGACACTAGATGAAGGATTTAGAAATGATGTGTGGAATTAACCGAAACTATAACACATAACTTGTAATGTTTTCAAGAATTTGTGCATATTAGTTGCTTATGTCTATTTACTTGTTAATATTTCATAAACAAAATCAAACAAAAAGATACAAATGTAAAATAGTATACTATACTATACTACAATTGAATCTTGATTTAATTCATAAATTGACTTTGTGAAAAGGAAAATTACATAGTTATAATGAGTTATCTAACTAATAACTTTTATTTTTAGTCATTTACATTTCCGCAACTAACATTTATTTTCTATCATTTAAATTCTGCAACTAACATTTATTTATTGCTTTATTTATTTATTTATTCTTTACCAACCTTCCATAAGGAAGTAGTTCAGTTAATAAAGAAAAACAAAAATAAATATCACTCATTATCACTTGTGTTAAATTGTTGAATTTATACCCTTATGTCGGCGTTGGAATTCATTCCAGCAAAGCCGAAATGGTATGAAATTGTTAATAATTCAATAAAACTAAGTTTTTTATTAAAGGAACAATCTTGAAACCATTAAACCGACGTTGGAATTTATTCCAACAAAGCCGAGATGGTGAGCAAAGAATTGATCTGTCATTAAATAAATCAATCAGGAACTTGCCTCAATAAGTAGCAAGAAAAATATTTCAACACTTAGTCACACTAACCTGTTACTTAGATCCAGTATCATGTTACACAGTATTTTGAAAATTGTTTTCATTTATACTTGTAGTTTTCAAATTTCTTTCTAAAATACTTGTTTAGCATTACTATTAATTGTATATTATAGAGTATAAGGATAGAAGTACCTATAGACTTGGACTCTAAATTCCTTGAAGCTTTATCTTCATTGTCTTCATAAGTATTCTTCATTTTCTTCTGTATGTGATGTTGGTGTCTTCATCAAAATTGTGTCAAGGTTAGGAGCAAGATCTTCTTCATATGAACAAGCCAAGTCTTAAGAAAACAAGCTACAAGGTCCAAAATAGAACAAAACTTCTCAAAAACCCACTAGGCGTGTCCAAAAAGACGTTTGGCGGTTTTGCAAGAGCTAGGATTGCTTCATCTAGAAGAAAGATCAAACCTAGGAAAACACTTGTCGAGCGATGCCAAAAAGGGCTCAACGAAACATGGAAGCCAAGAAAAGGGGTCAGGCGTGATGTCGTGCATGATGTAATGGGGCTAAGCACAAGTAGGAGGTGGCAGCATGCACCCAACCTCAGCTGGGCGGCAGCTCAGCATAGCCCACAATAGGTTGAGAACCTGACTTGACCAGATTGTGGGCGCCTAATGCCTTAGCAAATGGGCTCAGCGGGTCTGGAAAAAATTATAAATAGAAGAACACCATCCCTCACTATTCAAGACATTGTACATTCTCCTTCCTTCTCATTTTTATTTATTCGCTTTCTTAGGTTGTTCTTAGGCTTTTATTTCTTAGAATATTTCCGGAAATGGAGTTGGACAATGGTTTTCAAAAATATGATTTTGTAACATCATTTGGAACCAAAAGCATCCAATCTTTGGATGGATGGTTAATGCTGCAAAATTTATAATTAACTATGTACTACATTTACACATGATTAAGATGATTTTAGTGCATTAAAATCAGTTTATAACTTACACCTTTCAAAAATCATGAATCATGCATATACACATCATGTAGAAGGTTCATCATGCATCAAATAAATTTGTTTTCAACACAGTTAATCGATTAGAACTTGTGTTACTCGATTAAATAAAAAATGGCAATTCGTTAAAAGAATGAGATTAATTGATTAACTGGAGTTACAATAGCTAAAGCTTTGGATTTCTTGGCATCGTTAATCGATTAAGCCATGTGTTACTTACTAATTTTATAGCATGTTGTGAATCTATTATCATTTAGGCATAAATCCATTAATTAGATTGCATCTGAAATTGGTTGAAATCACTATACTACAATTGAATCTTGAAAGAGATGCAAATGTAAAATAGTAAAGTGTTAACTTATAAATTTTATTTGTTGACAAAGAAAGAAACCTTGAATCAAAGTGCAACTTAATTCATAAGATGTATCTTTGTGAAAATGAAAAATACACAGTTATAATGAGTGATCTAACTACTAACTTTTACTTTCTGTCATTTACTTTCCGCAACTAACATTTATTTTCTATCATTTACATTTCCGCAACTAACATTTATTTATTGTTTTATTCTTTATTTTTTATACCAACCCTTCGAAAGAAGTGGTACGGTTAAATTATAATTATATTGCTTTATTTATTTGTTCTTTACCAACCTTCTATAAGAAAGTAGTTTGGTTAATAAAGGAAAACGAAAATAAATATGACTCCTTATCACTTGTATTAATTTGCTAAATTCATACCATTAAACCGACGTTGGAATTTATTCCAACAAAGCCGAGATGGTATGAAATTGTTAATAATTCAATAAAGCTATGTTTTTTTTATTAAAGGAACATTCTTGAAACCATTATATCGGTGTTGGAATTTATTCCAACAAAGCCGAGATGACGAGCAAAGAATCAACCTGTAATTAAATAAAATAATCAGACACTTGATGCCTAAAAATAAAGCAAGCATCGAAAAACAATCTTTCAACAAAACATAATTTGAAGGTGTGTTGATTCAAAGGAGGCTCAGAAAATTTTATGGCATTGCCATAATTCTACTCATGGAGGACACTACAATGGAGAAAGAACTCCTGCGAAAGTCCTCAAATCTGGTTTTTCTGGCCTTCTATTTTTAAAGATGCCAAAAAATTTGTTCAAAATTATGATGCATGCCAAAGATATGGCGGAATTGGAAAAAGAAATGAAATTCCCTTGCAAAATATTTTGGAAATAGAAATTTTTGACTGTTGGGGCATTGATTTCATGGGTCCTTTCCCATCATCGTTTTCGAATGAATATATCTTGGTGGTTGTTGATTATGTTTCTAGATGGGTAGAAGCATTAGCAACACCAAAAGTGGATGGAAAAACAATTATATTTTTTTTGAAAAAGAATATTTTTACCCGCTTTGGAACACCAAGAGTACTCATAAGTGATAGAGGATCTCATTTTGTAAACTCCCAATTATGCAAGGTTTTGGAATTTTATAATGTTAAACATAAGGTAGCATCACCTTATCACCAACAAACCAATGGGCAAGCTAAAGTATCCAACAGAGAATTGAAAAGAATTTTAGAAAAGACAGTCTCTTCCTCAAGGAAAGATTGGTCACAAAAGTTGGATGATACTTTATGAGCATATAGAACTGCATTTAAACCCTAATTGGTAAAAATCCATACCAACTAGTTTACGGAAAGGATTGTCATTTACCAGTTGAATTTGACCATAAAGCATATTGGGCACTTAAGTTTTTAAATTTTGATTTGAATGATGCAGTAAAGAATCAATTACACCAATTAGAGGAAATGAGATTTCAAGATTGTATAAAGAAAAGGCTAAAAAGTACCCTGACTCCAAAATTCGAAGAAAAGATTTCTATAAAGGTCTAAAGGTACTCTTGTTTAATTCAAGATTAAAACTGCTTCCGGGAAAATTCAAGACCAGATGGTCAGGGCCATTTGTGATAAAAGATGTTATAGAATATGGAGCAGTTAAATTGGAAGATCCAAAGTCTCAAACGACTTGGACAGTGAATGGACAGAGGTTAAAACCATACTTGGGTGATGAATCATGCTCCATCATTGAAATTGCATCAGAATAACCTCTACAATTGAAACAGGCGTCAAGCTATTGATGCTAAACAAGCGCTTGTTGGGAGGCAACCCAATAGTTGGTTAGTTTTTAAATTTCTTTTTAATCTATGTTATGTTATCTGTTTAATTAAATTTGTGTGTAGAAGTAATATGTTATTCTTTAGAAAATTTTATATGCATCAAACATCTCCTTAAAACCAATATTTCCATTGGCTTGAGGACAAGCCAACATTTAAAGAGAGGGAACATGGTTTAATGCATATGAAATTTTTTAGAGAAAGTTAATAGTGTATATAAGATTGTATAATTATTTAAAAGTAATTTGGTTGTTTATAAACTCAAAAAAAAAATCAAAACCAAAATCAAAGTGGCTAAATAAAAAATTGTGGCATGATTGGAAATTGCTAAGCATATCTTAACTTAAGCTTTTATTGAGAAAAATGAGACTTATGCTAAACTTTTTGTGAAAACATCACATAATGTCATAACTTGAAATTTTTTGCAAACGAAATTTAAGTTTGTGTAACATGATATTTGCAAAAAATAATTAAATAAAGAAGTGTAAATCTAAACCTAGTGATGGAGTGAGCCAAACATGTGAGGATCAAAGTTAAATAATCATTTGATTTGTCTAATTAAACTTGTTTGAGTCTTTAAATCTCTTAATTGTATAAGATTGATAGGAAGTGATCAAGGCATGTTATTTCTTTAGTTGAACCAAAAGGCCAAAAAGTGTAACCAAAAATTAGGATTATCCTTTGATAAGCCCCTTTGAGCCAAACAAGGTAAAAGATTTTTTCAAATTATCCCATGAAAACCGAAATTGAAAACAATGTTCTAAAAGAGAGCATTGATATTTTAAAAGGGTGTTTAAAAGAATCAAGTTGGGAGGAAAATTGGTGGACTTGACTTCTTAAAAAGAAAAAGAAATTTTTTTATCAAAAAGAGATTGAGAAATACAAAGAAAAGCCAAAAAGAAGCCATGATTCAAAAGCTAAGAGGTTGGAGAAGAAAATTATGGGAAAAAGTAGAGTAAAATGCTTCATTGAGAAAAAACATTCAAAATGCTCTCTTTTTTAACTTAACTTGATTATCTAGAAAAACCATGATTATCCAAACCACGTCTCATTACAACCGAAAAAAAGACCTTAGTGATCTTTGATTCATTATGGAATTTAAGAGGATATGTGAGACAAAGAACAAGTTCAAATTACTACAATCAAATGGTTAAAAAATTGAGTTAAAACACTTACCCTTTAAGTTCCAATTTTAAACTTGTGTGCAGAAAAAACATTTTTTGATTGAAAAATATTTTCTTAGGTAAATTGTTACACACTTTTGATGAACAAAAGCATACATTTTATATTTGAAACATTATGTGTAAAAAAAATCACAAATCCGGAAAAATCTCATTGAAAACATTTTTTATCATGCTTAAGCAAAAAATTGAAATCATGTCAATCATATCTTGAAAAATTAGCCAAGTTTTGAATTCGGATGTGGTTTACCACTTGTTTGAGGACAAACAAAGTCTTAAGTTGGGGGAAGTTAATAAGTGTCAAAAATGCCTAAATTTCATACACTTTTTATAGCACTTATGCTTGGCAAAATTAAGAAAACCAACTTAATTCAACACTTTTTGTATAAAATATCACAATCTTGTATATATGCTTTATGTATTTCTTTTTTATTATATTTTGTAAGATTTAGGTGGAAAATAGAAGAATTAATCAAGTGCAAGCAAAATGCACAAAATAGGCCAAAAGGATATACACACGACATGCTTAAGCTTGATGTGGCAAGCTATGTGCTTAGCCTTAAGCATGCCTCAACACATTTTGGCCTATGTGGAAAGCATGGAGTCAACATGAAGCTGCTCACTAAGCAACTTAGTTTGGACCATACCCACGCCTGGCTGACCTGGACACCAACCTGGCACAGTCAAACTAGACCTGGCACAGTCAAAACACAAGTTTGGCACAAGTCAACCTGCTCAAGCAGGCAGCTTAGTAGAGCACCTTGACCGCCCATCTTAGAACCATACACCTGACCAAATCAGCAAGCACCAAGCCACCTCACCATCAACACAGTCAAAGCTGCTCAAGTAGGCAGCTTAGCGGTGCCACGGAGGAGCTTGGCAGTGTGCACTCAGCAAGTCGGTCAAGTTAACTTAGCCACCAAGAAACCATGACTTCATGCATGACCTCACTTCAAGTAGCCTCCATAGGCTTTTCAAAGGTGGCTCACAATTTCTGGGCAAGTAGCTCACAATAGATTGGGTGACTTAGCCCCAAGCAGGTGAATAAGCTGCTTAGCCAAGTGACTAAACCCATGTTGAAGGGTTTGGTCAGTAGATTGGCAGTGGAAGAGAGAAGCTTGGCGGTGGTAGAAAACTCCTATAAATAGGAGTCACTTCATTCATTCATACACATTCCACTTCACACATACTCTCTCAAATCTGAAATCCTCTCTTCTTCTACACTTTCTTCTTTATAATTTCTTGGAGAATTTTTACTCCAAAGTAGTTTAGGTAAGTTTATTTCTTAGTTTCTCCTTAATTGAAGAGGAGAAAGGAGATGGCAAATGTGATACAAAAACATAATTTTGTAATCTCATTTGGGTCCAGACGCATCTCATCCTTGGATAGATGGCTCATACTCCTACATATTGAATTGAATTGTTGTGTAATTTCTTTTGTTTAATTGTATTATCTTTTGAATTTAATTCATTCAAGTTATTACTTTTGGTTAAGTTTTGATTCTTTATGAAGTTCTTAATGCGGTTTTAGCTTGATCACCTAAATATTGATTTAAAGATCCAAAAATGCTTCTTCTCAAAGAGTTGACAAGTGAACTAAAAAGTACAACCTACACCTTAGTTCACTTGCCACATCAAGCATCTATTTTAAGAAACTTATGTTCACGGCTAAATGAATTTAATGGATATTGAAGTAGGATGTGACAACCTACTCCGACGAGTGGCACTTAACTATTATTTAGTGCATTACATAAGGTTTGAAAATCATCTTACCATTCTAGGATACTAGATGAAGGATTTCGAAATGATGTGTGGAATCAACCAAAAGTATAACACATAACTTGTAATGTTTTCAAACTCAATTGAGTGTATAAATAATTCCATATTTCAAACCAATTCTCTCCTCAAGAATTTGTGCAAATTAATTGTTTATGTTTATTTATTTACTATTAAAATTTCATAAACAAAATCAAACCAAAAATATGTTCAAACTTTATTAGTGATATAACATGTTTATAATAATGTTCTATTAGGCAATTCCTTGTGGTTCAACATAACCCTATACTATACTACAATTGAATCTTGAAAGAGATGCAAATGTAAAATAGTAAAGTATTAACTTATAAATTTTATTTGTCGATAAAGAAAGAAACCTTGAATCAAAGTATAATTTAATTCATAAATTGTAACTTTGTTAAAAGGAAAAATACACAGTCATCATGAGTGATCTAACTACTAACTTTTACTTTCTGTCATTCATTTTCCACAACTAATATTTATTTTATGTCATTTAAATTCTGCAACTAACATTTATTTATTGCTTTATTTATTTATTCTTTACCAACCTTCCGTAAGGAAGTAATTCGGTTAATAAAGGAAAAGAAAAATAAATATTACTCATTATCACTTGTGTTAATTTGCTAAATTCATACCATCATACTGGCGTTGGAATTAATGCAACAAAGCCGATATGGTATAAAATTGTTAATAATTCAATAAAGCTAAGTTTTTTATTAAAGGAACATTCTTGAAACCATTATATCGACGTTGGAATTTATTCCAAAAAAGCCGAGATGGCGACCAAAGAATCGACCTGTCATTAAATAAATCAATCAAAAACTTGTCTCAATAATCACCAAGAAAAAAATCTTTCAACAGGGCTAAGTGAAGAAATCACATAAGTGAGCTTAACACCACATCTTGACCTAAAAACTCAAGGCATTAGGTCTGTGACTCCATCCACTTATGTGCTCTTCAACTCATCGAAATATACACAATGTGAGACTTCTTATTTATACTTGAATTACTCAAGATTTCCCCATCAAGTGGGAGTTACTCCCCTTCGAGTATCGAGTACGCTAGAGCTTAGCTCTCTATCTACTTTTACTACCATTAGCTTATCTTGTCATCAATAGAACATACCACTTGGCCTCTTGTCATGAAGACTTTTGACACAAGGATCTCATGTGGATCTAATGACCACTTGTCGTTTCAATACTCATTTGTGTCATCGAACTATCGACTCTTATACTACTATTGGAAAATCAAGAACCAATTTCCCTTCTCTGGTGCATAATGGACACTTTTGAAAGCGCCATGTGGATAAATAAAAAATGGCAAGATTAGAAGAATGACACCGAGAAATTTAACATGGAAAAACCTCCACAAATTAAGAAGTAAACAATCATGAAACGTAGTCCATCCATTATATAAAGTAAGATTATGATATTTCTCTACCTCTAAGAGGATAACACTAAATCTCAGTCAAGAAGGATGTAATACAAAGTTTTTGTAGTTTCTGACTAAAAATACTAGTCTCATATTATGGTGGATATCAACTTTCTCACTCACTCTCTATGTTACTCTTCTCACTTATTTCTCATCTCTTCCTCATAAGTTTCCTTTATATATTGAATGGGGAAAACGTTTCTCCATAAAGAGATAGTGAATAGTTAATTATTATCATATTTTCAAGACACTTTAAAAATATTATCTTTAACTTTCTATATTGGACTTTATAGTGTTAAAGAGTCACAAAATAATTTCAAGACTTTGGAAAGATCATCATTAAATATATTCAATGGATCTTATAGCAAAGGTTGATGGTCACATGCAAAAATTCAATTGATTACTGACCAAAATTCAATGATCATACTCTCCCGTCAATTAGGAAAAATTACCAATACTCCAAATAATAGTTAAGGTCTAGGGATCAGTGTGTTTGTTTATTTTGTTTTGGTACAGTGTTTCTTCACAAATAATAGAAGAGTATTCATTTTGAGGAGTAGAAATCCGAAATAAGATTTACTTCTTTAAAAAAAAAAGTATTTTCAGTACACATGATGGGATTGAGAAACTCAGTAATTTACTAATTATGTTGAATGTTATGGTTGTCTTATGTTCATTTGAAAAAGTCTGGGTTTTATGCCCTTTTCTATTTAAATCCTACATGGATCCTAACACTCATTTATAGATGAATTTTACCCTTGATAAATTATCTAATATTTATACAAAAATTAATATGATGTAAAAATAAATATATATAAATATAACTTTTATGAACATAAAAATCATAATGACGTACTTAAGATGATTCAGAGTAATTGAAAATTTTGTCCTTTTCTTGCAGAGTGCCTTGAACACCCTTTTCACCAAAGATGTGTAAAAGGATCTTTACACATAAAAATTCAGGAAAGTAACGTGACCTGTAAAAGGTTCTTTACACGTAAATGTAACATGCGGACCTTTAGTATTTAGTTATTTTTTACTATGTATAAAATTCATGGTTCACAAGGTTTTGTTAATGGATCTCCACTTAAAGCAAAGCTGACGTTAGCCAGCTCCGTCCCCATTATATTCTATATTTTGAAGAAAACCGGTTGATAATAAATGATACGCCGGTGCAGTACAGTGGAACCAGTATTCGGTGGACACTTTTTTGTACAGCTGGTTTAATTCGAAAACTGATATACAAGTCTCAATGTTTAATAATTATATTAGTGATACAATTTTATCAATCTAAACCACTCAAAGCAAGTAAAAAATGGTCAATTAGTCAGTTTTCAATTAAACCATACTCATTATATTGATGAGTTTTCATTTAAAATTGATTTTTAAATGAAAAGGACTTTTTTACCTAAATGTTGATATGAGGATCAAGTATACAACTACTATATTTGTTTAAACTTTTAAAACCTGGTCTAAACACATTTTATTTTAATAAATGATATAACTAAAAATAATAATTCTCTTCTTTATTAATTTTTAAAATCAATGATAATATAATATATATGTATATTATATTATACGAGTACTTAGAATGAGTGCCTAATATTAGTATTGGTCTGGTTTGTGAGTGGGTGACAACTCACACAAACAAAACCCCTCCAGACACGCGTGCACGCACTACCACCATCTTTACTATCGGATCATGGGATTTACCACCCACTATGATCGTCGAATGAGGGAGCCGTTGGAGGCTTCAGGCTGTAAATAGAGACTTTCTCTCCTCATTGTAACTGGCACCAATCGAGCAAATATTCCTTGACTTTCTTCTTTCTCCCTCATAAAATTTTGTCGATGCATTTCCGGCAACCTTCTCCCCTCTCTTTCAGTGGCACTTAAGAATTGGCAGAGGTAGTCAAAGTGGGAATTTTAAGAACTGACACTAGTAGTCAATATTGTGTGAAAAGAATTGGCATGGGTATCCATACCATGGGAATTTGAGAATTGACACTTGTAGTCATATAATGGGTGTATTCGAGAGCGATTCTTACAGTGTAGTAAAAATTTGTATAACATAGAATTGAACTATTTTATCCAGGGGACGACGTGGTTGATAGTCTACTTGCACAATTTTAGCAGTATCACGAAAAGTCTAAAAGAGAGCGACCTAGTCGTGACTTAGTCAGTAAAGATTATTTCGTGTCACTCAGAATTATTGTGAGCTACGCAAACAACAATTTTAAAACGTTTAGATATATGTGAATTAAATGTAACGTTAATTAGAAATGATAAACGTTATTTTATCACTTTTATGGATGATTCTCTGATTTTCCTTATGTATATCTTATAAAGAATAAAAGTGAAGCACTTGACATGTTTAAGTTCTATGTAACTGAAATTGAAAATCAACTCAACAAAAAAATAAAGAAACTCGTAAGCGATAGAGGCACTGGGTATGACTCTAACTTGTTTAAGTATTTTTATAAATTAAATGGCATTATTCATGAAATAACTGCATCATATTCACCTGAAATGAATGGAAAAGCTGAAAGAAATAATAGAACTTTAACTAACTTAGTTATAGCTATCATTTAAGTTCTAGTGCAGTACTCTCTTGGTGGGTTGAAATTTTATTAAATATATGATATGTGCTAAATAGAGTCACCAAGGCTAAAAGCAAATTTTCCCCATGTGAAATTTTTAAGAATAGATAACCAAATTTGCCTTACTTGAGAACTTGGGGTTGTCTGGCTTATGTTCCGATACCAGACTCCAAGAAAGTTAAACTCGTAAGTAGAGCCTATGAATGTGTATTCATTGGGTATGTTGTAAACAGCAAGGCGTATAGGTTTTATCACCTTAACACAAAAGTGATCATTGCGTCTAACGATGATGACTTCAATGAAATGGAATTCCCTTTTAAATTGAGGAATAGTGGGGGCACATCAACTAGTCACATACTTGTGATTAGCAATAATGATAATAACGATAGGTTAGAAGCAGAACCTAGAAGAAGTAAGAGAGAAGGACTGTTACAGAGTTTGGACCTGATTATATGGTATATACATTGGAAGAGGATCCATCAACACTCCAAGAAGCTTTGACTTCTTTGGATGTTAGTTTGTGGCAAGAGGCCATAAATGATGAGATGGGTTCTCTTGAGTCTAACAACACCTAGCATTTAGCCGACTTGCCTCCTAGTTACAAATCTATTGGTTGTAAGTAGATATTAAAAAAGAAACTGAAACTTGATGGCACAATGGATAAATACAAGGCTCACCGTGTAGCTAAGGGTTTTAGGCAAAGGGAGAATGTAGATTTCTTCGACACCTTTTCACTCGTTACTAGAATAACATCTATTAGAATACTAATATCGCTTGCTACAGTACATAATTTAATAGTACATCAAATGAATGTTAAGACTGTTTTTTTAAATGGTGATTTGGAAGAAGAAATCCATATGGAACAACTTGAAGGTTTTGTAATACATGAGCAAGAAAATAAGGTTTTCAAGTTAGATAACTCATTGTATGGTTTTAAGCAAGCATCAAAACATTGGCATGAAAAGTTTAACGACTTAATGGTCTCGAATGAGTTTAAGGTGAATGAAAGTGACAAATACATTTACTACAAATCAGAAAATTACATTTGCATTATCATTGTCTCTATGTAGACGACCTACTCATATTTGGTTCCAACATTCATGTTGTGAATAATGTGAAATAATTGTTGTGTAACAACTTTGATATAAAAGACATTGGAGAAGGAATTTCTTTGGATCAATCTGACTATGTGGAAAAGATCTTAAAGAAATATAAATACTTTGAATGTAAACATGCTAGCATATCGTATGATCTAAGTGTAAAACTTTCTAGGAACACTAGTGAAAGTGTAAGACAAACAAGGTATGTTAGCATCATTGACAGCCTTTAGTATGCGACTGATTGCACTAGACTCGACATTGCCTATGTTGTGGGATTATTATACAGGTTTAACAGTAGACCTTGTATGTATCATTGGCATGCTATAGAAAGGGTAATGAGATACCTTAAGAAAACGATACACCTTGGATTATATTACCAAATGTTTTCAGCTGTCGTAGAAGGGTTCAGTGATGCTGATTGGAACATTATTTCAGATGATTCCAAAGCAACTAGTGGCTATATATTTAGCAGAGCTGGTGGGGGCGTTTCTTAGAAGTCAAAGAAACAAACTATTTTGGCTTAATCCACTATGGAAGCTGAAATGATAGCACTAGCAACAAAGATTCCCCGATGGGAAAAACTGATCCCAACTGTGTTGATCCATTGTGATATTACTGCGGCAATTGCATAAATTTTGAACCGCTTTTATAACGGTAATAAACGACTAATTTTTCGTAAGCACAACACGGTTAGAGAGTTACTTTCTACAAGAGCTGTTAGAGTGGATCATATACGCATTGAGAATAACTTAGCAAATCCTTTAATGAAAGGACTATCTAGAGACAAAGTCCAAAATACTTCTAAGAATAGGAGATTAATGCCCTTAGAATGAGGATCACTCATGATGATAACCCGACCTAACTGATTGGAGATCCCATGACATGGGATCAACGGGTAATACCAAGTTGTGAAGTGATATGAGAATGAACACACTATAATATGAGAAGCTGACAGAATCCCTTTTGGGAGGATTCTGGATTTTGATTGTGATTGTTCAAGGATGAAAGTCTCTTGAAAAGAATTTGATGTTTAAACTTTGAAACTTGTTTTGGGGATTTTTGTTTTGTGATTTGGTCATGGATTAAGGGTGTTGAAATTAGTATTTTTGGTGTTTTGGAAGTATATTTGGCCGAGAGTTTGCTTTATGGATTGGGTTTGTAGATCATGAATTGGTGAGGTGATGGTAGGAATTTTTGGCCGTGGGATATGGGGTTGTATTTTTGGTGTTTTGGATGTGATTTTTGGCCGAGAGTGATGTTTATGGAATGGATTTGTGGATGATGAATTGGTTAGGTGATTGTGGGGAGTTTTGGTCGTGGGGGTATGGGGTTGTATGTGAGGATAAAAGAACTTGGAAAAGGTAAAAGGGTGAAGGCGCCACAAGCTTGATTGCTTGATAAGCCTAATGAATTTCGCCACAAGGAATAAGAACCTTGATAAGAAATGATCTTGGTTCAGCCAAGCAACTAGGAGAATTCTGAACTAGCAAGGAAAGATATTCCAAGGTAAAATCTGAAGTATTTTATTCAATAGCCAAACAAAGTACAAATAGCATAGGGAATTCGGCCAAGCCTCATTTCTCACGTGAAAGAGAGTATAAATTACATTGATTGAGTTTCCCTATTCAATTGCACATGTGCTTTTTGTGTTTATGGCAAGAATTTGAATTTTGAATAAGTCCTCCTTGATGGTCACGTCCCTATTCATGTTTGTGGGTTGAATACATTCCTTTGGTGCAATTAAGGAAAGAATCCATGGCCTTGAAATATTTCCAAACGTGTTGCTCTCTTTAAGGAAAAGGAGATTTGATGGTGTATCCTCATGATTTGCACACCCAACACATGTCAAATTCAAATAAGGAAGGTGTTTATTCTTCCAATATGAAATTGATCCATAAGGCAAGGTTTTCGAGTTTCCCTCTCCTTGAATCTTCACGCCAATCCCATTAAGGAAAGGATGTGTCATGATCCTTTATTGATTGGGAACAAATTTTGAATCTGATTGCCTTAGTCTAATTCCCTCATGTGTTGAATCTTAATTTGGTAAGTTTTAAAGCTTGCCAATATCTTCATGATTTGGAGCCGATTTGAAACTTGATTTGGTCTGAGTATGGAAAGGATTGACTCCCCCATAATTTGTATTTCACACCCCCTTCATGTAAGGAAACAATCTCCATGAGTTGATGCCTTTGAATTCTGATTTGGTCTGAGTATGGAAAGGAAATCAATCCTTCACCCATTGTAGTTCATGCCCCTTTCAAGCAAGGCAAGGCATTCATGTCTCATGCTTTGTACTTGGATTACACAAGCCTTAAATGCCACTTTATTACAACTACTACTTCAGTTGCTTTAAAGCCTAAAAGGAAATTATTAATTGCTTTTTGAAATAATGAAGTAAAATAACTTCTAGACTACATGTGGAGATGATGATCTCCACTTATTAAATATATCTCCTACACGCCTCATGTAGTCCCCTTGGCCAACTTGGGTGACTTCTATGAAAATGATGCAATGTACGGGCTTGACTTCTTTCTTGGGCTTTGTTGAATCAGTCACTTCTTCCACTAGTTGGTTGACAGCTTGATGTGCCTTCTTGGTTCTGGATTGGGTCATGGGCCCTCCTAGCCCACTTAGCTCTTCCTCATTGATGGGCCTTGTTAGGTTCATATCAGAAGCATGTTTCATTAATCTTATGTAAGGATGAGTTAAACTCTTAATGAGATCTATGCTCCAATTGGAGTGGAGTGCCTAGGCTACATGTGTACTCTCGATAGACTCACCTATGTGAATGTGGAAGTGGGGGGCGCTTCCTATGAAAATTTGGGGCATAAACTTCTAGAGCGATCACTATATTGGGATAGACGTGCATGACCTATAACACACGAGCTTTATAGAATATACATTTGAAAAGGTTGTGTGTGGTTTGATGCTAGAGATAGAGTTCAAGACTATGAGTCACTCTAGTAAAATCTGGATTTTATTCACTATGCAATGGTTCAAGTCGCATGACACCCTTGTTTATGCACAATCTTATTGACACCACAAAAATTCCCGGAAATCGTTTTTTCTTTCAATTGGGGGATTATTGAAATTTATTTAAAAATGATGAGTTTTAATGTGGTTTAAATGCACATTAAAGTGGTCATTAATGGGGATTCTTGGGGATGAGAAATAAAAAAACTCCCCAAGTCTCAATTGTTTGGAGGAGAGAAGTTAAAAGACTTTATAAGTCATAAGTTGCAACCTTGGGGTGTGCCATAAAACCCCTTCACACACGCGCGTGCACTAGTACCACCTTCACTGCCACCGTCCGGCAGACTCGGCTCAACTCGGTTCGTGTCCGGGTCGAGCTTGAGCCCAACATTCTTTTTAAATAAATGTTTATTTTATTTTTGGGATTTTTGGGCTTGGACCGTTTGCTGACCAAGTCAACACACACATAATGAAAGAGTCGTTGGAGAGTTAAGAGTGGGAGGAGAAGATCTCAGATATCAGTCGTAATGAGAGAGTCGTTGGGTGGTAAAATTTGCCATCGTCGGATTGTGGGATTTACCACCCACTATGATCGTCAGATGAGGGAGTCGTTGGAGGCCTCAAGCTATAAATAGAGGCCTCCTCTCCTCATTGTAACTGGCACCATAGTCGATCAAATATTTCTTGACTTTCTTCTTTCTCTCTCATTCTTTCAATGACACTTTAGAATTGGTACAAGCAGCCAAAGTGGGAATTTCGAGAACCGACACTGGTAGTCAGTATTGTGGAAAAGGAATTGGCACAGGTAGTCATACGGTGGGAATTCGAGAATTGGCACTGATAGTCATATTATGGGTGTATTCGATAGTGATTCTTGCAGTGCATTAAGAAATCGTATAATAGAGAACTGAGTTGTTTTATCCTGGGGGCAGCGTGATTGATAGTCTGCTTGCATAATTTTAGCATTACCACGTAACCTTTTAAAGAGAGCGACCTAGTCGTGACTCAGTCAGTTATTTTGTGCCATTCAAAATTGTTGCGAGCTACGCAAACAATAGATACCTTGCCCAATTGTTTTTGCACAGAAAGTCTAAAGTAAATTATTTATATTTAGTGTTTTTGTTATATATTAGAACATATAAAATTCAGTGAAATTATATAAATTAAATATTTTTTGGTTATACAAATCATTCATGATTTATAAAAAATACTAGCACTCTTACATAGAAGGTGAGTGAAACTACACTAATATCCCTATGTTATGTTTTTAACATGACGGGTTGTGAGTTTAAGTGAGTCCCCATGACTGGTTGTGAAATACACTAATATTCAAATAATAAAAATACTAGCACTCTTTATTATTTGAATAAATATTTTTATTTTATGTTTTCATTTTAAAAAAAAAACAATTTTTTAATATTTTTATTTCTTCATAACATGTTTGTTATTATCATTTTTATTTTCAAATCTTTCACCTTAAACTTCACAAATCAAGACAATTACCCATCCAAATAATTCAATTCTTAATTTTAATTACTAAAGTAATCAAACAAATGATTTCATAAGAGGTCTTCATATACCAACAACGCGTTGGTCACTAGGTCTAGTGGTGTAAGATGTCGTTAGATCCTAGGATGACCAAAAGGTTAAATGTTCGATCTTGAGAGTAACACTTGATGGGAGGGGTAGTCACGAACCCCAAAAGTGATTAATTCCTTACCATAGGGCGAGATGATACTCTTGGTAGTACCAAAATAATAAAAAATCTTCATATTTGAAATTTGTGTTTTCTTTTCCAACGAGTTCCTTTATTTATTAGACTTAGTCATTAGTCATCAAAAAGACGTATGAAATATCATAATGAATCCCATGCACTTGTAGGTGCTCTCCAAGAAAGTTGAAATTAAAATAAATTAGTAAAATATAATTTCCCTATTGTTTAATTCATTTAGCAATAAATTCAGTGGGTAGCAATTTTCATCTCAAAGTTATATATTACCACATCCATCATGAAACTATTTCAAGAATATATTATGAAAGTCAAAAAAAAGTTGTTAGGTTTGAGAGAGAGAGAAAATTTTGTTACGAAGATGTGTGGTAGTCTGAATGGGAGATATACTCATTAATTTATTTTGTCGTTTTGTTGATTAGTGTATAGAATAATTAAAAAAATATACTCTCTCCATGTCATATATTTTGATATTTAAGGTTATGACTTAGTAAAATAAATTATGAAATGATATAAAAATTGATATAATTCAACTCAAATTACCACATTTAATGCACATTGAAAACTGAATTAAAAAGAAATGAAGAAATATGAGATAAAAAGATGATTTATGAATATGGGTATAGTTTGAAAGTAAAGTTTAAGTGTGTATTGAGTTTATTGAAATAACATGAAAAAGTTAAAACATCACAAGATATTGAGTGAACGAAGTAAAAAAAAGTTTAAAAATTCCAAATAATGATAGTTCTTTCATTTTTGAAAATGTTGGAAAAAACATTTTCTCATTTTCAGAATTTCTGGAAATGAAACTTATATTTTCTAAAATATGAAATAAAAACAACAATACAAACATATTTCCACAATTCTATTCTGATTTCATTGAAAATTGAAATAGAAAATGACCAAAAACACATAATCCATCTTTAATGGTGAATACGAAGAATTAGGAGTCATGGATAGGTTATTGTTTTATTATGGCATTATTTTGGTAAGTTTAATATAGAATTATAGATTGTTATTATATCATTCAATATTTACTTATTTTCCTTTAAAAAATCAATGATTATAAATATATGATGTATACTTTGCTTTGGGACGTATAAGAAAAAAGTAAGTTTAATATACAACATGTTTATTTTATAATTTTAGCATATTTTTCATTAATTATATATAATTATTATTGACTCATAAATAATAATAGTAATACATGAATGTTTGATGATTTATATTAATAGTATAAAAACTATATAGTAACAATAAATATTGAACTCTTGAAAAACAAATAGTTGGCATTGTAATAAAATTCTTAAGTCGTGGTGTTTGGTCATGGTTGTAGACTTTTTAAAGTTGGCAAATAAATCCTATTACATGAACTTTTTAAACTAAACCCAAAATTTTATTGCCTACAGCAAGTAAAAAAATGCACTCCGCATTTTTCTAGGTAGACCATAAAATCATTTAACTCTATTTTGAGTAGTTGAGTAGTCAAAGCTCCATAATATACTAATATTTATTATTTATTACATTATTTATAAGCTCCAAATTTGAAAGTACCATCATTAGAGTTCAGAATATGTTTGGTAGTGGTGACAAGTTGTTCTAGTATGTAAATTGACTTAAGTGTGGTAGGTTCTGCAACATAGTTGATTATGTTCATATTTTTGATACCTTGCTCTGTCTGAAGAATATTTGTTGCGGAGACACATAAGATTTCAATAGTTTCCCCATTCTATTTTCCCATGAGGTCAAACATATTATCACTAACATAACTAACCCAACAATTACTTTTTCTAAAGATGATTGAGTTTGGGATAATCATTCGACAGGAGGTTATACAGCAAATTCATGCTATAGGTGGCTAAAAGCTTATGGTAAAGATGATTCTTTGCTCTACATGTTGGAGGTGGGTGTGTAGTTTAGATGTTCCAAAAAAGTGATATTTATGTGTTGGCTTGTTATTCATGACTCCTCCCTACTAACATACTTTGCTATATATGCAAGTTTACATTGAGTCCCGTTCTCTCTTGATGTAATGGATTTCATGATGACATGCTTCTTACTCTCAAAGATAGCTCAAACACGATCCTTTTCATGGCTACACTGGGGTTTTGCTGATACTATTTTTTGAAGTAACCAGTCTTTCATCAACTAGTTGGTGGATAACTCTAAACTCCCCAATGGAGGGGAAGATTGTCCATGTCAGGCATTTGATGAGCTTGAAGATGGAGAAACAATTGTTTTGGATACTTTGGACTGGGATATTAGTCTTGTCGGTCTTCGGGTTCATCATGACTTTAGAGACTTGTATAATATGGCAGGTTCGAACAAAATGGTTAACAGTATTTCTCTTTTTTCAATGGGTTTTATCTGCAGCTAGGTAAATAAATGAAGCTAAATGTAAATGGAAGTTGTTCCATAAGAGTTAATACTATGGGTGGAGCTGGCGTGATTCACAATCATGAAGAGCTCTGGAAATTGGGTTTCCCTTCTAAATTTGGGTTTGGTTCATCTTTCAAAGCCGAGTTTATGGTGGTAGAGCAAGGTCTTATCATGGCTAGGGATAGTGGCTTTGGCTCAATGGCCCTCGAGTGTGACAATTTGGAGGTGGAGCAAATCATTACTAAGGATGTTTCAGTCAGATTTCAAAAGCTTTCGGAAATGGTGAAACATACACAAGAGTTGCTTGATCGAAGTTGGTTGGTTCATGTCAATTTTATCCAAGTGTAATGCTTATCAAGACACCAACATCACCAAAAAGAAGAAAAGGAAGAATACTTATGAAGACAAAGATGATTAAAGCTTCAAGAAAATTAGTGTTAGGTATCAGTGGTTACAATACACCTAGAAGGGGGGGGGGGGTTGAATAGGTGTCGCAGTTAGAACTGCTGCTTTTCAAAATTCAACACTTAATGCTGAATCACCCCTATTTAATCGATTAAAGAAGGAAGATAATCGATTAATTGAACAATCTTAATCGATTAACACAAAACAGTTTTAATCAATTAACAGAAACAATTTTAATCGATTAACACAACAGAATAATCGATTAACACAACAATTTTAATCGATTAAACACAAACAGTAAGCTATTACAGAAAATGATTAATTGCATAACAGTTAACCGATAACGGAACGAATACAGAGCTTACAGATTGTATATCAGAATA
>NC_032020.1:5959564-5960085 GCF_001865875.1 Lupinus angustifolius
TGAGATGGATGAGCAGAGGAGGCAAAGCTTAACCTAGGGTTTGGATTGGATGATTCGGAATTGGATGGATTAAGGATGAAAAGATAGCGATTTCGGAAGGTTGGAGAGGGTTAGGATGAGGTTTACTTAATCCTATTGCACCTGGATTAGTTTGGTTACTGTTTCAGAGACTCAAAGCACAGAGAGGTTGCGAGAATGTCGAAAAAAAAAAGTGCAGAACCGAGACACTCCCTTTAACGTACTGGTTTTAAGCGATTAACAAGATGTTTTAATTGATTAAAACAGTGTAAAATTTGAATTTTTAAAAAAAATTTGCCCAAGTAATCGATTAATGGACTAAAAAAATTTGCCCAGGTAATCGATTAACGGGCTGTTTAATCGATTAAATCAAAAAAAAATTTGAATTTTTCAAAAATTAAGCCCAGGTAATGGATTAACCATTGGCATAATCGATTAAAACAGTAAAAATTTTGATTTTAGGCAGCAGAGGTTTCGACTTTTTAGGACACATGCATGCATTA
>NC_032020.1:5960185-5971301 GCF_001865875.1 Lupinus angustifolius
GTTTTCTTGGGCGGTAGGAAGGGAGTCAAACCAAGGAATAAGGTTCTAAAGGGGGAGATTGAAAGTGTGCATGTCAAGAGGAACACTTTGGACAGCTCTCCTTGAACGTTATGGTTTTGATGAGGACAACTAGTGCCTAAAAGTGCTTGAAGAACACCAACAAATCAACGTGCTTAAGTCTTTTATTTGNCTTCAAGCTCTTTTAGGCACAAGTTGTCCTCATCAAAACCATGAAATTCAAGGAGAGCTTTTCAAAGTGTTCCTCTTGACATGCACACTTTCGTCAAGTTCAAGCGTCAAGAGGATCAATGAAAACTAAAGAGTAAATTTTCATTTCTTTAGGTCCTAAGATGTTTTGAATGGGTAGAGTATAAGTTAGATGAACCTAATGATAAATGTCACATATTATAATGATCATGATGCATATGAGATTTACATTAATACATGATTTAGGTGCATTAGTATTTATACATGCCTACATGATTTTGATACATTAAACTAAGTTGAATTTATATCATTTCAAAATCATGCATCATACATTAGTAAATCATGTTAGAGGTTCATAATATATTAACTAAGTGTTTTCATAGAACAATTAATCGATTATGGTTATAGTTAATCAATTAAATCTTTGCAAATGGGAAACCTGTTAATCGATTAAGTACATGGTTAATCGATTAAGTCAGTTTTAGTTTTGAAATCTTGGACTTTTTTAAAGAACGTTAATCAATTAAGTGCCTACATAATCGATTAATATAAAAGAAAATAAATTGAAATTGAATGATATTTTAACTAACATTTCCCATAAGCAAATACAAGTTTTTATTACTCAACAGACTTTCAAGAGAAAAATAGAGAGTTTATGAATAAGTGAGCAAGTTACTTTTGACATAAGATAAGAAAAACACCATCAATCTTTGAAGAGATTTTCATGCATTCTTCATATCAAAGTTGTTCAAAACCTTTACATCTCATATTCATTCATCTTCATATTATGAGATCATGAGATTTATCAAGAATGGTTTTATATCCTGAATTGAATATATGTTAGCACAAGAAAGACACAAAATTTCTCTACACAAAAGAGCGATTGAGTTGTAATTCGTCTCTTGGGGTGTGAGGTATCACCTTAGAATAAGAGAAGAATTTAGAGGAAAAACCTAAGCTATAAGTGGTGAGGTATCCATTAGAAGCTAGGTCCAAGAGGTTCTTGGTGGAAGAATTGTTTGTAAAGACATTCAATTTCTTCATAGTGAAAGAAAATCTCCCAAATCAGAAGGGGAGGAGTGGATGTAGATTGCAGTGTGTCGCGACCCGATTTTCGGTTGGAAGACCAGCTCTGCGACTTAGGAAGAGGCGAACTCAAATTCTACTTCTCCCAATTGATTTGGTGTCGCCACTATGTTTTTTGGGTTAAAACGTAGAAAAATCTCTAATAAGCCCAATTAGGATAATATAGTGTTTAAGCAAAGATTCTGAGCTCGGGAGTCGATTACGGATCAGGGAAGGTATTGACATCATGAACTTTTATACCCTTAAAAATTATTAAAAATTTAATTACTAAATTAAAATATTTTATTTTTTTATTTTTTTGTCTGAAATGGCAAATAGTCAAATGATGCCATCATGATTGACCTACTTAGTTTTGATGAAGACAATGAGTTAAATAAAAGCGTGAAGACTTGGACATCTCCACAAACAACATACCAAAAACTCAAGGTCAACGTCGTAGAACTTAGGATTGCTTTTATATTCTAGAGTCCTAAGATGTTTGCCTAGTATTGAGTTTAGGTTAGGTAAACCCAAGATCGAAGTCTCACAAAAAGTCTAAAATGAAAGTCATATAGGTTGAGACATCACATCTGAATACATATATGATAAGTAAGATTCATGCATTTGCATTAGTCCTATATGGTTTTTTGCATAAAGGAATCAATCATTTCAAAAATCATGAGTTGCATGTTCTTTCATCATATAGAGTATTTATCATACATTTAAGAAAAATCACTTTCACACATATTAATCGATTAACATGACTGATAATCGATTAAATCTTGTTGAAATCCGTTAATCGGTTAAGGAAATGTGTAAGGGATTAAAAGGAGTTACAGTAGTTAACCTCCCAAGAATTTTGGCTTATTAATCGATTAAGAAGGTTAACAATCGATTAAGCTATAACTGAAAAAATATTTTAAATACATACATTAATTGATTAACATGATATATAATCGATTAATATCAGTTAGAGTCAGTTATATACAAAAGCTGTTATTTTAATAGATCAACAAGTTTTTCATAGAAAACAGATTTCCAAATTTCAATTCAGAGTGAGAGAGAAAAACTCAAGATTCTTAGAGCTTAATTTTCAAAGCATTCTTGCTGATCTTTAAGAAGTTTTTCTTGCATTGTTTTACAAGAGAGAAAAGAGAGAAACTCTTTTCCATGGTGCTGCAACTTTTCATTCATTTGAAAAACCCGGCATAATCTTCACATTTAGTTTTAGGGCTGTTTGTGAGATTTCTGTTAAGGGCTGTAGGGCTGATTTCAGAGTTTTTATCCGCACATTTGGTGTGCAAAGTAACTCGGCAAATTTTCTGTTATTCAAGGATAATTCTCGTGGTGAGTTGGTATCATCATAGTAGAGAATTAGTTGTCTTCATGGAGTAGGAAGTTTTGGATCGAGCAATAGTGTCGACTGGGGCCAGATTCGCGAATGGTGTGGTATCCTAGTAGGCGTTTAGAATGGTCAACCCGAGCGTGTAGGATCAATGGGTTCAAGAAGGAAGTTCTTGCTAGGTGTATTGGAAATGTGCTTGTAATCAAATATTTATTTCTGATAGTGAAAAAAAATCTCCTAAATCAGCTGGAGGAGTGGATGTAGTTTGCAATTGGATCCTTAAATGAACCAAGATAAAATCCTTGAGCACTTTCTCTTTCCCTATCTCTTTTACGATTATGCCTTTACTTGCTTTCTGTGTTTAATTGCATTCTGTGATTGGTGCTTATTGTTATTAATCTGTGAATAATCAAGAATCAATTTAGGACAGTAAAGATCAAAAATTATCATTGTTTTCATTGCAAGAAAAGTCTGGTTTTCAAAGATTCAAGAATTAGTATAACCGATTAACCAATTACTATAATCGATTAAATCAAGTGTCATTAATCGATTAACCCTGTTATTAATTGATTAACTATAACATCTTTGTATTATGCGCATAAATCGAAAAAGCGGGATTAGTGATCCACTACACCTAGTCACCCCCTCCTTCTAGGTGTGTTTTACCTTATTGGTATCCAACAAGTTGTATCAAGCTAGTACGAATGTGCTAGCTTGGCCACTTTATTCGTTGATCATAGGGATTATCACTATGGGTTTCACAAACCCTTTTGGTGGTGATGGCGCATCCATCAACCGCCCTCCGATTTTCAGTGGTGAGGGGTACGCCTACTGGAAGGTGCATATGAGAATCTTTATTGAGGTAATCGACACAGATATTTGGGAATCCGTTGTCCATGGGCCTTTTACTCCACTATACTTGGTGGATGTAGAGCCAAAGGAAAAACCAAAAGGTTTATGGACTGACGAAGAGAAACGTAAAGTCCAGCACAATATCAAGGCAAAGAACATAATAACTTATGCCTTATCATATGATGAATTCTTTAGGGTCTCACAGTGCCAAAATTCAAAAGAAATATGGGATACTTTACAAGTAACCCACGAAGACACAAGTGAGGTTAAGCGCACAAGATTGAATGCGTTGACTCATGAATATGAGTTATTTAGAATGCTTTCAAATGAATCGATAAATGAAATGCAAAAACGATTCACTCATATTGTCAATCATTTAATTGCTTTAGATAAGAATTTCTCTTTGGGTGAACTAACTAACAAAGTATTGCGGTGTCTTGACAAGAAATGACAACCTACAGTCACAACAATTATGGAATCAAAAGACTTAGATTCAATGCCCCTAGCAACTCTCTTTGGCAAATTCCAGGAGCATGAAATAGAGTTGGGCGCTTACTCATGCATGAAGATTCAGACAAAAAGAAAAAGGGAATATCTCTAAAAGCTACATCGTCACAAGAACAAGAAAGAAGATAGAGATGACGAAGATTCCGAGTTTGATATGGATGACGAAACCTTAACTCTTCTAGTTCGAAAATTTGGCAAACTTCTCAAGAAGAAAGGAGGGTTCAAGCGTTTTCAAAAGAAAGAGGCGAGTGATTCAACTAGAAGAGGCAAAGCTCCCATATATCCCCTAACTTTCCATGAGTGTGACAAACCGAGCCATATGAAATATCAATGCCCGAGTCACCTCAAGAAGGTTGAAAATGAAAAGAGCAACCCTCGGGAATTTAAATCCAAGAAGACTTATATAGTTTGGGATGTATCGGAGGACAAAACAACAACTAGCACATCTGATGAGGAGGAGACCACCAAACTATGCTTAATGGCAAATACTCAAGAAATTGACAGCTCAAGCGATCCAGATGACACGAGTGAGGTACATTATTCTTACTCTTCTTCGTGCTCTGATGAGTCTCCTACTTATGCTGAAATGTATAGTGTTTTTGTTGACTTACATGAAGAACTAAAGAAACTAGCTAAAGTAAACATAGATAGGAAACAAGTCATCATGTTGCATGAAAATAAGATAATTAAAATGCAAGAGGAATTGAATGAATTAAAAATTAGAAAATGAGACTCTAGATCTTATTTACTCTTTTTACTCATGTAGTTGCTCACTAAGTTAATTAAGACCCCTATATGTGATGAATGTGATGTTTTGAATGCTGAAATTTCTGATTCAAAGGATAAATTAACAAAGTTCACATATAGCAGTCATAATCTGAACAACTTACTTCCTGCATCTAGAAACGTAAGTAATCATGGAGGTATAGGCTATAAACCAAAGAACAGAAAAAAAAACCATATAGAAGACAAGTAGCTCACATGCATAATAGGTTTAATCATAACATGCCTACTTGTTTTTATTACGACAAATATGGTCATACATCTATATCATGCTACATTAGAAAATATGGAGTGTCAAGTGGCAAATATGTATGGATATAAAAAGGGCAAGACTCTTTGATTACTAACAAGAAGGGACCCAATATAACTTGGGTACCTAAACAAGTCAAGTAAATTGTTTTATAGGTATGCCTTCAGACTTAGGGACAACAATGGTACTTGGACAGTGGATGCTCGAGGCATATGACGGGTGACAGATCAAAGTTCCTGGATATTTCACTCAATGGTAAAGGTTATGTCACGTATGGAGACAACAATAGAGGAATGATACTAGGTGTTGGAAGGATTGGAAATGCTTCACAAGCCATTTTTGAGAACATGTTGTATGTTGAAGGGCTAGAGCACAATCTACTGAGCATTAGCTAGCTGTGCGACAAAGGTAATAAGGTATCATTCAACTCAAACTATTGCATCATTCATAACAAGATAAATAAAAATTTTAAGTTCATAGGGTAGCGAATAAACATCATTTATATGATTGATTTGGATGATGTCACCACCCTGTTTTCAAAATGTTGTATCACTAAAGAGTTTAGTCAAAGCTAGTTGTGGGCTATGAGACTAGCTATTGTGAGCTACTTCTGAAAAGCCTATGGTGGGCTACTTGAGGTGAGGTCATGGATGACTTCATGGTTTGCTTGATGGTTAAGTCAAGTCTGGTAAGCACCGCCCAGCGCACCTGCTTCACCGCTGAGCTGCTTGTTCAGCAGCTTCTGACCGTGTTGACTGGCACATGGCTTGGTGTTTGCTGATCTGGCTAGGAGTCTGGTTCTCCGCTGAGCAGCTTGGTTGGACCGTTGAGCAGCTTGTTCAGCAGCTTGGTCTTGTGCCAAGCTCGTGTCTGACCGTGTCAAGCATATTTCTGACCGTGCTAGGCCTAGTCTGGTGCTAGGCTGAGCGGCTAAGCAGGTCTGCTCAATTGCCTGGTTAAGCAGTTTGGTCCAGGTCAGGCAGGTGGCCAGGTCAGCTCAGCGGGGCTTGTTCCACGCTCAGCTGCCTAGCTGAGCACCTTGATTTTCTTGACTTTTGTTGATTTTTGACCATGAATCTTTTCGCTTCTTTGCTTCATTTTATTTCCTACAAAATACATAAAATGACAATACAAACACAAATATACCAAATTGTAATATTTTATACAAAAAATATTGTTTTAAGTTGGTTTTTCTCAATTATGCTTAAGATAAGTGCCATAAAAGTGTATGATTTTAGGTATGTTTGGCACTTATCATGAAACAAAGCTTGAAGTTTGATGAAGACAAAATATGGATAAGGACAAATCAACTACAACAACATTAAAGACTCAAGTTCAAGCGTCAAGAGGATCAAAAAAGCTAAAGAGTAAATATTCATTTCTTTAGGTCCTAAGATATTTTAAGTATTACGTATCAGTGGCAGAACACACCTAGAAGGGGGGTTGAATAGGTGTGGTGGAGCTCAAGTTCCACTTTTTGGTTTTTACACAGTTGCTGAAAAATGTCCAGTTAATCGATAAACCATTGGGCTTAATCGATTAAATCAGAACAGAAACTAGCGCAGTTATTAACCAACACACATTCAAATATACAACATATATTTTTATGCAAGATTGACAAGAACATAGCAAGGTTTAAGCATGCAAAATATCAGCTTCAAACTCGAATTCAAACATCTTGAAATATAAAAAAGAAACGGATAGAAAAGATTGTGCAAGGATTTTATCCTGATTCATTATGTTGTCCACTACAAAACTACATCCAGTCCTCCCCTCTGATCTGGGAGATTTTCCTTCTTCACTATAGAACACAATGTACGTTACATACACGCTTCCAATTACAAGACTTGAATGCTCCTTTCTTGGAACCCAAAGAACTTCATCACCCTTGGTTTGACTTTTCCCAAAAGTGCCTCCCAAGAAAACCTTTCTTACCGCGATTCGGTCCCAGCCAAGGTATCGTTATTTATCCCAAGACCTCCAAGTCTTTGTGAAGAATACCTTACCTAACCGCAGCTAGGATTTTCCCAATCCTTGAATTACAATGCTTTGAGTTATGAATGAGTACTTAATACTCGAATATTACATTAAAGATGAAAGACTAAAATCTAAGCAAGAACTCACAAGACTTCCTAGTCTAATGTGAATGTACATGCATGAGGTTTCTGAAACTATACAATCATAACAAAACTATCTCTTTTTATTTCCAAGAAACACAAGAATGAAGCATGAAAGCTTTTCAAAGAAACATGCAATATGAATGTGAAAACTAAAGCCTTAACATGATCTAGTCTTTCTCCTAATGCAACACTCTCTAATAGTTTCTAACAATGATGATCAATTCTCTTTTCTCTGTGTTTTTCACTCTTAGCCATTTCCGCAATTTTCCAGAATTTATACAAAATAGATTTTGCCTCTAAAAACGGTTTTTTCATTTATGCAGTTGAAACAACAGAAAACAGACACGTTAATCGATTAAGCCATGGGGTTAATCGATTAACCAATGTAACATGATTAAAACAGAGAACATTTGAGTTGATCGATTAAGTCACCACATTAATCGATTAACTAGTATGTTAAAACACATGATTCAAAAGGCAAACTACTCATATATTATGCTTAACTCCTATACATGTTTTAGCAATTATATTATGCCTAATATGCACATATAACATGTATGATATGCATGTAAATATAATCCCTAATTATCATATATTTCTAGATGATGTCTCATTTTAGTGGATTAATTACTTTATTAAGTCTTGTGAGACTCACACCTAGGTTTACCTAACCTAGACTCAATATCTATGGCAAGCATCTTAGACTTCTAAAAAGATAATAAAGAATTATAACCTAAATCTAATAAGTCACCACTTGAGCCCTCGACATGTTGATTGTTGAGATATCTTCAAGCTTTAACTAACTCATTGTCTTCATCAAAATATAGGGAAAACATTGCTAATGCAATCCTTGACACTTTGCACTTTCAATCTCCCCCTTTTTGATGATGACAAACAGCACATCAAATAAACGTTACATTTGATGAATTAGTTTGACGATGTTGTACATTTGCATAATGGTTGTGAATTCAAAGTTGAAGCGCTTTGCTCTCCCCCTTAGGTAAGCAATGATTAATAATATAGAAGCTATTATGACAACTTGCAAATAACATCAAACACAACAAGCAACCTTTCTCCCCTTTTGACATTATAAAAAAGATACGAATATTCAATACTAGTTAAAAGTAAGAAGAGATATAGAAATTTATTTTGAAGAACTGTAATTATTAGCATAAGCAATAACCAGTTTGAGAAGCTTAACCAAATGCACTGATTTCTGACTCTAAAACTGAATATAGACAGATTTTGCATGACATATCCATTATGTAAACAGTTTAGACATGGAATGATTAACCAACCATATATGTATGCCACTTGTTAGCACTTGTTATGTTATTTTCATTTTAAAGCATATTTCAATCATTCAATTATAATACACAATTAAGCCATGTTCAAGATTCATGCAAAAGCAAATTATATTTAACATAATTAGCAAGGTTCAACATAGTTACAAAATACTAAAAGATGGTACAACCATAACCATGAGATGTACTTGACTCAAAAATATAGACATAAGCCACAAAACAACAAGAATTAAATGTAAAAAAAAAAAAATTGAGCCTAGGTAATCAATTATCACAAAAATTAATCGATTAAGATGATTTATTTCAGAAATCTTTAGCTATTAGAACTCATTTAATCCATTATACTGAGGGTTAATCGATTAATGACAGAAAGTTGACAGTTTTAAGCATAATTTTGAGCTTACTAAGAAAAAAAGTTGTAACCTTGTTAATAGACTTACCTTACTTACCCTTTGGTGATAGATCAAGATTACCACTTGTTTGATGAAAAGCTTGATGATATGATCAATGTTGTGCTACTCCCCCTTTCATTGTTCTTCCCTTTATCTTCTCCCCCTTTATTACTTAGAGAAGTACTCTTGGTAGGTAGCATAATACGGAAGCTCATTTAACAACCTTTCTCAATAACGTTTCTTCTTAATAACCTTGATCTACTCACCAACCTTGTGCCTAGAACATCTTTTGTTGATTTATCCCTTGATGCTCAAATATCCTTAGGCACACCTGCAAACACAATTTACTTGCCCCTTCTTTACCCAAACATATTTTCCACTTGGCACACCAAAATTTCTAATAAAGCATGTAGTGCATGTGTGACCATGTGTACCACAATAGAAACAAGTAGGCATCATGTGTACCACAATAGAAACAAGTATGCATGTTATTATTTGACTTCTTATGCATATGAACTACTGGATTTCTACATTGTCTTTTCTTAGGTTCAGGTTTATATCCAATTCCAGATTGGTTACCAACGTTTCTTGTATTAGCAAGCAATGTGTTAAGGTTTTCTTGACAATATGTTAGCTTTGAAAGTTTTTGTTTCAAAACAAAAATTTTAGCATTTAAACTCTCACAAGTATCACATATAGAGGGTTGGCATAATTTAGAAGTAGAGCAATCACATGAGGCACATGCATAGATAAGATCAAGAGTTTCATTTTCAAGTTTAAGCTCATCTAATTCCTTTTGCATTTCAATTATTTTCTTTTCATGCAAGGAGGTAGCTCTTTTTTTATCTATATTTCTTTTAATAATTTTCTTTAACTCCTCATACATTTCGACATAAGCTGCATATAATTCATCGTATGGAGGAGAGTCATTAGAGCATGATGAAGTATAGGAATGTACCTCAATAGAATCCTCCTCATCGGATGAGCTTGAAGTCGAATCTTTCTCGGAATCATTCCAAACAATGTATGCTCCTTTTGACTTGGACATTCGAGAGTTGATCTTCTTGTTTTCGACTTTCTTGAGGTAGCTCGGGCACTGATGCTTCCTGTGGTCCGATTTTCCACACTCATAGCAAGTGAAGCCTTCTTTGGGAATCTTGCTTTTCTTGGTTGAGTTCTTGGCTTCTTTCTTTAGATTTTTGATCCCTCCTTTCTTCTCGAGATATTTCTTGATTTTTTCAAATAGGAGAGTCAAGTCTTTATCGGAATCAGAACCTGAACTAGAATCCTCACTTTCTTGATCTTCTTGAAATCTTGTAGCTTGAGTGTGATTCTGTTCTTGTCTGACTCTTCATTCATTGTCAACCGCCCTAACTCCATTTCATGTTCTTGGAGTTTCCCAAACAGAGTAGCTTATGGCATGTTGTCTATCCATTATCGCGGATACCTTTGGTTTTCATTTCCTATCAGGACAACGCAAAACTTTGTTAGACAAATCAACATTAGTAAAAGTTTTATCAAGGGCGACCAAATGATTTACAACATGAGTAAAACGTTTTTGCATATTACATATAGATTCATTAGGAAGCATGCGAAATAACTCATACTCATGTGTAAGGGCATTTAGTCTAGCGCGCTTAACTTCACTCGTGCCTTCGTGGGTAACTTGTAAATTATCCCACATTTCTTTTGCATTAAGGCATTGCGAGACTCTAAAGAATTCGTGATAAGATAAGGCCGAAGTATAAGTATAAGATAAGGCATTGCATGAGCATATATCATATAGGTAGTTTAGCATGCATTAACAAGTTGATTTTACATTGCTTAATGGATTATGAATTCTGTTAATCCATTAACTTAATCAATTATGAATAGTGTTAATCGATTAACAGAATCACAGTTTCAACAGAAAACTGAAAAACTAAAAACAATTATTTTCAACAACCCGTTAATCCATTAAATAGGTACTTAACCGATTAACTAGGACTTTAGACAACTTTCTATTTAAACTGAAATCTTAGCATATGTGGCAGGAGAATCCATACATTTTTACATCATTCTCTCTGCATATTTTCGAGTTACTCACTGTCATATCTAGGAGAAAATATTGCATGTTCTTTGAAAATCTTTCTTGTATCATTCTTGTGTTTCTTGGAAAGAAAAGAGATAGTTTTTTAATGATTGCATAATTTCAGAAACCTCATGCATGTATATTCATATTAGACTAGGAAGTCTTGTGAGTTATGGCTTAGGTTTTAGTGTTACGTATCAGTGGCTAAAATACACCTAGA
>NC_032020.1:5971401-5971714 GCF_001865875.1 Lupinus angustifolius
AGTATCCGCTTTTCGAAAACAACAAATAATGCTGAAATAACCCCAGATTAATCGATTAACAGACACATAATAATCGATTAACGCAATTAACTTAATCGATTAAAATAGCTCAGATTACACATATAGATTCAGTTTCTTGCACGACAATCAACCGAGATTGAAGCAAATATACAGAGCTAACAGATATATCAGAGTTACAACAGTATAGTATAGAAACAGAATATTACAATTAAAACAACTATACAATGTAATCAATTAAAGAAATAAAGAGAGACAGGGAAAGAAAAAGCCTGCAACAAGGTTTTTCTCCTGG
>NC_032020.1:5971814-6014518 GCF_001865875.1 Lupinus angustifolius
TCTCCCCCTTTTGATGATGACAAACACTACACCAATTGTTTGATGAATTAGCTTGAAGATTGTATTGGCACTGATTGATATGATGCGTTAATATTTCGTAAGCAGTTATTCCAATCAATTAACTGGGCATTTTTCAGCAAGTGTGCAAAAACCCAAAAAGTAGAACTTGAGCTCCGCTACACCTATTCAACCCCCCTTCTAGGTGTATTTTGTCCACTGATACCTAACAAGTGGTATCAGAGCTAGTACGACGTGCTAGCTCAATCGTATTCGCATGATCCGAAAGGGACTACATATGGGCTCTACTAACCTATTTGGCGGTGATGGCGCATCCATTAACCACCCTCTCGTATTCAGTGGCGACGGTTATGCCTATTGGAAGGTTCGTATGAGAGTCTATATTGAGTAAATATAGATAGAAAAAGAGTTATCTCCTTGCATGAAAACAAAATAATTGAAATGCAAAAGGAATTAAATGAGCTTAAACTTGAAAATGAAACTCTTGATCTTATCGTTGCATGTGCCTCATGTGATTGCTCTACTTCTAACTTATGTCAACCCACTATATGTGACACTTGTGAGAGTTTAAATGCTAAAAATTCTGTTTTGAAAAAAAAACATTCAAAGCTCACATATAGTCAAGAAAACCTTAACACATTGCTTGCTAATACAAGAAACGTTGGTAACCAATCTGGAATTGGATATAAACCTGAACCTAAGAAAAGACCATGTAGAAATCTAGTAGTTCATATACATAAGATGTCAAATAATAACATGCCTACTTGTTTCTATTGTGGTACACATGGTCACACATGTACTACATGCTTTATTAGAAAATTTGGTGTGCCTAGTGGCAAATATGTTTGGGTAAAGAAGGGGCAAGATCCCTTAGTTACTAACAAGAAGGGACCCAAAATAACTTGGGTACCCGAAAGAGACAAGTGAGTTGTGTTTGTAGGTGTGCTAAAGGACATTTGAGCGTCAAGGGATAAATCAACAAAAGATGTTCTAGGCACAAGGTTGGTGAGTAGATCAAGGTAAGTTTGACCTATCACCAAAGGGTAAGTAAGGTAAGGCTATTGACAAGGTTACAAAATTAATTCTTGATATTGAGTACACTTGAACTAAAAATTACATGTTATTGTTATACTCAATTCATAACATGTGATATCATAGTAAGTTCTATCAAATGCTTTAAAATATTTTAACAAGTGGCATCATGACATGTACATTTGTATCAAAGCAAAATTTTGTTTGAAAGCGCCATGTCTATTGTATGCTTGATACCATGCTAAGTGAGTATATTGCTAAGTTGCCTATAAATCTCAAAATTGTACATATTGTCATTAAATACATGTATGATTAATTGTTATATGTTTCATGCATTCTGGCTTTAGAAAGTTTGTTCAAATCTATATTAGATAGAGTTTTAGGTTGTATCCTTTAGCATGTCTTAGTAAGCTCAAATATGTGCTTAAAAGTGTCAACTTTCTATCATTAATCGATTAACCCTCAGTATAATCGATTAAATAAGTTCCAGCAGCTAAAGCTTTTTGAAATAAATCATTTTAGTCGATTAAATTTTTTTTGTGTGGATTACGTCTATATTTTTGAGTCAAGTACATTTCATGGCTATGGTTGTACCTTCTTTTAGTATTTTGTAATTATGTTGAACCTTGCTAATTATGTTAAATGGAATTTGTTTTTGCGTGAATCTTGAACATGTCTTAATTGTGTATTATAATTAAATGATTGAAATATGCTTTAAAATGAAAATACCCAACAAGTTCTAACAAGTGGTGCTAACAAGTGGCATACATATATGTTCAATCATTCCATGCCTAATCTGTTTACATAATGGATTTGTCATGCAAAATCTGTCTATATTCAGTTTTAGAGTCAGGAATCAGTGCATCTGTTTAAGCTTCTCAAACTAGTTATTGATTATGCTAATAATTAATCAATCAATTACAGTTTTTCAAAATAAATTGCTATATCTCTTCATACTTTTGACTATGTTAATTAGTTGTTCTTTTTGATAATGTCAAAAGGCGGAGAAAGGTTGTTTGTTTGTTGTTGATGTATACATGATATTAGGAGAAAGGTTGTGAAATGAGCTTCTGTATTATGCTACCTACCAAGAGTACTTCTCCAAGTAATAAAGGGGGAAAAGATAAAGGGGAGAACAATGAAAGAAGGAGTCGCGCACTTTGAAAGTGAAATACCTAACCTGAACCTGATCTCTCAACATTGATCATATCATTAAGCTTTTCATCAAACAAAGATTTGGTAGATTTGGTTTGGAGTCTGTCCTTGAGTTTGTCATCATCAAAAAGGGGGAGATTGAAAGTGAAGTGCACCATTAGAGATTGATCTATGTTTTGATAAAGACAAACATGATGGCCAACATGAAGACAAGCTTGAAGATCATTCAACATACAACATGTCGAGGACTCAAGTGGTGACTTGTTAGACTTAGGTTATAATTCTTTATTATCTTTTTAGAAGTCTAAGATGCTTGCCATAGATATTGAGTCTAGGTTAGGTAAACCTAGGTGTGAGTCTCACAATACTTAATAAAGTAATTAGTCCACTAAAATGAGACATCATCTAGAAATATATGATAATTAGGTTCATGCATTTGAATACATTGATTTTGTGCATTAAAGGTATTATATTTGGAAATCATGTATTGCATGAGCATATATCATATAGGTAGTTTAGCATGTATTAACAAGTTGATTTTACATTGTTTAATGGATTATGAATTCTGTTAATTTATTAACTAAATCGATTATGAATAATGTTAATCGATTAACAGAATCACAATTTCAATAGAAAACTGAAAAACTGAAAACGGTTATTTCAACAACCAGTTAATCGATTAAATGGGTACTTAATCAATTAACTGGGACTTTAGACAGCTTTCTATTTAAACTTAAATCTCAGCATATGTGGCAGAAGAATCCATACATTTTTAAATCATTCTCTGTGCATATTTTCGAGTTACTCACTGTCATATGTAGGAGAAAATATTGCATGTTGTTTGAAAAGCTTTCTTGCATCATTCTTGTATTTCTTGGAAGGAAAAGAGATAGTTTTTTTAATGATTGCATAATTTCAGAAACCTCATGCATATACATTCATATTAGACTACGAAGTCTTGTGAGTTCTGGCTTAGGTTTTAGTCATTGATCTTTAATGTAAAATTTGAGTATTAAGTACTCATTCATAACTCAAAGCATTGTAATTCAAGGATTGGGAAAATTTGAGCTGCATTTGGGTAAGGTGTTCTTCACAAAGACTTGGAGGTCTTGGGATAAGGAGCGATACCTTGGCTGGGGCCGAATCGCGATAAGAAAGGTTTTCTTGGGAGGCGATTTTAGGAAAGGTCAAACCAAGGGGGACAAAGTTCTTTGGGTTCCAAGAAAGGAGCGTTCGAGTCTTGTAATTGGAAGTGTGTATGTAACTATACATTGTGTTCTATAGTGAAGAAGAAAATCTCCCAAGATCAGAAGGGGAGGCCTGGATGTAGTTTTGCAGTGGACCACAAAACGAACCAGGATAAAATCCTTGCACAATCTTTTCTATCCCTTTCTCTTTTACATTTCAAGTTGTAATATTGCAGGATATAACATGATAATTTGTATACTGGTTCTGTGCTATAACTAGTTTAATTTTGTTTAAAAATATGTGTTATATCATTGCCTGATTTCTCACAACCTGCCTTGCATGATAGCTGTTAAACAAGATTTTCTGCAATTTTTTTATTGTGTTTAATTGATTATGAACAGTGCTTAATCGATTAATTGAGCATTTTTCAGCAAGTGTGCAAAAACCCAAAAAGTGGAACTTGAGCTCCGCTACACNNNNCCCCCCCCCCTTCTAGGTGTATTTTGTCCATTGATACCTAACAACCTCTAGAGAGATACGAATTCGATGATATGGTTTCAGTTGCTCTCCATATCAATTTAGGAGATCCGTGTAGCTATCAAGAAGATATAAATAACTAAGAGAAAGAACAATGGATGAGTGCCATGATGAGGAGATGAAGTCTTTATATAAGAAGCGAGTTTGGGAGTTTGTCCCATTTCCCCCAAATAAGCATGTAGTTGGGTGCATATGGGTGTACGAGATAAAGCCAACAATATCAGAAAATGAAGGGGGAAAGTTTAAGGCTCGTCTTCTAGAAAAAGGGTATTCCTAGTAGAAGGGGATCAATAATAATGAGATTTTCTTCCCAATGGCGAGACACACTTCTATGAGGTTAGTGCTTGCCTTAGTAGCCAGCCATTATACACTTAGAATAGGTGGATGTGAAGACTTCCTTTCTCCATGATGGATTAGAGGACAAAATTTACATGACACAACTAGAAGGATTTAGTGCAGCTAGATAGAGTCATTCGGTTGGCAAGTTGAAGAAGTCTCTATATGGGTGTTGAAAACCAATTTCTACAACAGAAATTCCCCCTTCAACAACACATGTGTCCCTTTGTTGAAAGTTTAATTCGGGTTGCCTTGCAAGTTTATTTTATTTATTTAAGAGTGATGAGTGATGAAAAATTTATTTAATTGGTGACTTTATTTATTTACTCCCTTTTCGGATTCCTTTTAACCATACCATAAAGGTCGGTCCCATTTTATTAAGTTAACCATACCATTTCTTATGCAAGGTTGATATCAAATAATAAAATGAACAAAAGAATAAAGTTAGTAGTTAACCGTACCAATTCTATCGAAGGGTTGGTATAAATAAACTGTACCACTTATTTTGAAGGGTTGATATAAAGTATAAAAGAATAAAGCAATAAATAAATTGTTAGTAGTGAAAAAGTAAATGACATAAAGTAAATGTTAACTGCGGAAAGTAAATGACAGAAAGTAAATGTTAGCATCTAGATTTATTATTCATTACTCTTTTATTGTCTAAGTAACAATCCATTGATTGGATTGAACTTTTTGTATATTATTCCTATGTACAAAGTTACAAACCATGAATTGGTTTGAACTTATTTTTTTATGAATATTTAATCAACAAATAAAATTTATAAGTTAACACTTTACTATTTTACACTTGCATATCTTTCAAGATTCAATTGTAGTATAGTATAGGGTTATGTCAATCCAAAGGGAATTGTATTAATAGAAGTAAACCATATAGTCATATTATAGCAAAAATATTGATTAACAACTTTTTGATGATTTTGTGTTATGTTGCATAAAAAGTTAACAAAGAAACATAAAATAATATTCACATATTCTTGAGGAGAAAATTGGTTTGAAATATAGAATTATATCTAGACCTAGATGATTCTAAAAACATTAGACAAGTTATGTGTTATACTTTGGTTAATTCCAAACACCAAGTCTTAATCCCCTATCCAGTGTCCTAGTATGGAAAGATGATTTTCAAACCTTATGTAATACTCCAAATAATAATTAACTGCCACTTGCCGGAGTAGGTTGTCACACCTACTTCAGGCTCCGTTAACTTTATTTAGCCTAAAACATAAGTTGCTTAAAATAGATGCTTTGATATGGAAAGTGAACTAAGGTGTAGGTTATACTTTTTAGCTCACTTGTCAACACCTTAAGAAGAAGCATTTTGGATCCTTAAATCAAGTTTTAGGTGATCAAGCTAAAACCGGATTAAGAACTTCTTAAAGAATCAAAATCAACCAAAAGTAATAACTTGAATATATTGAAATCAAAAGATGATACAAATAAAGAAAAGAAATAACATTACACCATAATCCAAATCAATGTATAGGAGCCTTAGCCATCTATCCAAGGATGAGATGCTTTTGGAAACAAATGAGATTACAAAATTAACTTTTGCATCACATTTTCCAACTCCTTTATCCTCTTGAATTATAAGAGAAAATTACAAAATTTACCTAAAAACTAGCTTGGAACCGTGGCAGCAAAATACAAGAATTCTATAGAGAAGTGTTTTGGAGAGAAGAAGTGAAGAATGGAATTGTATTTTGAATGGTGGAAGAGGGCTTCTATTTATAGGCAATCAGGTCACCACCTGGCCCTCTTGGTCCACGCTTGGCGCACCAAACCCTTCAGTAATGGTTTGGTCCTTAGGTAAGCAGCTTAGTCAGCTACTTGTTGTTGACACACCGAAGCTACTTGTGAGCAACTGGACCAGGCAATTGTGGGCTCTTCTGAAAAGTGCTTAGAGGCCTTGTCAAGTGAGGTCATGCATGATGCCATCATTGCTTGGTGGCCAATTCAAGTTGACCACTTGCTGGGTCCAGCCCGCCAGGCTGCTCAGGTGGCACAGCTCAGCTACCTGCTTGAGCAAATTGTCCTACTCTAGCCAGGTGTGTGGTTCCAGGCTGGGCGGTCCAGGTGCATGCTGAGTTGCCTGCTTCAGCAGGTTGGCTTGTGCCATGCTTGAGTCTGATTGTGCCATGCTTGGTGCCAGGTTAACTGGGCGGTGCTATTTTCCACGTCAGGCTGCTTAGTGAGAAGCTTCATGTTTTTGGTCCATGCTTTTGGCCAAGCACTTAGCTTGCTATGTGTGCATCAAAAGTGGCTTATGTGGACACCTCTTTTCTTGACTATTTGTCTGAATTTTTCTTCTTTTGATTTTTCCTAAAAAAACTTCACATAAAGATTTGGAAATGAGGTGGACAAAATTTACAATCAAACTATGACAATTTATCTAAATAATGTTGAATTAAGTTGGTTTTGTAGGAATTACATAGGATAAGTGCCATGAAAAGTGTATGAATATTAGGTATTTTTGGCACTTATCAATGGGTTGAAGATGTCTCCCAAATAATTGTACAAGCGGTTTGACACTTATATGTTGAAGCTTGGTTAGAAGCGTTGTGAGTACGATTATTTTGTTTGTGAAAAGCCATGATAATGACTCTTTTATTTTTCTACTATTGTATATTGATGATATGTTGATTGTTGCTAACCATTTTAGTGATATTAATGAGTTAACAGTTATATTGGGCAAGGAGAATAACATGAAATATTTAGCGGTTGCTAGGAAGATTCTTGGGATGAACATTCATAGGGACAATGGATCTAGAAAACTATGTCTCTTCTAGAAAAGCTATGTTGAAAAGATCTTAGACAGATTTGATATGAGCATTGCTAAAGTAATAAGCGCTCCATTGGCAAATCACTACAAGATTTCCTTATAGTAGTGTCTAATGACAAATGAAGAGAAAAAATATATGTCATAGCTTCCATATGCCAGTGCAGTAGGTTGTTGAATGTATGCTATGGTTTTCACTAGTCCATACTTGGCACATGTAGTTAGCCAAGTGTGCAAGTACATGTCAAAACCAAGGAAACAATATTGGGAAGCAGTCAAATCGATATTCATATATTTGAAGGAGACTACTGGTCTTTGTATCATGTTTGGCAGCTAACAGAGTACGCCTTCAATTTTTGGTAATGTTGATTCAGACTATGTAGGAGACTTGGATGATAGAAGGTCCAAAACAGGGTTTGTCTTCACCCTTGTAGGTGGACCAATTATGTGGAGATCATTATTTCAATTTATTATTGCTATGCCCACAACTGAAGCAGAGTACATGGCAGTTGGTGAAGCTTCTAATGAAGTTGTATGGCTTATGGGGTTGGTAAATAAATTAGGCATTCAGCAAAGTGGAGTTCTGCTTCATTGGGACAACCAAAGTGTTCTCTTTGTGGCAAAGAACCAGAGATATAATGTTAGGATAAAACATATTGATGTGAGATTTCACAAGAGCAGAGAGTTGGTATCTTGTGGGTAAATACTATTGCAAAAGGTTCACACTTAAGAAAATGTAGTTGATATATTAACTAAGCTAATTACTTTAGACAAGTTTAGGCATTACCTGAGCTTGCTGAAAATTCACTAATGTTGGACTATGGAGCATCCCCAACCCAACGGCAGAAGATGGATATTAATAATATTCGCCAAGGTGAAGATTGTTGTGCAATGACTCATATTCAATGAGTAGAGGGCTATATATTTATGTGTTATGTAAACCAAATGTAACAAAGAGAACAATAGTCACAAACACAAATCAGTATTCTCTAATACGTAGTGGTAGCCTCTCAATGCTCGACGTAAACATAATTGGATGAACCTCATTACCAAATTCCTTGTGTTATTTTCTCTTCTCCCTATTTTCGTTTATTATTTGATTGTTCACTTGTTCGCAACACATAATTCTCAATCGGCTACACTCATCTCATATATGAAGGATCACATAGTTGTATCTCTTAAACAAGATGAATGCTTAGATGATCCATTATGTCAAAGAATTAAGTTGGAAAATGCATATTATGCTCACATAAAGTCACAATAATTTATGTTTAGCTTTTGAAATAACTTGTCCTCATCAACGACAAAGGAGCCTGACCTTCTTCATGGTTCCAAACAAATGCTTTTCACTATCGCCAATAATAATGACTTGGATGAAAAAATATACGATGCCTAAGGAATACATTCCTCTTACAGTGTTCCAACATCATCGAATGTGTATTATCTTCACATATAGGGCATGCAAAATGCCCTTATATACTTTATTTGATGTGAACCTTTTTGGGAAAGGTTCTTTGATTGTGATCGTTCGTGGATGGTGTATCTGCTTTGGCCGAGATTTCTTGAACCATGGCCTAAGCTAGCTTTATTTTGGCTGAGACGAAATGTAGACAAAAGCTTGGCCAAGTCAACTTTCTCTTGGACTGAGCCAATTTGTGGGCTGGTGCTATTTGGCCGAGTCAAGAAGCAGTCCTGACATAGGCTGGCTATTCTGACTGTGCCTAGGTGTTTATGGCCCTATCTAGGTGAGTCTGACCGAGACTGGCTGATTATGGACTGGTCTGCTGATTCTGATTGAGGTTGTGTGACTCTAGCCAAGTCTGGCAGGGCCAGAATGGGTTTTGGTCGAGCCAAATTTTGTATAGACCAATTTTATGTGGGCAACGAAGATTATGTGTTAGGATGAAAGAAAGGAGTAGAATGAAGGGTGATGGCACCATAAACAATTGAGTTGTATGATAAGCCAAGTGATAATCGCAACAAGGAAGGATCCTTGATAAGATTGATAATTCTTGGTTCAGCCAAGAATGGTTTTAGGAGCTTTAGGTCAACTAAGGAAATCAATTCCAAGACTATCTTATTCATCATTCACGTGGCTACATTTATTGGGTGACTAGCCATACTTGGCCTCCAAGAAAAGAAAATAAATTCAACATGTTAAAGCCTAATTCATGGTTATCCAACATGGGATACCATGACACCTATGAATTTATACAAATACATGGCTATGTTCATGTCACTACACGACTTGAACACATAGTGAATTCCTATACATGCTTATTTGCCTACATTATTACATTCAAGATGGAAATAAAGTTGAGTAACACATGATGCCTTTTGTTTCTTGAATTCACGGCTCCAATGCTTGCACGCCTAGTGAATACCTTCTCCATTGATGCTTCACGGCTAGTTTGACTTCACTTTGGATTACATGGTTAATTCATGAATTAATTCATCATGAAGTCTTCCACGCCTAGTATGAATGTGAGCTTAGCATAGGATTCTATTTGCAAGAGTCTTCACGGTTTTATGAGCATAGTGAGTGTCCAATGGCTAAGACAAGGCATTATTCCCCCATAAAGAGCCTTCAACACTAGCATTAATGTTGGTTAGCCTTGGATGCCAACCATAATTGATTTCCACTTGAGCCAAGTCGGGGAACTTGAGTGTCCTTGCCTTAGAATATTGAGCCAAGGTCCTTCATGGCTTGACACTTATCAATGAGCTTCAACACATGGCAACATATTCATGAGCCATAAGCTAATTGTCTCTCCTCCATCAAACCATGGTAGTAACACTTTAATTTCCATTCAGTCTTGAATTACAAAGCTTATTATTTGAAATGCCAATAATTAAAGTAGGCTGAAATAACTTAAACTTAAGTGCAAGGGTGTGCCAAAATATTGCTCTTGGGCCCCACTTGTCCATTGACCCATATAGGCCAAATTATGGCTTGGCCAAAATACCACACCTAGATGGTCAAGTTGTGCGCCCAATGCTTGGCTTGGTGTGCCTGTGCCCCATGATGCACATGGGCCTTGGTCATAATAACCTTGCGCCCACTGCCTATGTTCCATGCGCCCAACGCTTGGTGCTGCTCATGTGTCTCGGTTAGAATGACCCTGTGCCTGGTTGGTGCTCCTAAGCCTCTGTTAGACCTATCTTCACGTTGAGTGTTCTGGTGCATGAGCCGAACGCCCTGGTGCATATGTCCTTGATAAATGGCTCGACGCCTGATTGGCTTGGTCAGATTCTTGGCCTAGCCTGATGCCTGCTTGACTTGGACAACTTCTTGGCCAAGGTCGCATTTTTAGCTCATGATCACCGGGAAGCATTTTGTGGACTTAACCCATGGAAATTGGGTCAGCCACCCTTAGGTCACATCATCTCCTCCTTCTTGAAGAGAATTTGACCTCAAATTCAAATAGCTATATCCTCCCGGGTCAAAACCAATCTTCTTTATTCTTTCACTCCAACTCTCAACATATTCATCTTGGATCATCCCTTTGACAAATATATTGTCTAATGGCAAAAAATGTTTAATTTGAGAATACTCATTTTTCACCATTAAAGTTGACTCTTCAAGGTTGATTGTTTCCAATATGTGCACATGACCCACTTTTTCACTAAGTTCGATAGGTGAGTTGAGATGTGGAAGATCACAAATTGCTTCTTTAGGAAATAATTCACCAACAACGTGTAAAAATTGATCAACAATAATTGACAATCAATTTTCATTCACGTGGTTAGTAGTAAAAAAAATACCACTAGAGGGTAGGTACAATGGTTATCTTGTAACCAAGGCACTCTTAACCTTACTTTGTATATCACTCATAGTGTTTGCAGTCTTTGTATTTTCCTTGCTCACAAGTGTTTCAGACAAATCTCCCTTACTCACAAGTGTTTCACCATGATTTTGGACTCTCTTTTGGGTTTTGTGGATGCATATTATAATGCCCTCTTGAACTCCCTTGAGAAGTTTATTGGCTCAAACATTGTTTAGATTGGCTTGGGTTGGCTTGATAATTTGTTGTGATTGGCTTGTTGATAGACTTTTGGAGCATATCTACTTCTTATCACATCCTTCAATTTCTCCCAAGTACCAATTGGTTTGGCACTAGATCTACTCCTCTGTTTTTAGACTTGATCCCACCAACTTAAGGCATATTCCTTAAATTCTAAAGTAGCCACCATAATTTTCTTCTCTTGTAAAAATTACAATTGAAGATATTTTCCATTTTCACCCCCGACTTGAAATAGGCTTTGGGATCATTTTTGTCTGTAAAGGTTGAAACCTTTATTTTGGCTTCTTTTATAGGAAGTTTCCTATCCAACTCTAGCCTAATTTGTTCCATTTGGTTTTGAAAGGCTTGGACTTGGTTAGTCAACATGGCATACAATATGGATGTGCTTGACAAATTTGCACTTGACACTTTTGACTCAATATTTTTGACACTTTGTTTGGCCTATTTTTGGATGGACATTTGTAGACTCTTTTTGGATAATTTTGGGTTGAAACAGGTTTGATACTTTTTTTTGGTTTTGGACAATTTTTTGCTTGACTCGTGTTTGACACTATGGTTTGACACTTTTTGGTTGTGGTTTGACACTTTTGTGTTTGACAATTTTGACTCGCAAAGAAAAGAAAAGATTCAGTAAGGACTTGATACCAACTAAACCACAAGTGATCTAGACACCAAACAAGAAGTGGCTTTGATACCACCTTATGTGAACCCTTTTGGGAAAGGTTCTTTGTTCGCGATCATTCTTGAATGGTGTATCACCTTTGGCCGAGATTGCTTGAACCATGGCCTATGCTAGCTTTATTTTGGCCGAGACAAATTGCTCTTGGATCGAGCCAATTTGTGGGCTGGTGTAGTTTGGCCGAGTCAGGAAGCAGTCTTGGCCTAGGCTGGCCGTTCTGAATGTGCCTAGGTGTTTCTGGCCTTGTCTGGGTGAGTCTGACCGAGACTGGCTGATTATGGCCTGGTCTGCTGATTCTGACCGAGACGATGTGATCCTGGTCAAGTGTGGCTAGGTCAGAATTGGTTTTGGCCGAGCCAAATTTTGTATAGGCCAATTTTATGTGGCAGCGGAGATGTATGTGTTAGGATAAAATAAATGGCGTAGAAGGAAGGGTGATTGCAACACAAACAATTGAGTTGTTGGATAAGCCAAGTGATAATCGTCAAAAGGAAGGATCCTTGATAAGATTGATAATTTTGGGTTCAACAAAGAATGGTTTTAGGAGCTTTAGGTCAACTAAGGAAATCAATTCCAAACAAATTCCAAAACTATCTTATTCATCATTCACGTGACTATATTTCTAGGATGACTAGCCATACTTGGCCTCCAAGCAAAGAAAAGGAATTCAACACATTAAAGCCTAATTCATGGTTATCCAACATTGGATACCATGACACCTATGAATTTATACGAATACATGGCTATGTTTATGCCACTACACGACTTGAACACTTAGTGAATTCCTATACATGCTTATTTGCCTACATTATTACATAAAAGATGGAAATAAAGTTGAGTAACATAGGATACCTTTTGTTGCTTGAATTCATGGCTCAAATGCTTGCAAATTATATTGAGACCCTTAGATTCCTTCTTCATTGATGTTCCACGGCTAGGTGGACTTCTCTTTTGATCACATGGTTAATTCATGAATTAATTCTTCATCAAGTCTTCCACGCCTAGTATAAATGTGACCTTAGCATAGGATTCCAATTGCAAGAGTCGTCACGGTTTCATGATCATAGTGAGTGTCCAACAACTAAGACAAGGCATTATTCCCCCATAAAGAGCCTTCAACACTAGCATTAATGTTGGTTAGCCTTGGATGCCAACCACGATTGATTTCCACTTGAGCCAACTTGCGGAACTCCTCGCCTTAGAATATTGAGCGAAGGTCCTTCACGACTTTGACAGTTATCAATGAGCTTCAATACATGGCAACATATTCATGAGCCATAAGCTAATTTTCTCTCCTCCATCAAACCATGGGAGTTACACTTTAATTATCATTTACTCTTGAATTACAAAGCTTATTAATTGAAATGCCAATAATTAAAACATGCTGAAATAACTTAAAAATTAAGTGCAAGGGTGTGCCAAAATAATGCTCATGGGCCCCGCTTGTTCATTGACCCATATAGGCTAAATTATGGCTAGGCAATAATACCACGCCCAGTTGGCCAGGTTGTGCGCCCAACGCCTGGCTTGGTGCGCCTGTCCACCATGATGTACATAGGCCTCGGTCAGAATGACCCTGCGCCCATCGCCTATGTTCCATATGTCTAGTGTCTGGTGCTGCTCATGTAAAGTCATAATAATTTATGTTTAGCTTTTGAAATAACTTGTCACCGTCAACGATAAAAGGAGCCTGAACTTCTTCATGGTTCCAAATGAATGCTTTTCACTATCGCCAATAATAATTACCTGGATGCAAAAATATATGATGCCCACATAATACATTCTTGTTACAATGTTCCAACATCATCGAATGAGTATTATCTTCACATATAGGGCATGCAAAATTCCCTTTTATACTTTATCCTAACATATTACCATATGTCAGAAAATCAATGATTATGTCGAACAACAAGGCCCCCAAGTTGAAAACTTCTTCCCGATACTTATCATATACCTCTATACATGTCTCCCACATTTTCTTCAAGTCTTCAATTAGTGATGTCAAGTGGATGTTTATATCATTTCCTCATTGTTTAGGACCAGAAATTAACCTACATAACATCCTAAACTTGCACTTCATGCATAGCTAAGGAGGTAGGTTGTATGTCACCAACATCACTGTCATGTATTGTGGGAGATACTTTGAGTACTATACGAGATAATTCCATCAGTGGATAATAAAATACTTATATTTCTTGATTCTTGAGTGAAATAAGGGTAGTCTTTATAGTTTTTCTCTATTGAGGAGAATCTGCAATATGCTGAATCTTGCCATCTTTAATCCTTTCATCTTCATTCCATGAAAAATGCTTTGCATCTTTTGCATTTCCGAACAAGTATTTAAATCATGGTTTGATGGGAAATTACTATGCAACCTTTGTTAGAGTTGAGTCTTACTTTTTATATCCTGAAGCATTAAATTTAGGACACAACTTCACCGTATCATACTCATTCTAAAAATAAGATGCAAACATTTTCATAGGAATTATCCTCTTGTATTACATGCCAGTAGTACACAACACTTATTTAGCATCGTAGGCCCGAGAAGGGATCACATTATCCTTCGGAAAAAGATTCATCAAAGTGTAAGAAACTCTGTAAAGCTCTTATCAACCCATTCATTAAAAAATTTCAACTTATACAACCTTGATACTAGTGCCAATCTTGTGAATTTAGCACAACCATCATATAATAGTTTCTCAACATTAATCAACCACTCAAATATCTCAAGACTAACCCAAAGATCCTCTTCGACCATATTTTTCATTTCTCTGAAACAACTGCCTTCATATATATTTGTGTTGATATTATTTGTAAAGTTCTTATCATTGTAACCATCTCCTCTCTCCTCGTCTCTTTTTCCAACATGTGTAACATTAATCAATTCCATGATACATTAAATGAATTTTTAACTTGGCTGAACTAACTAGCCTTGTATAACAATATTTCAAACAAGAGCATAAAATTGTATTATGGTTTTCGGCACGCTCAGTCTCAAACCTAATAAATTATTTTACGTTGCCCGCTTATCCTTTAGTCAATCGATTGGAATTCATTCATTTTCTATCAACACAGAAAGCCTTGTCTTGATCCGTAAGAATAAGAACAATAGTAGCTAACTTCTAAGCAGGTTAGGAATGTATGAGATAGAGTACCTAAAATTGAATTGACAAAAATTTATAGTGAACATAAATTATAACCTAACTCATATATAGTGAGGAACAATGAGAGATATAAAAAAGGAAAATACAAGGATGTTACAAAAAGGAAAAACGAACAAAAAAGAAAAAACTCACTTTCAATATCTTCAAAGTGTTTTTAAGTTTTCCTGTAATGTGAGTATTGTGCGAAGATGAGTTGAGTAAATGAATATCGTGGGAAGGTGAGTTGAATGAAATTTGTGGGAAGATGAATTCGATGAATATTGTGGAAATGTGAGTCTTGTGGGCAGGTGAGTATCGTGGAAATTAGGGGTGAGCATGACCCAATCCAACTCGCACATCCGGCTTGGCATAATCATGATCCAGCCTGAATAGGATTGGGTGTCGTCGTGTCGAGGGTCGGGTTCGAGTTTAAAAATTAGACCTAGTCAATATTTAGGGTCGGGTAGGGGACAAGTATGGCCCGACCCGGACCCGTCCCATAGTTACTCACTTATCATGTTTGTATGTGTCGCTATTCAATTATGTATAGAGTAATGACATCTCCTTAGTCGAAGTATCATTGATTCTCTAATTGTTTCATCATATATACATGATTAACAATATATATACATATATCTTTTCATATATCAAATTACATCTCCACAATAATAAATAATATTAAGAAGACTCTATCTAAAAGGGGTATGCATTATATTCAATTGGGTGTAGGGTCGGGTTTAGGTTCATAGGCTGACGCGGTCGACATTTAGGGTCGAGTTAACTTTGGGTCCGATTTCAAAAAAATGACTCGATCAACATTTAAGGTCAGATAAGGGGCAAGCCTTACCGGACCCAACCCGGCCCATCCTCACCCTTAGTGGGAATGTAAGTCTTGTGAGAATGTAAGTGTTGTGTGAAGGTTTTCTTAGACATAGTAATATTTTATGAGTTTTAGCGTCTGAGTGAACGAGTGTATGAGTTTTTGTGTTTAAATTTGTGAGAATAAAATATTCAACAACGCCCACTAAAACAAACATTGTTTAATATGTGACATTCAACAATACTCAGTGAATCAACTGATGTTTAATGAGTGAGAAAAAAAACGTTTGCTTAACTTAGCGCTATTGAATCTTTGAATTATACAATCAACAAATGCTCAACAAAATAAGCGTTTTTGATCAATATTTGCCTATAAATTATTAGTGTTCTACACATGTACATTGTTGAATATGCATTGTTGAATGTGAATTTTTGTATATGTGACAATCACCATGTAATGCAAGAAATTGTCATATTATAATCAAAATTAATATTATATTATAAGTTTTACTTGTTATGATTTTATATATATTGAAATTTATACACAATATTTGTAGTAATCCTATATGACTACGGTATGATAAACAAAAATGGAAATGAACTTGATATTGATTATGATTTTGGAATTTACTATCTAACATTTAATGATATACTCTATACTTTTACTTTTTCAATAAATATTAGTTATTAATTAAGAATCAACAACATGCAATTACTTAGATGAAATATTTGTAAACTTTAATTTGTTTATGGTTTCAGTACCTCTTCTGCTTAAGTTAATAAATGACTTTGCTTATAAAAAATTATTCAGAAAAAATATTTTATATTCATTTAAGTACTGAATTTTATAGTTGATAAGAAAATATTGCATTTAATATATTCACCCTCTAATAAATGTGTATGTGAGTTTTTTTTATATAATAACTATTGTTAACATATTTTCATATAAGAAGCATATGAAAACTTTAATTTCAAATTAAATAAACCCTAAAAAATTGACAATATTAAAAAATAATATATATATTGGAATTGATTTTATGGTTTTATAATATTCTTACCTTTTTTTTATTGATGCATATTACAATTTAATAATTACATCTAATTTGGTAAATAAGGTTTAAAATATTGAAGTTAAAAAATTAAATTAAATTTATTTCTTCGGGTAATATGGCCAGTAGCATAGCCCTATTTATTGTGTATATTAAAAACTATGGAACAAAAGTTATATAACTAGATATAAGCATGGAAGAAATGAAGATATTGTTTTATCAAACTACCTATTTGTATTAAAATATATACATAAAAGACTGGAAGATCGAAAGTTCAAGTATATGATTAAATGATAGTTTCAATGCATTTAAATAAAAACCACCAAAATTTAAAAGTGGTAAATAGAAAGGGCATAACTCTTGGTGGGAGAACTCTTAAAGTGTGGCTTTCTTCACACACAAGCAATCTCCATAGTTATCTTCTTAGAAAATTATTTTATATGTCAAGTAATGGGTTATTAGATAAGAGTAATAGGTTACAAGTACTTTGTGATAGTTAGTAACATATTACTAGGATTATGCAATAGGTTACGACTACGAAAAAAAAATTGAAAAATAACTGTCAAGTGTAACCTATTACCCAAAAGTGGTAACCAATGATTTTGAAAAACATAAGCTTTTCGTAATCGATTACATCATTGATGTAACCGATTACACTGTAATGTTAAACCAGATTTTCAAAATTGAAATAAAATGTTTTCATCCAAACTCAATGGGTTTTCCTCCAATCGTGTCCCAACCTTTGGAAGGGTACCATGGCTGATTGGAAGACTATTTAAGGGCATTGAAACAACCATTTGAAGACGTACAATATACACCATACTTGAAAACTTTGTTGAGATTTTTCATAAATTTTGTAAACAATTCTTTGCACTTTCATTTCAACTTTTGTTCTAAATTTTCAGAAGTTTTTTGAAAATTTTTAAAGTGGAAGTTCTAAAGTTTTCTTAAACATTTTTCAAGAGTATTTGTTTACTAAGTATATTAAGAGTGAAAGGATTACAAGTTATAGTATTGTCTTATCTTGTATAGACAGTCCTGCCATCATTATTATTCTTCGTTATATTGTAAACTTGTCATCACAAGAGTGTGGTGGTAATGGGAAGAGTTTACTTGGAAAAGTTGTTTTCCAAGGGTGAGATATTTGTGAGTGTGCAAGGTACAAGAGTCTCCGAGAGAAAAATTGTAATTGCAAGTCAAAGTATCTAGTGGAAAAATTTGTTGTGCGACGAGAGTTGGCACTAGAGCATAGTTTGGGAAAATTACTTCCATTATCCTAAACTTTTGATGGCCTCTAAGCCTATTCTAGGATAAGGTTCTGATGTTAATAGAACTCCAATTTTTGTTGGAGAATATTATGCATTATGGAAAATCAGAATGAGAATCTTCATAAAATCCCTAGATTTAGATATGTGGTACTCAATAGAAGAAGGTCCACTCATACCAGACATGGTTGTTAATGGGGTTAAACAACCAAAATATTCATGGATCATTGAAGAGAAAAATAGAATTTGATATTGATCATTTCTTCCATCAACTAATTCACCCTGTCTTAGTTATCATCTTAGTTTCACAACATTCATCCTCTAGTAGGTCTATAGTTTTCTATTTCTTCCCATAAAGACTTTAATTGGGTAAAAACAAGAAGAAATACTTAGATTTCCTTGGCTTAATCGATAAAACTCTTGTGGCAATTCTGCTATTTGAAAAATATCATTTTGTGAGTACCTATCTTGCAAATCCTTCCATACTTCAGTTGCACAATCAATCCATAGTATTGATTTGACTATGGATTCTTCTATGGAGTTTTGGATCCATGAAAAAACCATGGTATTATACCTCAACCAAGGACCATAATGAGAATCTTCCAATGTTGGTTGTGGCATACTCCCATCAACAAATTTTACCTTGTTCTTGGATTGAGGAGCTAGCTTGAAAGCTAGAGCCCAAGAATGGTAGTTTCTCCCATTCAGCAAGGGAATGACTAAAATCAAAGCATTGTTCTCATTAGTGTGAAGGAATTAGGATTGGAAGAGTTTGTATTTGATCTGCCATATTTGGAAGGATAAGTGGTGAATTTGTAGAAGAATAAAAGAAGAAAGCAAAGAATCTCAAGAAGAGAGGTTATGTCGAGGAAGAAGAAGAAGTGACAAAGATATTGGTGATCAGAATAATCATTGCTCTGATACAATCTCAAATATTACACCCTCCATGAATCAAAGAGAAAGACGAAGATGTTTTATTATTACTGGAGGAAAAATGCAAGTGAATATTACTGAAGATGAAACCATGACTATATATAAAAAGGGAAACAATTCGGTAATAACTAACCCAACATAAAACCAAAACTAGAAAGGGAAGCCAAGGGCTTATGCTAATTAGAAGCCCAATACGAAAAATGAAGAGAGGAAAAACAAAGAAATAAAAATAGAAAATGGAAAGCATTAGAAGCCCATAATTAAACAGAAAAAACAGAATGATGAACTCTCAATTCTTTTCAAAAAAACACTTTTGACTTTATTTGAGCATTGTCTTCATAGTCTCCTTCCTTTTTCTTTTTTTGTGATCTTTGTCTTATCAAAACTACACCAAGGTCAAGAGCAAGATCTTCTTCACAAATGCCCCACTCCTTGTTCTTGCGGTGCCATTCAATCCATGAAAACCTATAGGGAAAAATATTATGTCATCATGTTTTAGAAGGCCTAAATGGACAATTTGCACAAGTGAGATCACAAATCATATTAATTGACCCCCTTCCAAACATTAGCAAAGTCTTCCCCATGCTAATGCAGTAGGAAACACAACTAGAAAGCTTAAACCGTTCTACTCTTACAACAAAAACACAAATCTTGTCTACTAATTCTAGGCAAGACTATCAATTCAGAAGGAAAACAAAATTTCATAGGAAGAGGCACTTCTTCATACAGAGGGAAAGCTGATAGATCATGTTTTGGGATTGGAAGAAATCAAACCAAAATATTGTGCACCTTTTGTGAAAGATCAAATCACAATATTGATACTTGTTTCTTGAAGCATAGGTATCCATCAGGCCATCAATCCAATAAAACCAACAGAATGGTAAACAATGTAATTGGGTTCCCTTTAGACAAGATAGACCATATTGATGGAGACATAAAGACAATTACTGAATTTCATAGCACTAAAAAAGGGTTCACACAAGAATAAGTGCAAGAAATTTTGGATATGCTAAGCCAATCCAAGGCAGACCAAACTCATGCTGTCAACACAAGTCATGTTACTAATTCTACTATCAACACCATTACTCCTCCCTCTGATTCAAGAAAATTGCATTTACAATGGATCCTTGACACTAGAGCCACAAATCATATCAACTTTAAAATGAATTGTTTCACCACGTAGAGAACAATAATACCAATGGTTATTACATTGCCTAATGGTAGTAAAATATCTATATGCTTTTCTGGAGCAGTCAGGATAACTAAATCCCTTACATTAACCAATATTCTTTATGTTCCCCAATTTCATGTCAATTTAATCTCTGTGAATAAATTGATGCAAGAATTAGATTTACCCCTCCTTGTTTGGACACAAATACTTTCTCAGCCTTGTTGATGATCACACTAGATTTACCTAGATAATCATGAGGAGAACAAAAGCTGAAACGAGACAGCATCTCATCAATTTTGTATCCTACATATATACTCAATTCAATAGTAAACTTTAGTGCCTAAGAAGTGATAATGAGATAGAATTTCTAATGCATAATTTTTTAGATTCAAAAGGGATATTGCACTTAAGAAGTTGTGTAGAAACCACCCAACAAAGTGGAATTGTTGATAGAAAGCATCAACACATTTTAAATGTGGCCAGAGCTCTTGATAGACTGCTGTTTCCAGAAAACAGATTTGCACAGAAAGCAATAGTAAAAACAGTAAGAAGAATAGAATAAATGAAAATGAATGGTAAACCGTATGATTGTATTCCTGTATCAAGATCTGGTTACACTTATGAAAAACCTATTGATAGACATAGCTACCAATCCATAGAGAAATATCTATTCTCTATTCTCTTTCTATAACTGTATTTCTGCCTACCCTCTCTCCTTTCCCCATGTGTTATATACCAACCGAATTGCCCCTTTGCTTTGCCAACTCAGCCTTTTTCCCACGTCTCCTTTCATACACTCTCCATATCTTGGGCTTGATTCCTTCTTCATGGCCCACTGTGTCTCTATCAGCTCTCTTCTTTCAATCCCACAGTCCATCTAAAGTCTAGAATTTTGTTGTAAAACATGCTATGCATCTAATCAATAGAATTCCTACTCCCCTTCTACAAAACAAATGCCCTTACCAAACCTTATACAAGAAGGAACCTGTCATTGACCATATTAAGGTCTCTGGTTGTTTAGGGTATGTTAACACCATTGTTGCCCATAGAACTAAGTTTCAACCAAGATATAGAAAGGTTGTTTTACTTGGATATAAAGAATGAACCAAATTTTTCATTCTATATGATTTAAATTATCATGACATTTTCCTTTCTAGACATGTAATTTTTTATGAGAACCAATTTCCCTTTTAACATAACCCTATAGAACCCCCTAATCAAATGTACAAGATTTCTCCAAACTGAGCCATAACTCCTCACAATGACCCTGAACCAACTCAATCCTCCCCAAACCCTATTGAGAACAACCTTAATCCAAATTCACTCAGATCCCCTACCATTTCCCCTGGGTTATTCTCATTCTCAAGCTGATCAAGCTCTATTCATCAAGGCCACTTCATCCACCATCACAACCATCCTTGTGTATGTGGATGACCTTGTCCTCAGAGGAAACAGCCTTGCTGAAATCGATCATGTCAAAAATATTTTTCATGCTTCTCACAAAATCAAGGATCTAGGTCAATTGAGATACTTTTTAGGTCTAGAGATTGCAAGATCCTCTACAAGTATACACATAAATCAAAGAAAGTATACCCTTTCCCTCCTTCAAGACTCGAGATTACTAACTTCCAAACCTGAAAAAACACCATCTGATCCATCCACTAAACTACAATCTAATGATGGCATCCCCCTCTCACTCGTCCTCATATAGAAGGCTTGTGGGCATGTTCATATACCTCACCATTTCAAGACTAGACATCTCTTACTATGTTCAACAATTAAGCCTCTTTATGCTTAAACCATTGGATACCCACTATAAAGCAGCCATGCGAGTACTTCATTACCCCAAAGCCTCTCATTCCCATGGCCATCTATTATCTTCATCATCCATATTAAAGCTATTAGGCTTCACAGATTCAGACTAGGCATCATGTTTCGATACAAGACAATCAATCATAGGATTTTGTATATTTCTTGGATCTTCCTTAATCTCTTGGAAGACCAAGAAATAGATCAGAATTAGTAGATCATCATCAAAAGCTGAATATTGGGCTCTTGGAAGTGTTGTTTGTGAAATACAATGGTTAAACTACCTATTTGACGTCTTTCATCTACCTATGTCTAATCCAACATACCTCTATTAAGATAATAGATTGACAACTTACCTAGCACACAATCCAGTCTCCCATGAATGCACTAAACATATCGAAGTTGATTGCCATGTTGTAAGAAAAAATATACAGAAGTGTATTGTCCATCTTCTACCCATCTCCGCCAAAGAACAACTTGTTGATGCATTCACTAAACCATTGCCACCAAAATCCTTTCAGACCTTCATCATGAAGCTTGCCCTCTGTGATTTGCTCCATCCAGCTTGAGGGGGGTGTTAAACTGTGGCTTTCTTCCCACACAATAAATCTCCACAGTTTCCTTCTACCTTGAGTTCATCATTCTATTTTTCTGTTTTATTATGGGCTTCTAATGCTCCCCAATTCCATTTTCTGTTTTTATTTCTTTGTTTTTCCTCTCTTCATTTTTCGTATTGCACTTCTGATTAACATAAGCCCAATAATTGTTAGTTGGCTTCACATTCCAGATTTAGTTTTATGTTGGGTTAGTTACTCACTAATTATTCCCCTTCTTGAATATAGTCATCCTCACTTGCATTTTTCATCTAGCAATAATAAAATCGCATCTTCTTTCTCTTTGATTCTTGGAGCGTGCAATATCTGAGAAGAAGTAAAGGGAGGATGCTTGCTAAAATGTTTCACCAAGATTGCAAGTATTAAATTTTTAAATGGCAAAGGAACAAATCACGGTTATGTATTTGGTAAATGACATTATGAAAGAAACTTTGGTTATTCAATAAAAGAAAAAGAGGAAATGTTAACAAATATCATATATTTTTTAAATTAAAAATTATTTCTATTATATTTATGAAAAGTAAAGTGAACAAAGAAGACCTATATGAAAAAGAAAATGAAAAAAAAAACAAGAATTACATGGAAGGAATAAAAGTAGGAGACCTATATGAGTGGAAGCATTATCTAGAATTGCAAAACATTACCTAACATTGACATTGAACAATCCTTTCCAGCACAGTCTTGGTGAAAGCAATAGAATGTAAGGGGAGCTTCAATCGTGACAACAATAGAAAGAGTCATCAGAAGCAGAGTGTCTTCAGAACCACGTACGACACTTCTATGCCAACGTCGTGCTGGCCTCCTCTGGTCCTCACAGCCCTCTCGAGCGGCTCAAAACCAGGCGCAAGCTCCTATGTAGCTCTACCGCCCATGGGCGTTGTCTCACGCAGGCCACCCATTACGTGAAGTTGGGCACTGGCCATGAGCTTTCAGTTCGCTATCTCTACCCCCGGTAAGAAGCCGCCGTGGAGTGAGATACCTTTCACTATGGACGGGGATGACTTCCATGGAAGTCCACATTCCCTCCCCTTTTATTTTACGTTTATGTTGTTTGGTATAATCTTCAGTCTTATTTTATTCTTCTTTAATATTATCCGTATTCATGTTTAGGTATTATTACTATACCTATTCATGATTGGTATTATTCCTTTTCCCATTACTATTCCTTTGGCATTATTTCTTTTTTAAATCATTTCTATGCCTTTTATTTTTGGTTTAATTGTTCCATTTATTTATCTTATTCGACCTCGATATTTTAATAATTTGTTATAAAGTATATCATATGTCCTTTTTGACTTTATGAAATAAATTCCGCTCTCAAGTATAAGTAACCATAATAAAAAATATATTCTAAAAAATAGTTTATGTTTTGTTACCTTATTCTATTTTTTCCTTGTGCTTAATAAAATTTTAAATTTTTTTAAAAAGCAAAATGTAATTTATCTTAAAAAAAACAAAATGAAAACATTGCTTTATGAGAATGGAGGTGAGCAACATTTGAAGAGGAAAAGTGAAGTAATTGAGAAGTGAGACCAAATATGAAGACAAAACATGTAATAAATGTTTTAAAAATAATATAATGTAAATGAACTTAAATACCCTTGAAATGAAGTTGTGTGAATAAAATAAAATCTGATTTTTTTGTCCAAATATTTGGGTATACAATGTTAAATGATCCTTCTTGAAAACAACATGATCCAACAAACTCTATATATATATATATATACACACCAACATACAAGAAAGAGAATAGAGAGTAAGACATCCAATGAATTCACTTCATTGACTACGTGGATTTACTCATAATGTAAACATAGAAAACATACATATAATAAATATAGCATGTGATCAACTTAGGTAAATGTGTATGATGATTGATGTTTGTATCTGGATACGAGGATTAATGCCCTTGTGCATAGTATGATTTATGTCAGGCATGATATTTGTTCTCCCTTGCTTACCTCTCAACCAATATATCTATCTAGATATGAGATCGATACATTTCCAATTGAATAGTCTATACAAAGAATAGTATTGTATCAATTGTTTCCAGGTTCCCTATCCATTAGTCCAATAATGTGTGAAGAGGGTGTTAGACATTATTTAGTTTCTGTTGTAGGACTACCTGGCCAAACGACACACATTGTTGGTCTCTTGTTGTTTCTCCTATCTAAATAATCTCTCAAGTGTCCTTTGACATACCCTTCCACAATATCAAGGTCCATCATCCTTGTCAATTCTATCTTCACTACTACAATTTACACATGAATATACATCCTAACTGATATTATCAAAGTTAAATATTTTAACCTTTCTTTTACTCATGATCGACCAATCTAAAGTTATCTCCCAACGAGAATGCTTCATGTGAGACCCAATCTTAAAACAAAATCTTCTCATGATGAATACTTCACCAACTAACATATCGCTTGTTATGAGACAACACAAGAAAAATCGTCACTTACAATTAGTGGATGCAAAGAAGGTAACCATTGAGCCTCCTCCATTCACTACATTCCACAAGGACTTTCAAAGCCTATTGGCTCACATGCAACATTTAGTCCATATCTCAATCTCAAAGATTCTCATTTTAAAGATGACTGTTGTAAAGAGGTATCAGCCATCAAATTAATATATCACTTTGTTCTCATTGCCTTATTCTAATTAGGACTACACTGTAAATTTTATATCCTCCTTCCTAAAGTATAGTGCTTCATATCACAAATCCTCATAAGTACTAGTGAAGTACCTAACTCAAGATATCACTCTTTGCCATTATCATCTGCATTCTTTCATGTTTTAAGGACAACAGGTAGACATTTTATAACAGTTAACACATGTCATAATATAACGTACATCATAAAATAAGTAATGTTCATCCATGAATATCTCCACAATATTAAAATCATGACATTTAATTCAGTCCAAACAATATAATACCATTTAGAAACTTCACAATCCGGAGATCACTCTTTTATCTTGTTGGTTTCAAAGTTTTGCATTGTTTTTTTCTTGATTCAATCCTTGGATAGGCTTGTGCTTTGTCTTGGTTGTTTATGAATCAAGTTTAAGAAGTTGAAGCCATCTATTGAAGCAGATGCCTATGATGTTGAAGATCCTTCAAGTTTCCCTTTTGTAGAAAATGAAGTTTTTTTATTGTGTAAACTTATTTTTAAATTTATATTTCATCGATGTATTAGGAGCTAAAATTTAATATTTTGTAATTTCATCTATCATTAGGAATTATGAATTTTAAACATTTTTTAAATGTATAAGATTTTTTTTGCTAATAATATAATATTTTTATTATTATTATTATTTGCTAGCAAATATTTAATTTAATTTGAAAATTTATCATTATATTATTGAATATAAAGATGGTTCAACAATAAGTGCATCATGAGAAGGATATATCAAAATAATTAAAATAAATTAGCTACGGTTAAACCGTGGCAAATCAATAATGTATAATAAATTTGCCACAAGTGAAATATGGCTAACGAATTATGTTATGATAAATTAGTCACGGCTAAACTGTGGCAAATTGCTGAAAGAGTTTATCTTGCTTGGTAAGGCAAGACATGTTTCTGATCGATTTATTTAGTGATTGGTTTATTCTTTGCTCGCCATCTCGGCTTTGTTGGAAAGAATTTCCAACACCAGTATCATGCTTTCAAGAATATTCTATTTGATCAAAAACTTAGCTTTATTGAATTATTAACAACTTCATACAATCTCGATTTTTTGGAATAAATTCCAACACCGATTTACTGATATGAATTTTAGCAAATTAACACAAGTGATAATGAGTGATATTTATTTTCATTTCCTTTTATTAACCAAACTACTTCCTTATGGAAGGTTGGTAAAGAATAAAGAATAAATGAATAAAAGAATAAATTGTTAGTTGCGGAAATGTAAATGACATAAAGTAAATGTTAGTAGTTAGACAGCATTATGACTGTATATTTTTCCTTTTCACAAAGATACAATTTATGAATTAAATTGCATTTTGATTCAAGGTTTCTTTCTTTATCAACAAATAAAATTTATTTGATAACACTTTACTATTTTACATTTCTATAACTTTCAAGATTCAATTGTTGTATAGTATAGGGTTATGTCGAACCACAATGAATTTCCTAATAGAAATGTATTCATACTTTGTATCTTTTATCAAAAGTAAGAAAGTAACAATTAAAGTTGTTTTTGTGATTTTATGAACTAAGAAACATGAAAAAGTAAAGAACCAACTAAATTACAAATTCAAGATGATAAAATTGGTTTGAAAAATGGAATTATTTCTAAGGCAAATGATTTTGAAGAAAATTACAAGTTATGTGTTATACTTTCGGTTAATTCCAAATATCAATTCATAAAATTTCCCTCAGTCCCCCGGCGAGAAAAAGTAATTTTCAAACCTTGCAAAATACACTAATCAATAGAAAACTGCCATTCGACGAAATAAGTTGTCACGCCTTATTTCAGGCTCAATAAATATTGGTTAGCCTTGATTACAAGTTGCTTAAAATGGATGCTTTGATTTGGCAAATGAACTAAGGTTTATTACTACTTTTTACTTCATTTGTCAACACTTTAAAAAGAAGCATTTTGTATCTTGAAATAAAGTTTTAGGTTATCAAGCTAAACTTGCATTAAGCACTTTCTAAAGAATTGAAATTGCCAAAAGTAATAACTTGAATGTATTGAAATCAAAATATGATACAAATGAAGAGAAGAAATAACCTTACAACATAATCCAAATCAATATGTAGAAGAATGAGTCATATATCCAAGGATGAGATACTTTCCAAATGAGGTTAAAAAATCATGTTTTTGCACCTCATTTGCCAACTCCATTCCCTTTGAATTTCTATGAAATAAAAACTTAAGAACACTCTAAAAAGAGAGAGAACAAAAATGGGAAGAAGAAGAAGAGGAATTTACAAAGTATTTACAACTATGTGCAAATTTCTTAAAGTGAAGGAATGGGTGTGCCTTTTATAGGCAAAGTGAGGCCACTTAGCCCCCCTTTCTGGCCGCTTAGCTTGGTGTCTGGCACACCCAAGCTGGTGAGTCAGTAGATTGTCCCATCTTGGCCAGCTAGCTTGGACAACCTATTATGGGCTAGGCTACATGCATGGTGACACCTCCTACTTGCTTGTCTCATGCATGAGGTCATAAACTTTGTCTAGAAGTTAGCTTTGATTGGTTGCTTGACTGGTGACATCATTCATGACATAGTCATTCTTCAAAGCCAAGCAACCATTTTATGGTGTGTCAGGCGCTTATCTGACCTGGTCCCACACTTAGCTATCTACTTGAGCAGCTTGGCGGACCTGGTCCCACGCTCAGCTGCCTGCTTGAGCAACTTAGTTGGCATGGTCCCACGCTCAGATGCCTGCTTGAGCAGCCTGGCTGACCTGGTCCACGTTCAGTTGCCTGCTTGAGCAGCTTGGCTGACCTAGCCTGGTGCTTGGCTGGACAGCTTTGTGCTTGGCTGGACAGCTTTGTGAGCAACTTTTCTTTGACTTTAATTTCTTCCAACCAAGACCAAGTTGCTTAGTCATGTTTAAGTTTAAGCATGCAACCTTACCATGCTTAGTTTTAAGCACACATGTGTCATGTTCTTTTGGCTTGATTTCTCCAAGGTGAAGCAAGCTTTCTTTCTTCAAGCCTAAGCATTCTTTTTGGTCCAATTTCCTACAAAACAAAGAAGCTTGAACAAGAGGTGATCAAAAAATCATATTATTCAAACACACAAAATTTATTTAAAAAGTGTTGAATTAAGTTGGTTTTCAAATTTTTGCATAGGACAAGTGTCATGTAAAGTATATGAATTTTTCAACACTTACTTTGATTGCATAAATTTTTCAAGGATCACTTAGGTCTTCCATAGTTTGTAATGAGGCGTGGCTATCAGAGAAAATTGGTTTTTCAGGATATTCAAAAACACTTTCAAAGTTAAAATAGAGCAAAAATTGATTTGTCTTTTTAAATACATACTCTTTTTCAAAATTTTCACCTTTCTTCTTTTTCTTCCTTTCCTCATTCTTTTTCTTGACCTTTTTGTGTAAATTTTCTTGATTTTTTTCAATCTCTTTTTACTCCTTTTTATTTTTGGAGCATTTCTTTATGGTTCTTATTTATAAAGAGACTGAGAATTTTTTCTTTTGAACACTTTCTTACATGGCCAACCATCCCCCCAACTTAATTTTTTCTATCAACCTTCTTTTTGAAAACGCTCTCTTTTTACTTAGAAAAGTATAGGAGATTTCATTTTTGTTTTTCCACATTTAGGCTCAAGGGTTGTGTTTGAAAAAAATAATTTTTCTTTTTAAGGCTCAAAGGGGTTAACAAATGATGTTCCTATTTTTGGTTGGTCATTTTTGGTAAGTGGCTCATTCTATTGAAAAACTTGCCTTGATCATTTCCTACCAAATTGTGTGCAACCAAGTAAAGAAAGTTTCAACCAAAATCAATTGTGTAAAACCAAAAAGTTTCTCACTAAGCTCACATAATAATTGTGTTTCGCTTACACTCCCTCATATGGTGAGTTTATGTACAACTCTCTGATTTTCAAACAAATTCACAAGTTCATGATAAATCATTTTCCAAAAAGTTTGTATTTTATCAAATTTATGACATTATAAATTATTCACAAAAAATTTCAGATTTTCATCTCATGATGTTACTTTACAAAGTCATTGATCTTGTTCAACATTTAAGCCAAGTTGTGTCTTCTACTAAGTTTAGTTTCATCAAATTCATTTTCTAAACAAATTATCAAAAAGAAACTAAAGAAAACACACAACTTAAAAATTAAACACACTAAAAAAATTTAAAACAAGTAAACACACTGAAGAGAAAACAAACACACACTAAAAAAATTTAAAAACATACTAAAAATGAAATTCTTTCAAAAATGTTATACACACTCCCCCAACTTAAGATCTTGGCTTGTCCTCAAGTCGTTTTGAAAATATTTTAAGGAAGTTTCTGTAACATTTTGAAAGAAATGAAATTAAAAACTAACCAAACTTGTTAGGAGAACTCAGAATTCCATTCTCCTTCATTTTACTATATTCTCCAAGATAGTGGTGCCTGTAGAGCCAACTCATTTTTGTTTGTTTGTTTTTAGACTTGTTTTCCTGTAAATCATTAGAACATGCAATTTCGTTTTCCTCGACGTTGGTCTAACAATTTACATGAATTTTTCAATGTCTAAAACATTATGTTCATGAATAAAATTTGATTGACAGAAATTCCAATCAAATAGCATGCTTTTATTTATGAAAATTATGTTTAGAGAAAACACTTTAGCATTTCTCAAGTGCAATTGATAAAATAGAATTTCAAATAGAATTTTATGGAATCCCAAACAACAAGATATTAATTTAAACAACAAAATAAATCAATTCAGAAGTTCATGAATTTATTTTGTTAAATGGTAAATCAAACAACAACTTAGTAAACCAAATAACATACTTTTTAGGAGTTCCTCAAGTTTGGAAAAATTAATTTTTGACACAATTTGAACAAGCATGCTCTTAGGCTTTAAAAAATTATTTCTCAACCTTAAAAATCATCAACTAAAACATGTTTATGGAGATGTTGGTTAAAGTATCACAAAATAAAATATGGTCATGAAGAGCGCATGTGAATACTTAACTTTTAAGGATTAGAGTAGCTTCCCTTTTTTGGAAATTTGAAGATTCTGCTTCTTCTTTCTTGGAAAAGTCCACCCACTTTATCCTTGTTTATTTCAATCATTTTTATGTAGTTCTATTTAAAAGGTTGATGAGGGGTACCTCCACATCACCTAAAATTTTTATAAAAACTAAAAAAGGTTTCTTAACTAGTGGATTCTCACTCCACTAGTTCCAACTTTTCTTTCTTTTTGGGTTTATAATTTTTAAATGTACAAAAAATAAAAATAACAATAAAGATGTACAAAACAAAAAATAAATTTATACAAAGAGAAAATAAAATTGTATTTATAATTACTAATGATAAAAAATATAAGTATGAATTTCTATTATTTAGCAATTTCCCAGCAACGGCGCCAATTTGTTGAAAGAGTTTTTCTTGCTTGGTAAGGCAAGACATGTTTTTGATCGATTTATTTAGTGATTGGTTTATTCTTTGCTCGTCATCTCGGCTTTGTTGGAAATAATTTCCAACGCTGGTATAATGGTTTCAAGAATATTCTATTTGATCAAAAACTTAGTTTTATTGAATTATGAACAACTTCATACCATCTCGGTTTTGTGGAACAAATTCCAACATCGGTTTACGGGTATGAATTTTAGCAAATTAACACAAGTGATAATTAGTGATATTTATTTCCATTTCCTTTTATTAACTAAACTAATTCCTTATGGGAGGTTGGTAAAGAATAAATGAATAAAGCAATAAATTGTTAGTTGCGGAAATGTAAATGACAAAGAGTAAATGTTAGTAGTAGATCACTCATTATGACTGTTATTTTTCCTTTTCACAAAGATACAATTTATGAATTAAATTGCATTTTGATTCAAGGTTTCTTTCTTTGTCAACGAATAAAATTTATTTGATAACACTTTACCATTTTACATTTGTATCTCTTTCAAGATTTAATTGTAGTATAGTATAGGATTATGTCGAGCCACAAGTAATTGTCTAATAGAAATGTACCCATACTTTGTATATTTTATCGAAAGTAATAAAGTAACAATTAAAGTTGTTTCTTGTGATTTTATGAACTAAGAAACATGAAAAAGTAAAGAACTAACTAATTTACAAATTCAAGAAGAGAAAATTGGTTTGCAATATGGAATTATTTTTGAACTCAAATGATTTTGAAGAACATTACAAGTTATGTGTTATACTTTCGGTTAATTCCAAACATCAGTTTATAAAATTTCCCTCAGTCCCCCGGCGAGAAAAAATGATTTTCAAACCTTGCAAAATACACTAATCAATAGAAAACTGCCACACGGCAAAATAAGTTGTCACGCCTTATTTTAGGCTCCGTAAACCTTGATTATCCTTTATTACAAGTTGCTTACAATGGATACTTTGATTTGGCAAATGAACTAAGGTGTATTCCTACTTTTTAGTTCATTTGTCAAGACTTTAAAAGAAGCATTTTGGATCTTGAAATCAATTTTTAGGTGATCAAACTAAAACTGCATTAAGCACTATCTAAAGAATTGAAATTGCCAAAAGTAATAACTTGAATGTATTGAAATCAGAATATGATACAAATGAAGACAAGAAATAACCTTACACCATAATCCAAATCAATATGTAGGAGCATGAGCCATCTATCCAAGGATGAGATGCTTTCCAAATGAGGTTACAAAATCATGTTTTTGCACCTCATTTGCCAACTTCATTCCCTTTGAATTTCTATGTGAAGAAGAAGAAGAAGAGGAAGAAGAGGAAGAAGAAGAGGAGGAGGAAGAAGAGGAGGAGGAAGAGGAAGAGGAAGAAGAGGAAGAAGAAGAGGAAGAGGAAGAAGTTCTTAAAGTGAAGGAATGGGGAAGAAGAGGAAGAAGAAGATGAAGAAGAAGAGGAAAAAGAAGAGGAAGAAGAAGAGGAAGAAGAAGAGGAAGAAGAAGAAGAATAAGAAGAAGAAGAAGAGGAAGAAGTTCTTAAAGTGAAGGAATGGGTATGCATTTTATATGCCAAGTGAGGACACTTAGCCCCCCTTTCTTGTCGCTTAGCTTGGTGTCTGGCACACCCAAGTTTCTAAGTCAACAACTTGTCCCATCTTGGCCAGCTAGCTTGGACAACCTATTATGGGCTAGGCTACATGCATGGTGACACCTCCTACTTGCTTGTCTCATGCATGAGGTCATAAACTTGGTCCAGAAGTTAGCTTTGGCTGGTTGCTTGGCTTGGACATCATTCATGACATAGCCATTTTTCTAGGCCAAGCAACCATTTTTCTGGTGGGCCAGGTGCCTACCTGACCTGGTCCGATGCTCAGCTGCCTACTTGAGCAGCTTGTTTGACTTGGTCCCATGCTCAGCTGTCTGCTTGAGCAGCTTAGCTGGCCTGGTCCCATGCTCGGATGCCTACATGAGCAGCCTGGCTGACCTGGTCCATGCTTAGCTGTCTGCTTGAGCAACTTGGCTGACCTGGCCTGGTGCTTGGCTGGACAACTTTGTGCTTGGCTGGACAACTTTGTGTTTGGTTGGACAGCTTTGTGAGTAGCTTTTCTTTGACTTTAATTTCTTCCAACCAATACCAAGTTGCTTACTCATGCTTAAGTTTAAGCACGCACCTTACCATACTTAGTTTTAAGCACACATGTGTCATGTACTTTTGGCATGATTTCTTCAAGGTGAAGCAAACTTTCTTTCTTCAAGCCTAATCATTCTTTTTGGTCCAATTTCCTACTAAACAAAGAAAACTTAGACAAGAGGTGATCAAAAAATCATAATATTCAAACACACAAAATTTATTTAAAAAGTGTTGAATTAAGTTGGTTTTCACATTATTACATAGGATAAGTGCCATGAAAAGTATATGAAAATTATGTATTTTTGACACTTACCACATTTAAAAATGCAAAGCTATAGTATAAATTAACCGTGACTAATATTTTACAAAGCCATTGATAACTACTGTTACCTAGACCATGGCTAGTATATTTTGCCATTATATTACAGTGTATTAGCCAAAAAACTGTGACTAATGAGATCTTTTTTTGTAGTGCCTAATCAAAGAAGCATACAATTAAATAACATTGTGATTTTTTTATCACAAAAGACACCTCCAAACGGAGTTTCAGAGTTCTTAATGTCATATTCAAAATATGTAACACCCCGATTTACTAACTCAAACTAATTATGCTAACCTTGTAATTAAAAGGAGATTACTTCAAAATTCAAGTTAACTTAAAACTTACAAAGTAGTCAAATATGCTTAAACATGAACATTTCCTTTTTAATCCAAGGCATTACATCATACATCAATTATTAATAAAACCTATGAATGATTTTCCTATGGATGCAAAATAGTTCAAAAATGTCAAAACTAGAAGATTCACTCTGTGAACTGTACTTGCTCTTCAAGATGAACTAGTAGAGTAAAAAAATTAAATTATTTATTAAATACAATACATAATTCCTTTACATATATAAACATAAATTTGTAATCATGACTATGTCATATGTATAAAGATTTTCTTGGGCTCCCCCTAGAATATAGAATGAAAATGTTAAAATAGAAGGATCTTAATAGTTTAAAAGATATTATTGGACTGCGTCGAAATAAACAAAATAGAAATGTTAAAGTTAAAATAAAAGGGAAACCCAAAATGTCAACTTACCAATTCAAGATCACATCCCTACAACCCAGAATAGGATGTGATAAAAGGAAAGTTGAGAGCTTATATATAGATTCAATTCACGACATAGAAACAATAGACTCTACCAAAAATATAGATTCTATTATGAATGATAATTGGAAATTCATAAATATCATTGGAATGATATGAAGTAAACAAGAACAACCAAACTACAATTGGAATTGACGATTTTAGAATTCAAAAACATATGTCAAGTTTAGAAATGGAAGGCTAGAATATACTCAAGGAGTTGTACAAAATTATTTTTTCTAACATAGAGTTGTAAAAAAAGTTTAAAATTCTTAACATGAAAAATAAATAATGTCGAGTCGAATAATGCAGTTTAACCATGGTGACTTTTAAAAAAAATGGATTAGACAAAAGACATGTATCAATCACCTTATAAGGGTAAGGGGTCAAATAGATTTATTTCAAAAATATTTAATTTTTTCTACGAACCATAATAAATTAATCATGCTATAGATGAAATGGACGTGAAAGTATAGACCACAAGGTTTAAAAAGGACTAACTGGTTAAGAAGTTGCGCAATGACAATACGACACCAAAGTTTGCTTTACTCTAGTGAAGACAACATAAAACAAGGCCCTCGCTAAAAACTTTATGCTCCTCTGGTCCAACTATCCAATGATACAGACGAGATTATTCTCATGAATTTAAATAAATATTTCATCTTCCACAAATAAAATTGTCCATTTCATGATAACAATATTACCTTACTAGGTGAGGTGGGAATCATAACAAAAGAAACACACAAGAACACCAAAATCACACAAAAAAATGGTATATGAGGCCATACCCCAAGCCAGATAGGAAGGACCAGCTCTAATACCACTAATTGGAAGATCCTGATTCACTAACCCAAACTAATTATACTAACCTTGTAATTAAAAAGAGATTACTTGAAAATTCAAGTTAACTTAAAACTTGACAAAGTAGTCCAATATTCTTAAACACAAACATTTCCTTTTTAATCGAAGGCATTACATCATACTTCAATTGTTAATAAAACATATGAACAATTTTCTTGTAGAGGCAAAATAGTTCAAAAATGTCAAAACTAGAAGATTCGCTCCCCGAATTGTATCTACTTTGTGAGATTAACTAGTAGAGTGAAAAAATTAAATTGTTTGTTAATTACAATACATGATTCTTTTACTTATCTACACAGAAATTTTTAATCATGAACATGTAATATGTATAAAGATTTCCTCGGGCTCTGCACAAAATATAGAATGGAAATGTTAAAATAGAAGGATCTTAATAGTTCAAAAGATATCATCGGACTCTGTCTGGATTACACGAAATAGAAATATTAAAGTTAAAATAATCTAACTTTACAAAAGCTTTCATAGGGCGCGAAATACACAAACCTTAACATATAATAGTTTTCTCTTGGGCTCCGCCTGGATCGCATATATAAAACTACAAGATAAAAGACTTTTATACTTACCAATACAAAATATAATTGAATATAATTCATTACAAAAGAACGTCAATCAAACCAAAACGAGTTTATCCTAATTAGAGCCACAATCCAACATAGCATGGATTCCTAACTGAACTACAGTCAAGACTTCCATCCTGTACCCCCAAAATGGATATTCATACTGCATATATACTCAACCTACATAAACCATGTATATTATACAAAAGAACACAGAGGATGGAGTAAGATACCAGCTACGACGCTATATAAACAATGTATGATGCATCCACCTTTGGACATGGGGAGGAATATCCATAGGCATTAAATCGTACAATGCAATGCATCCGAGCCCTCACAAAAACATCCATCAGAAAGCAATCGGGAGTACATGTTCTCTCTAGTGTGTCCAACAACACCAGAACACTCTGCACCGATCCAGACAGCTCAAAGAGAGTGTTAGAGTTAGATTGGTTTAAGAATAGTTATCTTAGTCTGGGCTACTTCAACCAATTGACCCTCAAGGTATCATGAAGAAACAACATTAGAACTGCCCCTATTCACTTCCAAAGATATTTCTATCATGAATTTTTCCAATCAAAAACCACATTTTCCAATGTAATGATGTATGCTCACTAACTTTAGTTAGCCAGATAAGTCTTTTAAATAAATTATATTTCAGCTTTATCCATCTTAAGACATACTCTATCTAGCCATATTAGTCCCAAGTACTTACCACTAATAACATTACTACCCCGTGGTACAAATCCCCAACTTAGCCATCACTGTTTCGAGACGGTCTAGGAGGCAAGCGCCACTTACAGACACAATGATGTTAAGAAGGTAAATACAATAAACGTTGAGCCCTACCCAATAACTCTATACCTTCATTGTGTTCAAAAAGTCTACATCTTCCTTAATCTAATGATTTTGTCTACTTATCTTTGAATTCAAACAATATAAATTACAAGGATTCTAACTCCAAATTACGCGCATACCCCACTTGATCACACACTTAGACCAATTCATGGTAATTCACAACATCTCCAACTTAGGTCATAACTTACACACTATCTTTATTCTCAACTCAACAACCTAAAAACAAACAACAAAAGCATGACTACACTCTTGTTTTTATATCATCACATCTTGCTTTAGCACTACTTAACCTAACATATTCACATCCTCAAGAATTCATAACTTATACCATTCTTAGAATATATATATGAAAATTTTCATATGTTACTCATCTAAAAGATCCTTCACATCATAGCCTATATAAGATGTGTTACAACCACAAGAATCTCAAAATATTAAATATATGAATCTCAACTACAAGTATATTTATTTCCTAAAGCCATTATTATAATTTTCCTTGCTCGACCATTACCTCATCACATAATATGCTCACAATCATAATTATTACATCAAAGCAATCTTCTCATTCCCACTATTATTATCAAAGTTTTACAATAACAGTCAGGCAATAATTCACATCAATATCATTATCACTATAATAGCACTACTTCAATTTTATACATGCCACCCTATACATTATCTATCATCATGTTAATCAAAATACACCTTGAAAATCAAACTCAAAACATGTGGGCGTGAAGACATTTAACAATTACAGTATAAGCGTTATTACACACAATTATTATCCAATAACACATTTTCGTGATGTTATACATCATATACAAACACTTTATATGATAGTAACTACAATTAAACCAATTATCAAAACATAACATATTAACTATTAAGCATACAAGACTCAACTACATCGTCATGAACCCGACTCTCGAACTTTGAGGGAGTAGGATAACTTTAATGCAATAATCTAATTGATAGTAGACAACATATTTAAACATATATCAGTCTAATTATTTATGTATATTCCTTATTAAAACCATATCCCCTAAATTAGGAATCTTATTCATATCACATTCAATACTTTTTGTATTTGTATATAACACTCTTGTATTTATATGGATACATTCTGGATTGAAAAAGGATGAGGAATTATTTCCCTTTCTACATGGTATCAAGAGGACTAGGTAATTTTCTTGCTCCTCCCTCAACAACCTAGCTACTGCTTTTCCTCCTCCCATCTTCTCTCCCTCAATCAATTTTTTTCTCCTCTCCTCTGGGAAGCCATTTCTAACTCTCCATCCAACTCCAGGGCAACCACTTCTTCCTTTGTGTCGACAACTACTTCCCCCTCCCTACCAAAGAGCCTTTTCCATCCGGTTCTCACTGTCTCCAACATCAAGAACCACATTCCTTTTGTTCTGGAGATGGAAAATGATCAATATGGTACATGGGCTGAACTCTTCAAAATTCATGCCCGATTTCTTAAGGTGCTTCATCACACCATCCCTCTAGCAACGAGCATGGAAAAGACGACATATGAGAATGATGAGGAGAAGGAATTATGGACCACCCTTGATTACACGGTTCTCTAGTGGATTTATTACACCATCTCCAATGACCTTCTAATGACAATTCTTGAGCCCGATTCCAGGGCCATGGCGTCTTGGGGTATATTAACCAACATTTTCCAAGACAACCAATATGCTTGTGTGGTAACTCTCGAGCAAGAATTTTCCACCACTCGCATGGAAGATTTTCCCACCGTTTTAGCATATTGTTAGTGTTAGGTATCAGTGGCTAAAATACACCTAGAAGGGGGGATTGAATAGGTGTAGCGGTCAGAGTATCCGCTTTTCCGAAAACAACAAATAATGCTGAAATAACCCCAGATTAATCGATTAATAGAGTAGAAATAATCGATTAACGCAATCAACTTAATCGATTAAAATAGCTCAGATTACACAAACAGATTCGGTTTCTTGCACGACAATCAACTGAGATTGAAACAAATATACAGAGCTAACAGATATATCAGAGTTACAACAGTATAGTATAGAAACAAAATATTACAATTAAAACAACTATACAAAGCAATCGATTAAAGCAATAAAGAGAGAGGGAAAGAAAAATCATGCAACAAGGTTTTTATCCTAGTTCCCTGCAACAAGGTTTTTATCCTGGTTCGTTTGCGTGTCCACTTGCAAACTACATCCAGGCCTCCCGGCTGATCTGGGAGATTTTTCTTCACTATAATTGAAATAATGTTTTACAAGCAATTCTTCCAATTACAACACTTAGACTCTTTCTTGAAACACTTTTGGATCAATTGAAGAATGTCGATGCCCCGGTCTCAAAATCAACGCCTCGTTCTTCAATTGGTTTTCGTCCTCACCGATGCCTACAAAGGAGTTGAAAAACTAATTCGTCAAAGCAATCCTCTTCCCAAATTTTATCAAAAACGTTCCATGCTTACTCTTGAAGAAGCCGGAATGATCAAAATGGCAGCCACCGATTCTCAGGCCGCCATGATCGCGACACCGACACTGGAACATGCCGAATACTCCATCCACCATAATAACCATGGTGGGAAGAGGCACAGCAGCCACAACCCATCCACCAGAAATCGTGGAAGCTCCACCAAAAAAGTGGTTGTGGTTATTGTTGAAAAGGAGAGATTTGAGGCAGGGCAGCGGTAATCCGCCCCTCAACAACAAAACATGTCACTGTATTGCAGGATAATTCGAGTGCCTTGCAAGTTTATTTTATTTTAGAGTGATGAGTGATGTATAATTTATTTATTTGGTGAATTTATTTATTAACTCTCTTTTTGGGTTCCTTTTAATTATACCATAAAGATCGATCTCATTTTATTAAGTTAACCATACCATTTCTTATGAAAGGTTGGTATCAAAGAATAAAATGAACAAGAGAATAAAGTTAGAAATTAACCATACCACTTCTTTCGAAGGGTTGGTATAAAGAATAAGAAATAAAGCAATAAATAAATATTAGTTGCAGAAATGTAAGTGATAGAAAATAAATGGTAGTTGCAGAAATGTAAATGACAGAAAGTAAATGTTAGTTGTGGAAATATAAATGACAGAAAGTAAATGTTTGTGGTTAGATTATTATTCATCACTCTTTATTTGTCAAGTGACAATCCATTGATTGGATTGCACTCTTTTGCATATTATTCATATGTACAAAGTTACAAACCATGAATTGGTTGAACATATGTTTTTAGGAATCTTTTTAATCAACAAATAAAATTTATAAGTTAACACTTTACTATGTTACACTTGAATCTCTTTTCAAGATTCAATTATAGTATAGTTTAGGGTTTTTTCGAACCACAAGGAATTGCCTAATTGTAATGTACTCATACTTTGTATCTTTTATCAAAAGTTATAAAGTAACAAATAAAGTTGTTTTGGTAAACTTTATGAACCAAGAAACGTGAAAAAGTAAGGTAACTAACTATTTACAAATTCAAGAGGAAATTATAGTTAGAATTATGGAATAGTTTCTTGAACAATATCATCATGGAAACTATGCAATTTATGTGTTATTCTTGGTTAATTCCACACATCATTTCTAAATCCCCCATCTAGTTTCCAAGTATGATAAGATTACATTCAAACCTTATGTAATATACTAAACAATAGTTAACTGACACTCGTCGGAGAAGGTTGTCACACCCTACTTTAGGCTCGTTAACAGTGTTTAGCCTTGAATACAAGTTCCTTAAAATAGATGTTTTGATATGGCAAATGAACTAAGGTGTGAGTTATACTTTTTAGTTCACTTGTCAATTCTTTAAGAAGAAGCATTCTTTTGGTTCTTTAAATCAAGCTTTAGGTGATCAATCTAAAACCACATCAAGAACTTCTTAAAGAGTCAAAATAACCAAAGAAATAACTCAGATAAATGAAGAAGATGAAGAGTACAAGAAAGTTACACCATAGTCCAACTTTTTGGAGCATTAGCCATCCATCCAAAGATTAGATGATTTTAGTTCCAAATGAGGTTACAAAATCATGTTTTTGCACCTCATTTGCCAATTCCATTCCCTCTTAATTTCTATGAAATAATAACCTAAGAACAGTCTAAGAACAACCTAACAAAGAGTAGAACCAAAAATGGAGAGAAAATGGTATGTACAATGATACAAAAAGGAAGAAATGGGTGTGCCTTTTATAGGCAATGGGAGGACCGCATGGTCATGACGTAGCCATTCTTTTAGGCCAAGCAACCATTTTTCCAATGGGCCAAGCGTCAGGTTGACCTGGTCCATGCTCGGCTACCTGCTTGAGCAGCCTAGTCTGACCTGGTTCACGCTCAGCTGTCTGCTTGAGCAGCCTCACTGACCTGGTTCGCTCAGCTGCCTGCTTGAGCAGCCTGGTCTAACCTGCTGCACACTCAGCTGCCTGCTTGAGCAGCCTGGCTGACCTAGTCCACGCACAGCTGCCTGCTTGAGCAGCTTGGCTGACCTGCCTGGTGCTTCGTGCTTGGCTGGACAGCTTTTTGAGCAGCTTCTCTTTGACTTTAATTGCTTCCAACCAAGACAAAGTTGCTTAGTCATGCTTAAGTTTAAGCATGCACCTTACCATGATTAGTTTTAAGCACACATGTATCATGTAGTTTGGCTTGATTCCTTGAAGGAGAAGCAAGCTTTCTTTCTTCAAGCCTAAGCATTCTTTTTTACCCAATTTCCTACAAAACTTAAAGAAAACTTGGACAAAAAATCATAATATTTAAACACACAAAATTTATCTATAAAGTGTTCAATTAAGTTGGTTTTCATATTTTTGCATTGGATAAGTGCCAAGAAAAGTGTATGAAAATTTGGTATTTTTGGCACTTATTAGTTATCGTAGTGGGGCGTGGCGTAGGCCACCTAAACCAGCAAATGAACGTGGATCCTTGGTAGCAGTAGAACATCCCTCCTTAGCAGCAGTAGAACATCCCCCTTGGCAACAGTATTAGTGGGGATGGATGCCACCGCCATGGGCAATACCCCCTACCCGTATCCCTCTTCCCAATGGACTCGCCTCAACGGTCAACCGAAGCAATAGGGCATCCTGGGCTCGTGTCCACAGGCCTATGCAGCCCACACTGAGTCCCTAGCACCCACAGATATAGAGGATGCAATGCACACCATGTCCCTCAATGTTCTTGATGGTTAGTGGTATATGGATATTGGAGCAACTTCTCATATGACGGCATCACAAGGTAATCTCTCGTCTTACTTTAATATGAGCAATTCAAATCAAAATATTATTGTTGGCAATGGACACGGTATTCCAATTCATGGTTATGACCATTCAACCCTCCGTACACCTATTCGCCCATTAAAACTACAAAATGTCCTACATGCCCCGGAAATTATTAAAAACTTTTTTGTTAGACGTCTAGTATGATAATAGTGTTTCCATTGATTTTTAACCTTTTGGATTCTCTGTTAATGGCTTTCAGACGGGGATGCAACTAATGCGATGTGATAGCCTTGGGGATCTTTATCCCATCACCAAAGATCTTCCACCTTCCTCTTCATCCACTTTTGCCGCTATTACTTCTAGTTCATGGCACCGCCGTTTGGGCCACCCGGGCTCCTCTACTTTGAGATCTCTTAGAAAAAATAATTTCATTCGTTTTGAACATTTAACTTCCTCTAATATGTGTGACTCTTGTGTTTTTAGGAAACATGTTAAACTTCCTTTTTATGCTTCAAAATCCAATACTATAATGCCATTTGATATCTTGCACAGTGATTTATGGACTTCTCTTGTTTTGTGCACTGGTGGACACAAATATTATGTTCTTTTCCTAGATGATAACTGTAACTTTTTGTGGACTTTCCAATTATCAATAAAAGTCAAGTGTACTCTATTTTTTCCTCACTAAGTGCTCTCATTAACACCCAATTTGGCCAATATGTTAAATGTTTTCAATGTGACAATGGACGAGAATATGATAATGAGCTTTTCAAAAAATATTGCAATGAAAATAGCCTTATTTTTTGTTTTTCATGTCCACATACCTCCTCTCAAAATTGTAAAGCGGAACAAAAAATACACACAATAAATAACATGATTCTCACCCTCCTTGCTCAATCTTCCATGTCATGCTCTTTTTGGCATCATGCCCTTGAAATGGCAACTTATCTTTTGAATATTCTTCCTCATCAATCTCTTCAACACAAATTTCTACCCAAGTTTTATATCATTGGGATCCTGCTTATACACACCGACTAATCATAGAGGATACAAATGCTATGATTTATCTAACAGAAAAATAATAATTTTGAGGCATGTCATTTTTTTGAAACAAAATTCCCTTTTGCCACGCTACATTTCCCTTTTCCTACTACGTATGATTTTTTCAATGATGAATTACATCCTACTATTTTACATTACTGAAAAATCAAACTACCCTGCCACATACAGTTGCCCCACCAAATCAACCCCCCCCC
>NC_032020.1:6014618-6070137 GCF_001865875.1 Lupinus angustifolius
ACCCAATCATCTCAATCAATCCCCCAATCCACGCCAATCACCATGCACCTCCCAATCCACGCCAATCACCATGCACCTCCCAATCAACCCCCCAATCCACAACACAACCTGCACCGCCCATCCCTGATCCAAACCGGACCATGGCAAATTGTAGCATGCATGGTATTTTTAAACCAAAAGGACAATTGAACTTATCTGCTTCGACCACTAGTCCATTAGCCTCTCCTATTCCCAAAAATCCCAGACTAGCTTTATCTTATCTGCATTGGTAATCGGCCATGCAAGAGCAATATGATGCTCTTATTAAAAATAAGATGTGAGATTTAGTCCCCAACCTTGTGATGTCAATATTATTCCCTCTATGTGGATTTAGCATCATAAAAATAAATATAACGGTTCTTTTGAGCATTATAAGGCTCGTGTTGTAGGTGATGGCAGGTCTCAAATAGCTGGAGTGGATTGTGATGAAACTTTTAGTCTTGTCATGAAACCAGCAACTATCCGGACTGTTCTCAGCATTGCACTATCCAAATCTTGGCTAATCCATCAGTTGGATGTTCAGAATGCTTTTCTGCATTGGTCACCTCCATGAAACCGTCTACATGCATCAGCCTATGGGTTTCTGAGATACCATTCATCCTGACTATGTTTGTCTCTTGAAAAAATCTCTTTACGACCTCAAGCAAGCTTCTCATGCTTGGTATTAGCGATTTGTTGATTATGTCTCCACTATCAGGATTTAGCATAGCAAAACAGATCACTCCATATTCATCTACCCACAAGGTCATGACATGGCATACATACTCTTATTTATGGACGACATCATTCTCACCACTTCTTCCGATGTTCTCCGTCAATCCATCATGTCCCTTCTTGCCTCAGAATTTGCCATGAAGGATTTGGGTCCTCTAAGCTATTTTTTGGGCATTGCAGTCACCAGACACGCAAGTAGTGTCTTCCTTTGTCAAAGCAACTATGCTATAGAAATCATTGGTCACGCTAGCATGTCATCCTATAAACCTTCTACAATCCTTGTCGATACCAAGCACAAGTTAGGTGCCTCCTTGGGTTCACCATATGAGGATCCTACTCATTACTGGAGTCTAGTAGGTGCATTACAATATCTTACCTTCACGTGACCAGATATATCGTATGTTGTGCAACATGTCAGCCTCCACATGCATGATCCTAAAACAGAGCATATTACTGCACTTAAACGCGTTTTCCGTTATGTGCAAGGCACCATGCATTTTGGCTTGCACCTTTACGTATCCTCCATTACTAGTCTTCTCTCCAATATTGATGCAGATTGGGGTGGTTGTCTTAACACCAGACACTCTACCTTTGGCTATTGTTTTTTTCTTGGTGATAATTTAATCTCATGGTCATCCAAACGACAACCTACTCTGTCTCGCTCTAGTGCTGAAGCCGAGTATAGAGGAGTAGGCAATGTCGTCTCCAGTCTTGTTGGATTCGCAATCTTCTTATGGAACTTCATTTTCCAATTCACAAAGCAACAATGGTGTACTGTGACAATGTAAGTGCCATTTATCTATCAGGAAACCCTGTTCAACATCAACTCACCAAGCACATCGAGATAGAGATACATTTTGTTCGCGAAAAGGTCGCTCGTGGCCAAGCTCGGGTACTCCATGTTCCATCCCACCACAAAATTGTCGATATCTTCACCAAAGGGCTTTCACATCTCCTTTTTTAGGATTTTCGAGCCAGTCTAAGCGTACAGGAACCTCCCGCTTCAACTGCGGGGGTGTGATAGCAGACAGCATATGCAAACATATATCATTCTAATTATTTTTGTATATTCCTTATTAAAACCATATCCCCTAAATTAGGAATCATATTCATAGCACATTCAATACTTTCTGTATTTGTATATGACACTCTTATATTTACATGGGTACATTCTAGAATGAAAAAGGACGAGGAATTATTTCCCTTTCTACACTAATATCACTTGGTCTTCTCCCTCACATTGGCCGCTTTAACTTATTACTTGAATTCATTGCTTTAGGTTCATCAAACCTCCGCTATCATTGTCAATAACATCACTTGACCCAAACAATGCCACCTCACTCAAACAATACCAAAAAATCAATTAAATTGAATTCAAACTACACATAAATTCACACACAAATACATGTAGAAAATTAATATATGAGTATACATTTTCATATAATTTATTAGGCATTCTTTTTATTCATTACCGGTCAAGTAATTTCAAACTGTGCATAAAAAAGCTTTTGGTTTCAAAATACAAACCCAAAATATATTTAGTTTTTGTCTTCTAAAAAAATTGAGAAGTTTGATTTATTATTTTTTTAATACATAATGTATAAACTAAGTATTAAGATAGTTTAGCTAAACCAAACAGCCAACTAAAAATAAAACTCCATGGTGCCAAGCTACAAGTGTTTGACCATGGCCTTTTAGCGAGAAAAACATAGTTTTAAAAAGATCATTTCACTGCTTTATGAGATTAAATATGAATAGAAGACAAATTAATCAAATACTTTGAACAACATATAATATTGTGAAGTTTCTAACCTCTATCAAATAGGGTCATTAAATGACTTACAATTAACTGAATAAAAGAAACAAAATTAAAAAAATTAAAAAAGAAAGATAGGTATGTAAACAATAAATCATACTTACATTAGAGATAATAAGAAGTAGAGAGAACTAATGTGAAATTATTGTAACAATGGGCACTTGAATCCTACAAATTTTCTAGCCTAGAAAGAAAAATGAGAAAGAGAGAGATAATGGTTTGATGGTGGAGAAGGGAGGGTGAAGTGTTTTTCCTTTGGGAGTTCTAAGGATGGATAAAATTCATTTAATATAATCATTATAATTATTAATATATAAACTAAAAATAAATCTTAATGTGATTATGAATTAAAGCTACAAAAATTAAGATAAGTGTTATCGATCATCAATCTATAAATAATTTAAAATATCTTTTAAACATATTTTTATTCTATTTTAGTTTAATCTATAAAAATAATATATCTTCATCACTTACATTTATTCAAGTTAAAAATGACACCAAATAAAATTTTGTTTTTAGAAACATTTCAATAGTATGAAAATAATCACACTCACATAAATATTAATTTAAAAAAATAAAGTTATACGATACACTAAAATTATTAAAGATGAATTGTTAGGATTAATTTATTAATTCACTTTTAGATGGATTATGGATAAGGAAAAATTGTAGTGTTAGAAGGAAAAAAACCATTGTGCCACAGTACTAGCTTCTTCCTCACCTGAGTGCTTTGTGTGATTCTCTCGTGATCTTATCAACCATAAGCCACCACCAAACAAGACAAAATAATTAAACCAAGAAATAAATAAATCCTTAATGGTGGTAACTTTGTACATCCATAATATAATAAATTTTAAGTAAACTCCCATTTTATCATAAGAGTACTTCTAGATAAATAATACTTTGAAACAATAAATGAAAATCATTTCTTTCTAAAAATGTTCTCATTTTACAAAAACTAAAACATAACCAAATATCAAGTAAGGTCATGAGTTAAAATAAAAGTACTATGAAACTCAGATCTTTATTAAGGCGAAGCTATGTCAAAAGGATTAGTCAAGATTAGATTTTTATTTTAAAAATAATACTATAATAGTTATCCACTTACGTGCAAAAATTTATACATCATTTATCATTCAGTAGTATTATTTTTATTGAAGAGTCAATCATTATTAAAAATGAGCAATAAATAATATAGTGATAATGTAAAAATATCTTACACTATTAATACATTTATTTCTCTATAAAAATAATCCAATAACTATTATAAAGGTACCATATTAGTCATTGCTCTTCAATCACCTCATATACTTGACAATGTTTTATGTTTGATGCCTTAACCCTTTATGTACGTTATTGTCATGATATTAGATAAAAAGCAATATATTATTAAAAACTTGAAATAAACTAGAAATTACTTTTAAATAACAATAACATTCTATATTGTACATGGCACTTGTTTACAATTAAATAATTACTATTTGTCTACAAATATTTTGTGTGTTGACTCATAATTTTTATTTAATGCAATTAAATATTTAATTTTTATATATTTTATTTCGTATAATTAGAATATATATTTTTAATTGATGTACTTTATATTACAATTTTTTATTGGCTATACTTTAAATTATAATTTTTTGTTTGTATCAGATTATCAAATTTAATGTGAGAGAGATAATTTCACCTTACACGTAATATTTTGGTTGTGGTTACCTAGGATAAATGATTTTTTATGGAAATTAAAAAATGTATATGACAAAATAGGAAAATAAAAATTACACAATATTAATATTTATACCAAATTTTAGGTTTAAATATAGTATAGATATAAATGAAATGAGTTTATGACTGCAAACTCGGATGATAGTACCCACTGTTATACCTTTAAATGGACAAAAAGAAGAGTCAGTTTCATTTAAGGCTAGTGTTCCATTCCGGTTATCTAGACATCCTAACTAGTCGGGATGGTCGCATATATGACCGGTCAAAGGATATCTCATTGTCGGCCATGAGGGTCCACCTAGCCTACCATGCATTCCATGTTACTCAAGCTACCTTGTTCCCTGGCTGACCAAGAACTACCAGGGCCAGACAAGAAGCTTAACCATAGACCACTATACATTTGCTTGGACATGGTGGGCAACTTCTGGGGCCACTACCCTGACATATCACCTGTCACGCCGCCTGCAAATCCCATTGACCCTTCCACCACATGACAAGAATAGAATGCAATACGACTGTCAGACCTACCACAAGCTACAAGTCAACTGTGTACAGAGTACAGCCCTACCAAAGTTGCCTGACATGGGAAAAGCATCCCTATACAGCTTAGAATAGTCGATCAGGCCAACAGTACTCTCTAGGGCCATGTCATCCATCTCAACCACTATAAATAGCCTCCCCCCCCCATCAGGAAGTAACAAACATTGATTATCATTATAATTCATACTTACTATCTCTATAGTCTAACTGACTTGATCATCAGAGAACCTTTTCAGGTACCTCCACCGGCAGGTCCAAGTCAACTCTATCCAGATTCTTGAAGAACTCCAGCCCGGATACTAGAGAAGTACTACTCAGACCACCAGTCTGACCAAACTTGTTCACTAAAAGAACATTGGTATCGTCTGTGGCTTACCTACACCATGGTAACCACTAGAAATCACGCAAGCTCAACCGACCAAGAAACCCTATGCAACCATAGGTAGAGGGAAATAGGTTCCTCCTACATGGCACTTTGCCCACCGATCGTAAAGAGCGAAAGGGGTTCCTTATAATGCCGAGGATTTTCTACTTCGCTCCTCAAATACCTCAGCCCCGACCGGGCGCAATACGTCCTCCAAGAAGTCCATGAAGGGAGTTGTGGACACCACCTCAGTGCAACTTCCCTGGCCAAGAAAGTACTAAGATCCGGGTATTATTGGCCCACCATGAAGAAATATGCTTCAAATCTGACTAAGTGATGTACCCAATGCTAATTGTTTGCCGATTTCCATAAGACCCCACCTGAAGAGTTAACCACCACGCTGGCCTCTATGCCATTCTGTCGATGGGGCATGGACATTCTGGGACCCTTTCCTCAGGCAGTCCGCCAACTGAAGTTTCTAATAATGGTCATGGACTATTTGACCAAGTGGATTGAAGTTGAAATCTACCATCACGTGGCCAACAACCAAAAATTCACATTGAGAAATATAATTACCTAGTTCGGCATTCCAGTTTTCCGACCGGAAGTTTCAAGAATTGTTGTTCGGCTTACATATCAAACAACATTTCACATCCATTTAACATCCTCAAACAAATGGACAAGTAGAAGCAGCTAAGAAGGTCATCTTGAGGGGAATCAAGAAAAGGCTAGACGAAGCCATGGGAACTTGGCCACACCAACTTCACCATGTACTATGGGCCTACTGAACAACTCTACATTCCACAACCAACGAAACCTCTTTCAACTTGACATATGGCGATGAGGCCATTATTCTGGTGGAAATAGGACAACCAACATGGAGATCTCTACACTTTAATGAGGAGACCAATGCAACCCTGATGAGGCACAACTTGGACTGGATCGAGGAAAAAAGAGATCAAGCCCGTATAAGGGAGGAAGTCGTAAAAAGGCAGACGGCCGAAAATTAGAACTCTTCGGTCATCCCTAGAAACTTTGAAAAGGGAGGTTTGGTCCTCCGCAGGGCGAACGTTGGACGGGTTAAAGGGAAACAGACGCCCAAGTGGGAAGGCCCTTACTGGGTTGTAAGCAAAACCTGCAAAGGTGCCTACAAGTTAGAAGACCTGGATGGGAAGGAGAACCCTGAACATGGAGTGTTGCAAATCTCCGAGTTTTTATGCTTAAATATAATGTCGACCCTTTGTTAGGTTTGACACCCTTTGTAATATAAACATGTATATATTAAAGAGTTATTATTCATATCGTCTCTGCCATTAGAATCCATTTCAATAATTAATACCCCTCAAGGTGCGGACCATGTCCCCCGTTGATGGCATTCAAATACCCCTCAGGGTATGGACCATGTCTCCCCTTGATGGCGGTCAAATACCCCTTAGGGTGTGGACCATCTCCCCTCTTGATGGCGGTCAAATACCCCTCTGGATGCGGACCATATCCCCCCTTGATGGCGGTCAAATACTCCTCAAGGTGCGGACCATGTCCCCCTTCGACGCCAATTAAATACCCCTCAGGGTGCGGACCATATTCCCCTTCGACGATGGTCAAATACCCCTTAGAGTGTGACCCATGTCCTCCTTCGGTGGTCAAATACCCCTCAGGGTGCGGACCATTTCCCCCTTCGACAGCAGTCAAAAAATCACCAAGATGCGAACCATGTCCTCCTTGATTGGTGGTCCAATGACTAATACCCCTTCGGCGATGGTCAAATAGGCACCCAAGGCACGAACAACGTTCTCTTTGGCTAGACTTGAATATAACTCGGAAAGTATCACCACATCTGATTTCGAATCATTACTCTTCCCGATCAACATTAGCTTGGGAAAATTTAGATAATTATTACTTCCAGTTCAGGTTATCTCGTACACACTCGAATTCATTAAATTATCCCCCACCAAGGCTACCTTGCCCAGGGCTCAAGTATTCATTATAATTAATATTTTTGATCAAGTTGGCCTTAATTAGTTACCAGGTTAATCCCTTCTTAGAGTAACAAGACACTTAAGACCAGTATGGGCACTCAATGTCGAACTGCTCGGCCTCTGGATAATACATCTCGATATTTCAGCCAAAAATTTTAAACCCGACCAACATTATTTAAATAATTGCTCAAAAATATCATGACCATTCAAGACATCTTTAGCGTTTAGTATTACTTCTAGAAAAAGAGCTTGCCATATTAGATTGTTACCAGTCAGAAACACACAAATGTTGGCAGAAATATTAAAAGAAGACAAGCAAGTTCAAAATGAAAGTCTTCATTTACTTAGCAAAAGTACAAGGCTATACAAGTAAAATCTACCCTCTACCCCGAACCAACAACTTAACAATGCCACTCGGTTGCTCTAAAACTAACTCTCCTTCAACAGCATGGCCCGGATGCTCATCCAGGAGAAGTCCTCGTTAGGAAACTTATCCCAAGATTCTCCATTATCCCATGAAACTTATCCCAAGATTATCCATTATCCCAAGAATGTCGAACCTGGCTCACTACATTATCCCATAAAAGTTGGGCAACTTCGTTAGTCAGGCCGCCCATCTCTTCTAAATCAGAAGCCTGCTCAACCTTCTGTAGAGCAACGACCGCCTTCTCCTCCTCTAGCACACCCGCCCGAGCCTGAGAAGCCATCAGTTCCCCAGTGAGGCGTTCAACCTCCCCTCGAATGGCTATCTCCCGACCCTCCAACTCTTCCAGTTTGGCCCTCAGACGCTGGACCTCCTGCTCTATGTACTTGAACCGAGTGGTCATCTTGATCAGTTTCTCATGATTCTCCATGGCCATCTGGTGAGGACACTCTTGGCAGTAAGACATCACTGACAGTTTCCCACTAGTCGCCAAGGCCTGAAGCTCAACCTCCTTAGCTCTGCCACATAAGCTTCTACCAACTTGTGCATGTCGGCCAAGTGCTGCTCTTGGAGATTAGTCAAGAAATCGCTCTCTACTCGGCTCAAGAGGACCCCCTCCTCTTCAAAGTACTCGGCCATCAAAGCTAAAAGCATAGAGGACAGTTGCAGTTGCCGTAGGAGATCGGTCATAGAGGCCCCTACTAGAAGCTCCCTAACATAACTTAGGAGTTTATCTTCCAACTTCAGGGCATGCCTAAAAGTCGAGAATACCAGTTTGGGATGAGAAACTGACTCCTTCCCCTTGGCGGTTGATTTCTGGCCCATAGACCCAACCACAATGACCTCGACATCAGTAGGATTCCCCTACTCCGAAGAATGCACAAAAGTAGATCTTCTAGTTAGGTTTACCGAAAGTTGGACTGGAGGAGGAATAGGAGCAGGCCAACCATCCCCACTTGCCACCCGTTGAGTAGAAGGGGACTCCAACCTCTGGCTAGAAGTTGGAATAGCCCTTGGAGGTGAGGAAGTCTAGGCGCCCATTCTTGTTGGCGTACTACTCGTAGATGCCCCATCTCGCCCCCTCCCAAGTGTCTTAGTCAGCAAGCAGTCCGGTCAAGATTGCTGCTCATGTCGGGTGAAAAACAAGGTAGAAGACAGTATGTAATGAATAAACACTCAAGCATGCAAAGACAACTTATCTAGCCTACCTATGAACTGCTCAAGGGTCACTTACCATTTCTATAGGGATGAAAAACATACAATCGCACCCTCTGCCCTCCAATGCAAAATCTCCTTGCCCGCCTCAGTTTCTCGACCAGTTAAACCCCCATCACTAGTCAGAAACCTTTTCGCAGGCTTCTGATGAAACTCCCCATTCCAGGCGAAGGGAAACCTCTTCCTCCCATCTGAATCATAAGCCCATGGGTGATCGGCCACGCCCTTGACCTCCAATCAATAGAAGCCCTTGTTCTAGTTCTTTACCGACTGGTCAAAGGGGGAGAAAAAGGCATAGTTGTTCCTCACCTGAAGACACACCCACCCATGGCGACCTTCCTTCTGCTCATCAGAATTAGTGATGTGAGTAACGCATAAGATCCAAAAGAAGAGATTAATGGAGCAAGGGTGCTCTTTGACCCAGCACTAGATGGCAACTGCCCAGATAAAACCCCACGCGTTTGGGTGCAATTGGGAAGGAGCAACCTAGAGGTGAAACAAGATGACAAATCTCTAGTCAACGAAAGGAAGCCGTAATCCGAGCTTCCATGAGTAAACTTCGTATAAATAGAAAGCGTAACCAACTCCCTCCTCGACCAGGAGATCCTAGCAGACCCTCTCGTCGACCTTAGGAGACTTCAGTACAACCTCGCCCGACGGACTCTCCAAAATATTCACTTTTGGGTGATCCTTAGCTGGGAAACAACTACTCAGCCCTAGGATCTTGACCAGTATGAAATTATGTTACATTTGTATGGCATTTAACTTGCAATTTAGGACATAATTAAGACTTTAGGATTGTTTTTAGCTTTTATTTCTCTTTGTTCGGGTTGAGCGGGTGTTTTTGGCTATGTTGTACGTTTTAGATGGAATGAAACAAAATAGAATAGAGATTGGGTGCAAGAAGATGGAATTCGGTGTTGAGGCTATGAAAAGACCAATTGAAGGGCCAAAAGAAGTCGTGAATGTTATATTTTATTCCTACTTTTTAGATTTGTTTTGTTGGGCTTTGCCCAATATTTTGTAATTAGGATAAATGAGGGTTCTCCCTCAAGAATCAAACACTTTACACTTTACATTACAATTCTCTAATTTAGAATTTGGTATTCTCTTCTCCATCATGAAGGAGTAATTCTCTTTGTTTCTAGGATTGGGGCTATGCCCTTTTACATTCAATAAACACTTGTTCTTACTTCTTTTTTATTGAGTGTTGTGATTTGAATCATAAACTAAGGTTTATTTGTGTGAGTTATCTGGCCAACAAATTACATGTCTTAGATACATTGGGAAAGGACCGAGAGGTGAACCCAACTATATGACCATCCAGTTATTCAAATTAGAATCCTAATTCATGAGATTAGTCTTAGGATTCTCAAGGGTTTCTAGAATTCACCTTGGGTTGCTACAAAGTGATTGGATAGAAAGATCCAAGTAAAGCATTCAATTGATAATCGTACCATGGTAGTAGATGTGACTTCAATGGAGTAGACGTGTCGGAGCTCGAGAGAGGATGACACATATCAAAGAGCAATTCATCCTCACAGCTTAAAGTTCATGAAAAGGAGCAAAACAAGGATTTGCGAGTGTAAAGGCAGTATCCCTTATCCTGGGAACTCTTCTTAAATTAGATTTCAATCATTTTTAATTTGTTTCATAATTATTATTTTTAATTGCTCAATTGTTTTAAATTCAATTTTATTCCTTATTTGAGTTAAGTAAAAATTAATTGTTATAATTAAAGGAATTTTCCAGTCCTCATGGGATCGATATTTTATTACTTGACGATATAATCGTGCACTTGCGATTTGCTGTATCAGATCTCCCAGTCTACCCACCAATACCGACCTTCGGGTATATCCATACCAAGAGAAATGATGAGCTGGTCAATTTTCGCTGCAAATGTCCACGCCATGAAAGACATGTGACTAGACGAAACGTCAGATTCTGAACTAGAATCACTACTCACATTCGATAGTCACCTCTCGAGCTCTGTTTCACGGTCAATCAAAATTTCCCCCATGACGCCATTGTCTCTCTCCGACCGAACACCAAGGTTTGGATTGAGAGGTCACCCGACCTCCTCTCAAAGATCAGCCTCATAGATCGACGGATCAAAAAAGGATGGTGAAAATAGAGGGAGGTTGAGATAAGATCTCCATGCTACCTAAGCTAGGCTCGTGTTCGGAAGAAGATGACATTATCAAAAAAAAATAAAGGAATGAGATTAAGTTACCTAACATGAAGTTTGAAAGATCTGAAGGAATAGAAGTTGATTGGCAACAGAGTAAATATGGTAGTAGAAGAATTTAGAAAGCAAAAGTGAAGAACATTAAGGAAGAACACTTCTCTATATATAGGCGAAGCATGGCCACAGCCACCCCCTAGGGACCAATTCAAAATGCATCCTACCCGTTCAAGAAAACACTTGAGTGTGATCTAACAGTGACCCAAGATCCAAGAAAAACGACGGTAAGAAACAAACCGACGAGTTGTACTCAAGTACTCCCCGCTGCGAAATGCTCTAATAACCAAAAAAAGACATCATGGGGACCATCCACATGCCACAATACCCATAAGTCTAAACGATGCCTTACCAATTCACCTAAAGTCTACCAGCATCCTCGCCTACCGAGCATACTACTAGACTGGGGGCAATTGCTCTATCCCGGTTATCTGGACGTCTTAACTAGTCGAGATGGTCGCATATACGACCGGTCAAAGAGCATCTCATGGTCGACCATGATGGTCCACCTGGCTGACTATGCATTCCATGATAGTCAAGCTACATTGTTCCTTGGCCGACCAAGATTCGGACAAGGCCGGACAAGGAGCTTAACCATAGACCTTACATTTTCTTGGACATGGTGGGCAACTTCTGGGGCCACTACCCTAACATTCCACCTGTCATGTTGCCTGCAAATTCCACTTACCCTTTTGCCACACGACAGGAACAAAATGCAATATGGCTGCTAGACCTGCCACAAGCTACAAGTCAACTGTGTATGGAATGTGGCCCTACCAATGCCGCCTGACATGGGAAAAGCAGCCCCCGATAGGTCAGAATGGTCGGCCAGACTAATAGTACTCTATAGGACCACGTCATCCATCTCAACCACTATAAATAGGGGCATCCCTCATCAGGAAGTAACACACATTAATTATCATTATCATTCATACTTACTATCTTTATTTCTCTATCTCATTTATTGCTCCCGAGCATCATGAAAGCTAGCCTTACAAAAACAAACTAACAATTTCGAAAAATGTGTTTCAAAAACCCATGAAATTAAAAATCAAGAAATGAAGAATGAGAAGTTGAGATTAACTTCAAATGGCTAATTTAGTAGCATTCCATTAGATGATTAACATACTCTACAATTCTAATATATAAGCCAAGAAAGCTAAAGAGAAAAAATTGACTTCGATGTGCCCAAAATAAACCACTATCTTGGCTAAAAATGAGAAGATAAAATTGTACAAGGATAGAATGATATGAAGATGAGGCCATCACATATACATATTAACAAAACAATAAAGATAAAGAACATGAATATTATTCGAAAGATAATTAAAGAGAAAGGTACTAAAATGAAAAAGTGAAGTGAAGGTAGCATATCTTTTAATCAACAAGAGTTAAAATTATAACATAAAGTTATGAATTGGACACTAGCCCTCCATTGGGTAAAAGAGAATAGGAGGAGAAAGATGATGAGAGGAGACAAAGTAAAGTGATAAGTCATTTTCTGCTCATTTGGTTGACAATAGAAATAGGGGGATAGAGTAAAACAATATGGGACTCATAGCAAAAAACTTTCTTTCCTCAAGTGAAAAGAAATTTGAATGAGGAGAGAGAACAGTAAACCAAAAATCACAAATGACAAAAGGAAACCTATTAGAAAATGATGTTACTCAAAACTTTAGATTATTATTATCTTCACCCATTTAAAGCCTATCCTATTTAAAATTATTATATTATTATTAATTAAAGAGTGAATATAAATTTTGGTCTATTTGAATTTTTGTTCTACAAGTTTAGTCCCTTAAAAATTTAAAACAAAAAGCGGTCCCAAAAAATATTAAATGGAGTTAAATTGGTTATTTTTAGCATGTTTTATAATACATATGGAATAATTTAACCTTAAAAACTGATTTGACTCACATTTAGTATTATTGGAAACTGTTATGAGTTTTTCAAGTTTTGATGATCAAACTAGTACGACTAAAATTTTGAGGGTCATATTTACTCTTAATAAAAATAATAATTAAGATTATAATAAACATAATAAAGTATATCCTCGTACCATAAGATAATTTATCTCCTCTAGGTAGTAAAAGTATGACACATGTACTGTTTAGTTTAGTTTTAGAAATATTTTTGTAGAAAATGATTAAATAGAACACATGTTATGATTTTAGTGGTTGGATGAGATAATTTATTTCCTTATACCAGGATATAATTTATTCTCTATAATGAATGAATTGATATATATATATATATATGTCTAATTAATCTAAAATAATACCTCTTTACTTTTTAACCAATAATAAAAATAACATTTTTTCTCTTCTATTTATTTTAGTGTCATTTTTGTATTTCTAGCAATAATATTATTTTTCTCTACTCACTTTTTATCCAACAACCAAATAAGAGGGAAAAGAAAATACATATTTCTCTTCTCTTTCTTTTATCTTTCTCTAATACCAAACAATTCTGGAGAAACAATTCTGAATTCTCCACGAGTTCTCACATTTTTATTTCTTTCACTCTCTTTTTCCCTCATTTCTTGTCCTTCACTTTCTTATATCCAACCAAATATAGCGGTACTTGGATGGGACATTCACTTTTAGGCTTTATTTGGGAGTGTAATTTTAAAGGGGGAGGGAATGAAATGGGTGGTTTTAGAAAGCCTCTCACTGTATGGGAGTTGGATGAAGAAGTGATGAAATTTTTGGAGGATTTCTCAAACCTAAAATCATCATATGTCTATTTTTATAATTCTCCAAATTTGGAGTTTCTCTAGAGAAAAATGTAAAAATGTCTAAATATTTTTGGTAAAATTATATAATTATATATTATTGTTCATTTCTCATTGTTAATTATATTTTAAAAGGAAAAATAAAAATTATTCTAACATTATTATTAGTTTATTATCATCATCTAAATTTGATACTCTCAAACAAAGGAAAAATTTATTTTTTGTTGTCCCTTCTCTTCCTCCCCTTCCAAGTCATTTGATTCCTTCATTTCCCTTCCTCCCATTACTAGTCCTTTGATTCCTCTTCTTATCTTTCCCTCATAACTCCCAAATATAGCCTTAGATGTACTCAAGTATTCAGTTGGTGATCAGAGTATAATATGATTTCTTGATTTAAGTTTTATATCGGATAAATACAAAATAAATTCATAATTGAAGTAATAATGTCAGTTACACAATATTGTATATAAGACTTAAAATAATATTTTCATAGTCTTGAAAATATAATTCTACAGGTTTGAAATAGTATAAAAATCCAGGAAAAACTACCACCCTAATTTTGAAAGACTTCGTTTGTGTTTGTAGCAACTGCACCTTATAACGTTACTTTTAAAGCATGTAACTTGAAAATATACCAAGAAGCATGATAGGTATCTTGGTACTCATTTTGATTATAAATAATATTTAAAAGTCTTTACCACAATCGAAATACAATTGAGAGGTATTGAAATCAAATTCTAGTTTTTGAGGTGTGAGTCGTGGAAGAATAATGTATCCTATCTTTATATTATGTTATCACTCTAATTTAAAGGGAACATATCTTCTAGTCCATAATATGTGTCGCTCCTATGAGTTATGATTGGTCATAAAAATAATTAATAATTATATTTTTAATTTAAATATATTTTCTTCAACCAATCACAACTTATGACATATGAAGTGACACATATTGCTCCCCAATTTGTATATCTCAACTAATATTGTGAAACTCGAGCCGAACATCAAACAGAAAGAACTCTTGTATTAAGTTTAACCGGTTTAAATGATTAAACCGTCCGTTTAGACTGAATGATTTCATATATAATTAATAATTTTTATCTATAAATATATAAATGCAAAAAAATTATATAATTAATAATTATATATAATATTATTGAAGTAATATTTCTCTATATTTTTTAGACCGCGATAAAACAAAACATTAGAGTAGTGTTTTTATTAAGTGAACTGTTCAGTTCACTTCTCGGGTTATTCCTCAGTTCAAAGTAGTCCAACCTCATTCGGTAAGACTGCAATACATAACCGTTTTTAAGTTCGGTAAACATTCTGACCGGTCACACACTAGGTCCAGTTCAGTTCTAACAACACTGATGTCAAACTCTTTTGAGTTTTCATATAAGGTTTGATATAATCAGTTCGTAGTGAAAGAGCATTGTTTTAATTATATTTATTGTGATAGATTGAAAAAAAATAAGTTAAAATTTTAAAGGTAAATTATTTTTCTCAATAATCATAACAAGTAATACATATGGTAACATATTTTGTGAAATAGAAAACATGCTCAAACCCCTTTTTGAACACATGTTAGTCTCTCAAAGCAAGGAAGTCCATGTTGCTCGAAAAGTTGAGGACCATATCAATGATAAAGATGATGGTGATTCCAACTTTTGGTAGCCAATTAATGTAATAGGTACATTCTTTCTCCTTTCTATTTACTAATTGTTTTATTTTTTATAATAATTAAACAAATTTATTTTTTAATAAAAATAATAGTGAAATAAATAGTTTTAAATAATAAAACTAAGTATATAAATTAAAAATGTTTTAAGTAAGTTATTTTGAGAATCTAATAGTGAGGTTACCACTTGTCGTCTCTTCTTTTTATTGAAAGAGGGAAATTAGTCTACAATCAATATTGTTTTTTCTATTTATTCACTTTATTTAAAAAATAATAATTACTTTTAAATTGATTTAAATCTAATAAATTTAATTGAATTTTTATATTTTGGTCATGGTTCTGGTTTCTTTGGCTACTTGCTCAAAGTGGGAACCTAATAAATTTAATGGATTTCTATACTTCAGACATGAATCACATCACCTCTATTTTCTTTCCCAAAGCAGGACGCGGTATATGACCAACGTCTTGTCTTCGCTATTAATTTCAATTTAATGAAATTATTATATTTTAAATATTTTTAAATCATAAAAAATGAAATCAATCAATCAATTAATATTTTACTAAAAATTATGTTGCCTTAATTTCTCAATTGCAATTAAGGATACGTACAAACAAGATAAACTCTTGTGAAACATAAAAATAGAAAATAAATATTTTAATTTTAGTAATTATTTTTTTAAAATAAATTAAGGGTAAAATCTATGCAATTAGAAATTTAATACAAACAAATAGAGTGTTAACATATTTCTTGATCTATAATAGAGTCATAAACTTAGAACTCTTGTTCAAAGACCAATTTTTCCAAATTTGGACAATAGAGATAGTTTTCTACGTTTTAACTGCAAAAAAACATAATGTTGTCTTCAAACCATTCAGGAGATGTTGAAATTGAGTTTTACCTCTATTTAAGTCATGATTCAACCAAAAATCGGGAAGCAACAACCCACTTCTCCCAGATTCGGTCACAAACTCACAACTTAAATTTATTTTCTTAGAGGTTGGAGGAAGTTATTGTCATTTTCTCATCTTATTATTCTGGATTTATTTTGAATTGTTGCACATTAGAATTTGGACATCAATAACTTCATAGTTCAACATAAATTGATTGCTATAAATTGCTCTATGATTTCTTTTATCACATTAATCTGTTTGATTATTATAAATTGAACAATTTATTGTGACATATATTAGTTTTGTTATAATTTGATTGTGTATTGGCCATTATAAATTGAACAATTGATTTTATATTGATTGTGTATTAGTTTATTATAAAATCCTTTTTTTAACAAGTTGTACAAAATGGTCTCAATTTAAATAATATTTTATAGAATGCTATCTAGGTTGGCCTTTCACAACCTATATCCCACATTGAGTAAATTTGGACTACTTTTTAGTCCGACCTAGTTTAACCTAACTTAATATGGACTCACCTAAATTCGTTAAGCTAACCTGTTGACTAATGACATATTCATAAAAATAAAATTTTGTAGGGTGCTAGCCCATTTGTACATAAACAAAAATCCTTTGCACGACAAATCATTTTAACCCAAACTATGTATCTTATGGCTACACATTTTTTAATGCATAAGACTATATCTAGAATAATCAATTATCCAATTAAAATTTTAATCAAAAACAAATAATCATCAGAATGATGTTTTTTAATGACTAAAAAATTTGATACAAATCAGAGATAAAAGAAGGAAATGTTACGACTAAATATAATCAATTCTCTTTTCTTTCTAAAACCAGGCTTGTATCAAAGAAATTATAAACTAAAAAGAGCATCTCAAATCGAACCACATACCTCATTATTTGCACTCTTATTTTGAAAATCTTATACTCTCTCTTTGTTCATCCTCTCTCTTTGTTCATCCTCATTATTTGCGAGAGATGTTGTGGGAGCTCCTTGGTCATCCCCATAATTGAATAATTATTCCTTGGCTGCTTTTGAGTGATTTCAATAAAGTCTTATTATCGTTTGAGGTTAGAGGCGGGCGTTACATTCCTTCATGGGCTATCAAGTTTTCTCAACTCCTGGATAGTTGTGGTCTTTTAGATTTGGGAGTTGTCGGCAGTAGGTTCACCTAGTTTCGCAGGGAACAGACTAGTTGTGATATCTCTAAGCGCTTAGACAGAGGTTTGTATGACACAAGTTGGAGAACTTTCGTGTCGAGGCTTATGTGGAAAATCTCACTAAACTCTACTTTGATCATTGCCCTCTAGTATTCAAATATCTTGGAGGTGGTGATGATGGCTCAAATAGGCCGTTCAGACTTTCCATGAAAATTTTCAAAATGTCATTGATGCATGGTCTCACGGTGTTGCCAATGGTGTGGACGGGCTAGTCAAGGTGAAGGACGAGGCCTTAAAGTTTATCAAGATCGTTTTGTGAACATTTTCAGGAGAAAGTGTCGTGTTGAGGCAAGGTTTAAGGAGGTTCAACATAAACTCAAAATGGTGGATGACCATGATCTTATGACGTTGGAGGCTCAACTTCGTCGGGAGTATAATTCTATATTGAGGCAAGAGAAGTAGCTTTCGTTCCAAAAATCAAGGGAACAATTGATTAACTTTGGGGACAGGAACTCATGATTCTTTCACACTCATACTACTGTGAGAAGAAAACATAATAAAATTCCTGGTTTATTCCTTGAGGGTGGTGTGTGGATACTGATTGAGCCTGCCTGAAGGAGGAGGTTCAACGGTATTTTAAGAAGTTTTTCTATGAGACTAATGATGTTAACTTAGACTATTGTTATGTGCAGATGTTAGAAATTCATGACTTCTAATTAAGGTGAACATCATATATTTAATACAATTATATTGGTTATTTATTTTTTGTTACAAAATAAGTGATCTAATTACAAACAACATATAAGACTTGTGTGTGAAGAAGATCTTTGCTCCTGACCTTGGTACGGTTTTGATGTAGACACCAACATCACCAAAAAGAAGAAAAAGAAGAATACTTACGAAGACAAAGAAGACAAAGCTTCAAGACAAATTAGTCTAATTCTAAATATGTACTTCTATCTTATACTCTCGAATATACAATAGTAGTAATGCTCAAACTATTTTTTAAGAAAATTGAAACACTTCAAGTATAAAGAAAACAATTTTAAAAAATAGTGTAAATAAACATTCAATACTTGTAAAGTTAATCTTGTCATTATTGTAAATTCTTCATTGACATTTCGGAAATCTTTCTTTCACAAGGGTGTGATAAGAAAAGGGATAGAGTCACTTGAAAATGTGTTTTTCAAGAGTGACATGAGTATTAGGGAGTGTGTAAGGTACATAGAGGTCTCGATGTGAGATATTATAATTACAACTCATAATATTTAGTGAAGAAATCTCTTATGCTGCAAGAGTATTGGACGTAGCCTACGGTGGACAAGAAGGTGAACCAGTATAAAATTTCACTGTGCTCTCTTCTCCTTTATCTCTTTATTTTTTATCTGTTAATTTTTTGCATAATTTATCCGTTGCACTTAACTCTCAATTTTGCAGAAAAAGTAGCCATAATTTTAAGTCAACTAATTCACCCCCTCTTAGTTGCAATCTTAGTCTTACATTGTGAAACTGATAACAGATATGAGCTTAATGAGTGGATACCAAATGGTTGGCCTATACGGGATAATGAGAACTCTATAAGTTAACGCATAAGGAATGGTTATGGTCCATAAGACACCAAATCAGAAATAGTTTTCACCTTTCTCCATCAAAGAGAAAACGAAGGTCCCAAAAGGAATTCAGGATTTGGTTGAGGAAGATCATCATATCAAAACTCTCTCAAAAGGTATATCAAAAGAGTAGATAAGAGAACATAGATTCAGGTATGACAGTGTATCCTTATTATATATATATATGTAGAATCATGAGATTCAAGATCCTAGGATTGGTATTTCACCAATCATAAGGAATCTCCAACAAGTGGTCTTAGAGCTTTAGGTTTTGAATTTTATGGTTCTCAATTAAAGATGTTTTTTCCCAAATTTTTTATGAATCCTAATTTCTTAAATTTGGGGATTTTTATGCTTCCGCTATTGGTTATGAGAATTAGGTATTTATGAATAATGAGGATAACTTTTATCCGCTTCCACTTATTTGAATCATGAGTAATTTGTATTATGAATCCTTGCAACATGTGTTAAAGTATATAATTCAGATTTGTGCATGGACATTGCGTTAACTTTTATGACTCTGTTATGCAATATGTATATTATATGTGTGCTAATGCCTTACTGTTTGGACATTGACTTTTGTCACTATACAATTTTGCAATTTCCTGAAGTATATGTATAAGGTATATGAGTTAAGTCGTGTTTTTCTTTTATACATATACAATATGGAATTCATGGCCTTGTATATATATTGCGAATTAAAATACACACACATACACATATATATATATATATATATATATGTAATTGTTTCTAGGTTGAGGTTGTTGTGATGTCTGGAATTACTGATTAAAGTTAATATATATAATGGTTACGGTTAATACTTAAAGTTATATATACATTTACTATGGTAGTGTGTGAAAGTTTATTATATAGTGTTACATATATGTTTTAAGATATGCATGACTATATTCGATTTGGAATTTCGATGATGATTTGCATATATTTATTATGGTTTTCAATCTAGATCTAATTTACATTTGATTGAGATTGCATCCATTTTTATGTGTTAATAGATATGTAATATATTTTTTTATTTGGAATTATACTATTAGATTATAGATATCAAATCTGAAGGTTTTAATTCCAAGATCATAGTTTTTTTATAATTGACCCATATTGTTTTCTACTTTTGTCTGATAATTATTTTTGAATTAAATGATGCAATATGTTATCAAAGTAACCTCTATTGTGGAAATTGTTTAAAATTAAACAGATGAATATGAGATTATTCAGTGAGAGTAAATTTATATTCTTGGTGTTATATGTCGATGATATACTTCTTGTTAGTAGTGATATGAGACTATTGCATGACACCAAGAGATCTCTAGCGAAGAATTTCAAAATGATAGATCTTGGGATAGCTTCTTTTGTGTTAGGTATTTAGATACTAAGAGATCACTCTCAAGGTATCCTAAGGTTGTTACAAGAAAGCTATATTGATAAAGTCATAGATAAATTTGGCATTAAAGACAATAAACTAGGGGATACCTTATAAGTAAGGGAGACAAGTTTAGTCTGGAACAGTGCCCCAAAAATGACCTTGAAAGATACGAGATGCAAAAGATTCCTTATGCATCTGCAATAGGAAGTCTAATGTATGCTCAAGTTTTCACACGTCCCGACATAACGTTTGTCGTGGGAGTTTTTGGAATGATATTTGAGCAATCCCATAATACATTACTGGAAGACAGTCATACGTGTTATGCATTACTTAAAGAGGACAAATGAGTACATGCTCACTTATTAGAGGTCTGAGAATTTAGAGATCATTCAGTATTCTGACTCCGATTTTTGGATGTCTAGAAAACAAACACTCCACCTCTGGATATGTGTTTATCTTGACCGAAGATGCTATATCTTGGAAGTCTGCTGTAAAGACGCTCACAACTCCTTCAACCATGGTTGCGGAGTTCATGGTTTATTTTGAAACATCATACCATGGCATGTGGTTGCAGAAATTTTGTCACTGACTTACGTGTGATCAATGGTATTAAAAGACCAACAAGAATTTATTGTGACAATAAGTCCGCGATTTTTTACTCCAACAATAATAGGAGTTCTACAAAGTCAAAATTTATTGACATCAAATTTCTGGTTGTTAAAGAAAGTGTTCAAAATAGACAAATTTTCATAGAACATATAAGGACAAATTTTATGCTAGCTGGTCCACTAACTAAGAGTTTGGTACCTAAAGTCTTTCATGAACATATTGCTCATATGAGTATTGCTCCTTAGGATGCCTTAGTTCAGTGGGATTCTATATGTTTTATGATATACTTTGGACGTCATATATAGTCTTATGCATAATAAAGTTGATGGTTTATTATTCAATTTTGAACTTGTGTATTGTAACTATTATGTTACAATTAAAGACTTTGGATTGATCTCACTAAATAATAAAGAAAAACTGGTTGGAAATAGACATGTTTGAGATCACATTGTATGAAATTTTCATGTCACTCATCCATATTTGATCTATGTCATTAAGTATATAAATATGGTAATCATCGTGGTCGAGTCACGTTTGAATGTGATGAAGGTCGCGGTGGTTTCATAATTGATATATGAGATGGGTCAGATTGTATTAAGGAGAAGTCTAAATATAAATAACATACGAATGTACGCCTAAAGAATATGTGATATAATTGTTTCAGGAAAAATATGAAGCCCAAGTAGGAGATTGTTAGAAATTCATAATTTCTCATTAAGGTGGACATCATATATTTAATACAAATTATATTGGTTATTTATTTTGGGGGTTACGAAACAAGTGATATAATTACTGACAACTTATAAGACTTCTGAAATTGATAACAAATATGAGTTTAATGAGTGGATACCCAAACAGTTAGCGTATAGGGGATACTGAGAGCCCCATAAAGTTAACACATAAGAAATGGTTATGGTCCCTAAGACACCAAATCAGAAATAGTTTTCACCTCTCCCCATCAAAGAGAAAACGAAGGTCCCAAAAGGAATTCAAGATTTGGTTGAGGAAGACAACCATACGAAAACTCTTTCAAAAGGTATATCAAAAGAGTATATAAGAGAACATGAATTCAGGTATGATATTATATCATTGTTTTATATATATGTATGAGAATCATAATATTTAAGATCCTAAAATTGATATTTCACCTATCATAAGGAATCTCCAACAACAAACACATAGACTATCTCCGGAAAGTATTGCTGCTTTGACTGCCTCAATAACTATGGAAGAAGTTACTAGAGTTGTTATGAATGCTTTTGTTCCCAATGGATCCAACCTTATTTCTTCAAATATTTTAAATTATTTTAAAGCAGCACAATTTAGACAAACAATAAACTAACAAAAGCAAAGCCAACATTAGAGTCCAAATTGCTATTGGCATAGGAGACAATCATTTTAAAATTAGTAACATTAACAAATGATAGATTTACGTATATGAGTGAAAAATATTCTAAAATGTAAAAAATGTAATTATTTTAGTGGTCAGAAGAGATAACATATTTCCTAGTATGATAATGTATTTTGTTCTCTAAATAATATTACTTTATTTATGAAAAATTAAAACTTCCCCGAGAATCCATGGTCTTCAAAAATCAGAATGTTGAATTAATGCTTACTTCACGAATCACAAGGGTTTATTAAATATTACTTACAGAAAAAAGAAAAAAATGATGTAATATTTATATATTACCGGTATAAAGATTTATACACAGATAATTATTTCATTTACCAATTATTTATATTACTTTTTTGAAGAGACGGTGATGATTAAAAACAAATGATGAATAATAAACTCACAATATAAAATTCTTATTGTGATGGTGCATAAATATTTTTCTATGTAGAAAATTGGTTTCAAGGTGATGGGATGAGATCTTGTTTATCAAAGGCTATCAATTCATTGTATTACTTGTGATTAATCAAAAAAATATTTAATTATTATATTTTTAACTTAAATATATTTTTTCAACCAATCACAAATGAATATCACATAGAGTGATACACTTTTTCTCGATAAAAAAATGTACTCCTGAGAGATAATAGGGACTACATCCACTCTCCATAAAGTGTGTTACAACAAATAATATAATAGTATGAATTATGAAATAAAAGATGCTTAGTATAGACAAAAAAAAATTGGTTCGAGAATGAGAGGCAATATGAGCACATTGCCTTATCACATATGACGTTATAAAAGATTATCCAAATGTAATCAAGTGGTCAATCTCTACAAAATCATCCTGCCCCACCAATCATCATATCATTTCATTTCATATCCTCTAACTTTGCAACAACACTAGCCATCATCATTTTATCACTATCCTTAAAGTACTCACTCTCGTCTTCTTTCCCTTTCTCATGCTCCCTCACACAAATTAAACTCATGGCCATTGCTCAAAAATGGCTCACACACTTAACCAACACTAAACACAACAATATCTTTGTACCTCCTGCTTCAAGGAAGCAACAACAACAACCCATGTGTTTCATTCAACACCGTGTAATAATTTTCACCAGTGACTTAATAATCGTTTAGTTTCCTTCTCTTTATCTTCCAAAAATCATGCATATATTCTTTGTTTCAATGATGAATGTATGTAACTTTTTTGAAGTAACAATGTTTAGCTTTGACCGTTCATGTAGTATGTGCAATATACAATATTCTAACTTCTAATTATAAATATGATTCATGTCAAAGAGTTTGTTGTTGATAAAGTCATGGACACGAAGTGCTAGTAGTTAGGTTCAAGTATGAGCCATGTAATATATACGTAACAATAGTTACATGGTTCCCGGTACCGATTTCTTACATGGTACCAGTTCCTTATCCAGTACTGGTTCCTTTCGAGTTACCTGGTTCGATGTTGTTTGTTACTTTTTATGTTATTAAAGACTTCTTTTATAAAGAATCCACTAAGCCGAATTCCTTCTAACTATGTATGTAATTATGGGCTGCACCAACACTAAGGGTCATACAATGTTTGTGTTTTTTATTCAGAGGCTTGTGCGCCATGGGTGCTACCTTTCAATGAATGGTTGCATAGAAGGACAAAACCAAGAAAGAAACCATGTTGGAACAATAGAAACCAAAACTTTGGAACCAGTTGCATCACTTGCAATGGCTATGTATAGCCTTAACATGAAAATCTTACAATTGAAAACAGACCCTCCATTTTATACCTCTTCAGGAATTGTAAGGTTGCAGGTCCCAATTGATGAGAAGGTTGAAGCCATTGATTGGCTCCATTCTCAGAACCACCTTCTCCTTCCTCGCTGCTTCTTCTCTGGTAGGGAACAAGATGAAGATAACTTGGTCAGTGTTGCTGGTGTTGGTTCTGCTGTTTTCTTTTGCCATTCCCATCCCTTTTCTTATTGGGATTGGAGATCCATAAGGAGGTAATTAGTTTTGGACTTTTGATTTCTTGAAGATTATATATGAGCTTTTAAATTATTCTTTGCATAATTGTTACCTTAGTTAAAATCAAGATACTATACACAGAGTGAAACTATCAACATTTACAATGAAGGTTTTAATTCTAAATCTGGGTTTGCCATCTTTACTTATGCTGATATGCTAAGGATTTGGAGTCATCGAAACCATATCACAACCACGATTATGGCTGCATTGACCACGTGTGCCTGAAATTTTATGAAACATTAAGGTTTTGAAAGTTTCTGCTATTGGAAACTTTGCTTATAACTAGCAATGAGACCTTCCTATTAACTCATTAAAATCTTAGTTCTTCCTTTTCTTAATTTGGGAGTAGTTGCTCTCAAACTCAGATGAATAGCCAAATTAGTTCTTGAATGATGTGACTCACATTAGTTCCTAAATAGGAAAATCTTATGTTAGTCTTTGGAAGTGTAAAAATACAGTCAAAGTCCTGGTTGCTCTTTTTTTTTCAGCCCTATCCCGCCTAATTATACAGTGCCACTTAATGTTTCATCCTATTTCAACAAGGGGAAGGAAATGTCACACATAAATGGATATTTTTTAATGGCATAGTAAGTTGGAATTTTTAAATGACATGAGAGACATCAAGTTGAGATTTACCCATTTCATCCTTTTTCTCAACAATTTATTTTGAATTTTGATACTTCCTGGGTCCGGATTGAAGTTTTCCTCTGGGGAACTGATGTGAAGTTGCTCACTTTTTTCCAAGACTAATTTCACTATTCACACAGTTGATGTCATTTATTTATTGAGAAGTGAGAATAGTTGGTCTCATTTATCCAATTTCCTAGAGAGAAATAATTTATTTGGCATTCTTTTGTTAACCGAGGTGAATAAAAGTTAGTCATAATTTTACTTACACATCACAAGTTTTTAACATAACTCATACTATTGGGGTGAACTCACTTTTTACACTTTATGTTACTACCCTATTGAGGCAAGAATTGTTGGCCTATTGAAGGAAATTCATAGTTATGAACTTATGACCATCTATAGATAGGAGGCAAATTAAGATAAATACACTTTAGTTATTACCATCTAGTCTCAATGAATTTACAAAGAGAAAATAAGTTACTGAGTAACAGGAAGTATTAGTTTTTATTGCTATTTTGCTACTGATATTCTACTCATTTCATCTAAATTCAACAAAATGTCTAATACAACTGCCATTTTTTATTTGGAGTTAGGACCGACTATGTATAGCATATTTTGATTGTTGTTATAGTGATAGCATATATGTCTGTAAGGGAGTAAATGAAATTTATAAGCTTTCCACCCCTCTAGCATTAATATGATTCTTTTGATTGTCGTAAATGTGGATAGCTTGCTTCATCTACTCCTATTTAATATGTGGTCCTTCGTATTCAACACTTTCTAATTTTAATTGAGAATTTGAGTCTCATTTACGTAGCAGCTGCTACTACGAAAAAATCATTCCACTAACTGAGATGCACTGGAGCATCAAAATGTGAAGACAGTTTTGTTTTTGTTTTGATTTTCTGAACAAACAAAATTCACTTTCAAGGTATCTTTCCGAGAGATGTCCATTAATCCGTGCATATGGAGCTATCCGTTTCAATGCAAAAGCCAAGGTCTCATCAGAGTGGCAGGCTTTTGGTTCTTTCTACTTCATGATTCCTCAGGTGCATACATGTTTTTCTTTCAGAAAATTATAGCTATTTCATGTTCTGTGTAATTTCTACGTGCTGTCAGTGAAAAGATTTAATCAAATCAGTACATTACATGTGTATTACTTTTTTGAAAAATCAATGATAATTAAACCTAAATGGTGGATGATATAATGACAACGTGTAAAATTGTGTTTTTCTTTCATATTTGTGTTATTATATATGAGAAAAATACTTATAGTGTAAGAGAGATTTTTACATTATCACTGCATGATCTAGCATGCATACTCGTATTTGATGATCATTGACGTTAAGTAATACAAATGAATGGTTGATAATGTACCGACTATGTATAAATTTCTACATCAATAAATAGATATTATGCTCTTATTGTATGGCATCAGTAGCTAGAGATACCAAGCCGAATAAAAATAATTGACAGGTTGAGTTTAATGAGCTTGAAGGAGGATCAATGCTTACAACAACTATTGCATGGGATAATGCTCTTTCTAGGACATGGGAAAATGCAATCAATGCACTTGAAGCAACATTTTGCAAGGTGAGTGAAAATAATTTTCCTTTTAAATCAGGCATTAAGCAGAAGATTTTGTTCAAATCTTACATCTTTGGGTTGCAGGTTTCTTCTTCCATTGTGAAGTCTCCTAAACAAGCTCCTCCAACATTAATATTAAGCAGCCATAACATTCCCAGTAAAGTAGACTGGCATCTTTCTGTCAATAGAGCTTTGCAGATGATAAAACAAAATGATTCCTCACTAGCCAAGGTAAACTATGCCCCATACTTGTTATTTCTTTGCTTCTTTAGTATTGTTCCCTGTTTTAAAATTGCGGTTGCGATCAATGTACCAGTTACTACAATTGCGCCATTGCGATTAGGATTATGGCTGTTACAGTGTGAATTATTTTATAATTAAAAAAAATATTTTGAATTCAATGTGGTTCAATTTGGCCTAATGCGCCCAAATGTGATTGCATTGCGGTTCGATGTAGCCACATCATTGTGATTCGGTGTCACACTTCAATTGCTGTGTGATGTGGTTGCGGCGGTCACCACAACCACAATGTTACGGCTGCATCACGTGATGCGGTCTGCAATTTAAATCACTGGTATTATTACTTGTGTTGCAAGAATCCATTTCAAAGCACAGTTTATCCTGCCTTATTGGAACCCAGGTTGTGCTAGCTCGTAGCACCAGAGTTGTGCCTACTGCTGATATTGATCCTCTGAAGTGGTTAGCTTGCTTAAAGGTATTTGAATCTTGTTTTATTTTTGCCCCCTTCAAACTGAACAATGTTATCTTTCAAAATATTAAGCAATAAATTTCTTAATGAGTCATGACTCCATCAAAACTATTGTAGGATGAAGGTGCAAATGCTTACCAGTTTTTCCTTCAGCCTCCTAATGCACCTGCATTTATTGGAAACACAGTAAGTGTACCATTGTCTGACATCTGACTATAAAGTAGGATGGTTTATATATTTAAATTTATATCATTGCATGCTATGCCATGATTAGAGGTTGAGTTTGGCGCAACGGTAAAGTTGCTTACCTTGTGACCGAAGGTCATAGTTCAAAACCTAGAAACAAACTCTTCTTTTGCGAGGGTAAGATTACATATATCTACCCCACTTTTATGCTATGTCGTGATATTGTGCTTAAAGTTCCACAACAAGTCTTGAAAGAATAAATGTCAAACAAATCATTTAAGTCTTCTAATTGTGTTTTATAAGTTTATGTGGGTAACTTAAGTTGTTTACTTTGAAATTCATCAGCTGGATAACCCTTTCAACAACTGTTTTCTGCATTAAATCAGCAATGATACATTTTCCATTTTAATTTTTTATGAACTTGATGAATAGCCAGAGCAACTATTTCACAGAAAATCTCTCCACATTACTAGTGAGGCTTTGGCTGGAACTCGTGCTAGAGGAGTGTCACCTGCACTGGATTGCCAAATTGAACTAGACTTACTTACCAGGTTTTCCTTTTAGAGCTTGACCAAAACTTTTGTTTAACACTTGCATTAATGATACTCACTACTTATATTTTTGTCTAGCTCCTCGTATTTTGCTGTTAAAGATTTTGTCATATATTTACAGTCCAAAGGAAGACCTTGAGTTTACTATAGTGAGAGAAACCATAAGAAGAAAATTAGAGGTAAGTTTATTTTCATTTGTTTTTTGGTTGTGTTTAAGATGTGCTTTTTTTGAATGTTTGAATTTGTTTTTAAATGAATATTTTCCTTGACTCCTTTGATATTCATTGATCAAGTAGAGCAAGAGAATTAAAGAAAGAGATTCTGTTTTTGTAAAATGATTATTGCTTTGATGATGTGACAGAGAAGGAAAGGAAAAGAAAAGAGAAAACAAAGGACCAAAACTATTGCTTTGGAATGGTCCTTAATAATTGGTTTTTCCATCCCTTTAAATTGAATAGCACTCCTTATTGGTCCTTAGCATTAACTTAAGTTTCCCTATAAAAATTCACTTTCTCTTAATAAAACATAGAAGCTAAGTTGTCCTATCTATGATCAAGGCAATACATATTGGAATTTGGAAGTATGGACTGTATTCCACAGTCAATATGATGTTCCATTTTGCATAATACTTTTCTAACTCCTTATAGTCATTTTAGAATAAACCTTTGATCTCTGTGTGTCTTCACAGGCAGTATGCGAAAAGGTTGTAATCAAGCCCAAGAAAATGATAAGAAAACTCCCCAGAGTCCAACATTTATTTGCTCAACTAGCTGGCAGGTTAGGAAGGGAAGAAGATGAGGTAACTGTAATACAATTTGAGTGTCAAATACTCTAGCTTCATTGAAAATATTTCAATCCATTACGTATTAAAGTAGTTTTATTAAAGCACCCATCTCTTAGCTCGTGAGGGTAAGACCAAGACCGTATAGTACATGTACCTCTCCTGACCCTACTAGTGGATGTTTCGTGCACTGGGCTGCCCTTTTTTACTCATATTATAACTAGGTGCTCATATTTTTTAGTTTGAGATCTTGTCATCTCTTCATCCAAGCCCAGCAGTTTGTGGGTATCCAACAGAAGAGGCGCAACTTTTAATTGCAGAAACAGGTACATGCATTTTCCATACCATATTGTTTCTTGATGCCGTAAAATGTTTTCTTATTTTTTCTTCAAATTGCTTCCAGTGTGGACATTTTGATTTATATTTATAAATTAGTAGACTCATATAACTTGCAATAAAACTAAAGAGAGGAAGTGTAATATTTTTTCCCTTTAAGTGTAGAAACTGAAAGAATAAATATCTTGAAATAAGACCTGAAAGTTAGTGCAACCTATTTTGTTGACAATGGTAGTTCATTTAATTCCCTTTAAAATAACTGCTAATTTAGGGAAATTGGAAAGTGTGATTGTGGCAAGTGGCAACAAAGAGTGATTAGAACAGAAATGATAGCTGGTCACACACTGTGACATGTAACTGATTTATCAAATTTAATGATTAATATTCATATATGTGAAGGAAAGAGGGTTGGCCTTGGTGCAATGGTAAAGTTTTACCTGATTGCCTCGTCGTGACCCCCTGGTCATAATTTATTATGGTGATGTGGTGGGATGTTGTTTGAGGATGTATTGTCCTGATACATGTTTTGACAACACAAATAAGGTGAAGTTGCTTTAGGTGAATGTTAATATATAGATCCACTAAATACGAAATTTCTTGAAAGCATCCTTCAGCTGCATTTGTTTAAATAGATCCTTTAAGGCTTCAACATCTAGTATTCTCTAGGGATCTTTAAAAGTAGCTGTCATTTAACCATTTTTGAAATGTTGATATGCTTGATAAAAATTATTTTAGAACAAATAAAAATTCATAATCTTCTCAAAACCTAAACTATTGCTTGATGTTTTATATTTGATTGAAAAAATAATCACATCTACAATTCACTTGGATAAACTTCTCTCTCATTTGAACATGACATTCAGAAGTATTTGATAGAGGGATGTATGCTGGACCTGTTGGTTGGTTTGGAGGAGGAGAAAGTGAGTTTGCTGTTGGCATTAGGTCAGCATTGGTGGAAAAGGTTAGCTATATAATTTCAAGTTTTTTTAATTATGCTACAATACTACAAAGCTTCTCCCCTTGCACAGATAAGGCAACATATATCTATTCTCCCCAAACCTCATTAAATAGGAGCCTTGTGCATTGGTCATCCTTTATTTAATTATTTTATATTTTCATAGACTATAGATTTTGCGTTTTTAAAAATAGTGCAAGTGATTATATTTCTTGTATCTTATATAAATTTGTGGGGGATGATATATATCAGTACATTTTTCTTCAAATGAAATAGATATTACTAAGCATCCTCGAGATCTTGACATATCACTTTCAAAAGCATTTTCCTCTTATGTTTTAGGAACATTTTGTTGGGTTCCATAGGGTTCTGTTACTTACCTAGAGGGGGTGAATAGATGATACGGGACATAATTACCGTCGCTCGATAAACAAAGAGAAAACACAAAATTACACATTGTTTAATCGATTATACACAGACTTAATCGATTAACTCGATATGCTATTAATCAATTAACTAAAAAACTTAATTGATTATATAGTTCAGTTATAGTGAAAACAATTTTCTTTCGATCTCCAAGATTACCAAGATTCAACCAAACTTATATGCACTTATTACAAATAGTTAAGAACAGTAAATACACAATCCAGAATATGCAATTATCACAGAGTTATATGCATGTCAAGTTAAGTAAATCAAGTAATGCGGAAATGTAAAAAGATAAGGGAAAAGAAGATCGAGACTCGATTTTTATCCTGGTTCGTTTGCGGGTCCACTTGCAAACTACATCTAGGCCTCCCCTTCTGATTTTGGGAGATTTTTCTTCACTGCAGAAATTCAATGTTTCTTACAAACACAATTCCAATACAAGACGCAAGACGCTCCTTTCTTGGAACCGTTAAGCCCCCACTTAGATTTGACTACTAAGCTCGCCTACTAGGATACCTCAACATTCGCGACTCTAGCCCCAGCCTAAGTATCGCTTACTACCAGGACCTCTTGCTTCTCGTGAAGACACTTACCTTACCGCAGCTAGGGTTTTCCAAAACCTATTCTCCTTCTATGGTGGTACCACACACCAAGAGAATGTGTTAATGTCTTAGTCTAACAAATTTCTACAAGTTACATTTACACCTAATATGTGCAGATTTTACACCCTTATCAGAATCTAAGAACCCTTCTAAAAGATCTCACAAATACAGAATAAAATGCGTGAGATGCAAGGTTTCTTTTTCACAAAGATTTGACAATGAAAGCTCAACGAATATATTATAAAGACCATTTTCTTTTCTCAAAAGAACACTTAGAAAATCTTTCCAAAATATATGAAAGTTTGAGCTTAACATCTCCTTAATAATGTGTAAAACTCTTTGTTTTGGAAATGTGCTCTAACCCTCTATTCTTGTTCATAAAGCAATATTAAAAACTTGGGTTAAAATACTATTCTGTTTTTAACTGAAGTTAATCAATTATACTTAACCTTAATCGATTAACAGGTTTCTTGAAAATAACAGAAAATAGAAATAGTAACCACCTTAATCGATTAACCCCTCATTTAATCGATTAACGTCTTTCTAAGGAATTCAATGATTAATTGATTAACACATATGTTAATTGATTAATGGTTTTCTTAAATATATTTTAAATGATGAGTGGACCTCCTACATGATTTATAACCTAATGATGCATGCCTTTGAATGATGTATGATTTAAAACACTTTTTAAATGCATTCAAAACATATGATCATGTATGTATGTCTATGTAAATCATGTATGTATGCATGTAAGTCTCATTTTAGATATGATTGATTTTAGCTTGTGAGACTTTCATTGGGGTTCATCCTAGACTCTTACTAAGCAAGCATCTTAAGACCTAATAAAGATATAAAAATAATTAACCCCTAGATCTTCTTTTGAATGCTTTGCCTTGTGTGAATTTGAGTCTTGACTTTATAGTTGATACTTGTTATTTGTTGATTTGCTCATCCTCTCAAGCTTGTCCTTGAACATTAACCATGTCGTCGATCCTTTGTCTTTATCAATCTTTTGTCTTCATCAAAACATATGTGATGCATGCTTGCATCTTCAATATCCCATTCATACATGCTTGCATCTTCAATCTCTCATTCATACATGCTTGCATCTTCACATTTTCTACACATGAGGACAAAGTTTTTCCTTTTTTTTTTATTGAAATTTATATGTTGTGTCTTCTAGAAGATTGGGTTGGCCCTTCTTGTAAAATTATTAGAAAGAAAATTCCATGAAACTCTGAATTGGTATTTAGTAGTGTGAGTAACGAATCTAGGACCCATATGCAGAGTTTGCAAGATAGGTTAAAATTAAAATAATAATGATCACCAATTATATAAAAATGAAAATATTGTTGTCAAAATTACAAAAATTAAATATATTTAATCAAATAAAATATATATTTCGTAACTAATTTCTATGTGATTTCACATTTTGAAATAGTTGAAAGATATTTACTTCGTTGTTAGTGTTGTTGAACACTTCTCATTAAATATAAGTCATTAGATAGTTATTTATTCACGTCTCTTCCATTCGATTACACAAACTATTTTTTACAATTTTCATAGTTGAATTTTTTTTTAAAATTTGTATTGTTAACTTTAAAATAAGATAATTAATGGAGAAACAATGTGTCTTCCACGTCCAATCAACTTATCTTAGGATTATTTATTCATTTCAAAGAAGCAAATTCAATAGCGTTATGGATATTAATAATGTAAGTCTCAAGTTGATTATCAAACATCATAAAATCAGTTGAACAAAAAATCATGTAGATAAAACTTTACAAATTCAATCAGTTTTCTCATATCAAAACTTTAGAATAAGTAAACTAGACTCAAACAAGACATACAAAGAAGCAACTAAGTATTTGTCTTAGATATCCGATTATGAATTCCTCAAGTTGCATATCTATAATATTAAAAAATAATTCAATATAACAATGAGTTTTTATTTTTCACGAAGCATGTCATGCCATTTACAAAAGAATAAATTTTGGGCTTGTAGAGTTATAAGTAAGAGTGTAATATATATTTACAATGCTTAAATATTTATATATAGTCACTAGATAATCTACCATTTATTTGGATTACTTTTATTTTAAAAATAAATGATGAATGATGCAGTAATAATGTGTAAATCATACACTTTCAATATATATATTTTTCTCTATAAATAATATAGATTTTTTTTCTTTCAAAAAGTTGTGTGCATTTGCACACCCTGAAGGCCACATAGACCACATAACATTGTCACTGATTAGTGTCAACAATCACCTCACATTTAAATCTTTAAAGGCATACAAGCTTAGTCAAGTTTTACCAACCAATTATATGATTGGAAATTTTTTTCATTCTAGGATCTAGGTGCATTGGTATACGCCGGAACAGGAATAGTTGAAGGAAGCAATCCTTACTTGGAATGGGATGAGCTAGAACTGAAGACATCTCAGGTAAGTTTTTTAATGCATCTTAGTGTGTGCATGCTGATTATTTTATGGAAATTCATACATAGTGTGTATAGGATGGATAAACATACCATTAACTGCATGAAAAGATTGTTAACAACTTTCGTTCTTCTTATGATTTCTAAGCACATTTGTACAAAGGTTGATTACCTTAATGGATGTTGATATGTTACAGTTCACCAAGTTGGTCAAACTTGACTTGCCTCTCATCCAAAAAGTAGATTGTAAGTAAGTTCCATCAAACTGATAAGGTTAGCACTTTTCATGACAATTTATTGTCTTTTAATGACAAATGTAGGCAGAGCTTAAAATTGTTATTAATTTTACATTTTTGAAGTTGTCAATATAGAAAAACTTTATGAACAATTTTAAAATGTTTTTAAAACAATGTTGATGGAGGAGACCGTCGAAAGCTCCGCTATGGAGCGTAGATTCAATTTCTAGAGGAAGGACGTGAAAAACTATAGGCGAAAAGATTAGGAAAATTTAGACATAAATGTTTTGCTAATGGATATGATATATGATAGAATATTACAATATCGTTCAGTCTATGTAGCTTACCCCACTTAGGGGAATGGGGCTTGGTTGTTGTTTCTATTGTTGTTGATGCCTAGCTAGCAAAGATAAGTTGGGGGAGGCATAACAATTGATTATTTTTCTATATCAATCTTCACAATGAATTAAGAGGAACTTGTATAGACTCTAATTGATGTTTGGCTTAAATACACTCGACACATTTCTTATTTAAAAAATTAGATAATCTCCTATAGGTTTATATTGTCATTACACTTGCTCACCAAGGATTTATTCTATCATCACAATCATAGTCTTGAGGTTTATGTTGTGGTAAACTTACCTCTAGATTTTGCAAAAGTGATTCTACTTAAATTGGTTTGTAGCAAAATTGTTTGATTTACAAATGAAACATTGCTGCACTGATTCCTAATAATGGGGGACATTAATTATGCCAATTGTAAGCCTATGGCTGCTATTGTATCCATAAGCATAATCTATAAAGAGAAAAAGATCTATATACCAATAATATAAGAGTTTTTTACACTGTCATTATATCATACACCATTTATTTTTAATTATTATTGACTTTTAACTAAAATTAATACACATGAATGAGGAATGACTCACTTACTATATATAAATTTTTATACTATCAATGCATAAATATTACACTCGTCTCCAAATTGAACGTGTTTGGCATTATGTGTATTTTCAGGTATGAACTGGTTTTCCATGTCATAAAGAATAATCTTATCTTTCTCTATCTGTATGTGGTAATACAATTGCTAATTCTTCTTTTGGTTTTGCAGTTTTCCTCAAGTTTGAGGTTATGCAGTCTTTAGATTGCCCCCTCTCGTCTTTGCATCTATTAGCTTAGTATATTTGCAATTCGGGGATGGTGTGGAGCATTGGATAATAACATTTATAATGGAAAAATGTAAGTTACTAATTTATATGATGGACTTAATTTGTTGCTCATTAGACTTTGGTTGTATTCATCAGTTACAGCAATTTTTTCCCTGTAATACTTTAGGGATATACTCTTGAGTAAGGCAGAATAGAAATATTAGTATGAATAAAAACATCATTCTCTACTGATATATTATAAGAGATTTGTGAATATATGAGTTCTCCTTCTATGATGGATGTGTAAGTAATGCATTAAAAGTTTGGACAAATATATCCTCTCTTATTTATAGAAATTAGTTAATTGCAAAGGCTATCTTGGTAAAATAACTTCATTAAAATAAAATAAAAAACTAGAGTTTCTCTCATAGTTATGAAAACTGTACTGTATCGGCTAGTTTAACTGAAAAATTAGTGAATTCGACCCCATAATACCACAGTAAACAATTATATTCGTCATGCAATCATATCGGTCAAAATTGATTATAGTGGTCAGTTTTTATTTAAACTGCATAGGTCGTATCAACCTATTTTCATTTAAAATTATAACTTTTTTATGTCACTTATTTTTACCAAAATGGTATTATGGAGATTCAAGCACAATCATTGTATTTGTTTATACTTCTAAAACATGTTATATCACCAAGTTGCACATTTATTTAACATTAATGTTAGTATAATATATATGTATATCTAATTTCACTTGTATGTGAATTAATTAGTTAACAACAGGTTGAACCAGTATACCATCATACTAATATCATTATCAATTTGATGACCAATACAATATTAATAACATTGGTTTCTTTCTCTTTCCTCATCCAACTAGTTAAATCTAATTCATTTGTTATGCCTTCTCTTTTTGAAATAAAAAAGAAAAGAAGCCTCAAGTTAAATGCCACTAAACCTTCTCTACCATCATCACGGTTTCTTTCTCATTTAACATCCCTAGTAATCGTCACCTTTAACATCAAGCCCTAACTTGTGATGCTCCTCTTAGGTATCGTCACCACGATCGCTCCATATATGAATTTGTCATTATCTCATTCATGGGTAGATCTGTCAAAATGAGCTTATTAGTTACTTTATATTGAGTTCGAGCTTTTTAGCCCGGACTGACCGGACTATATTAAAATTGGATTCGGGTCAGGTTTATCTAGACAGGTTTGAGTTACCTATGTTTTTTCTTTTCTCCCCTTTTTTTGGACACTTGGTTTGATAATAAGCCTTAGGTGAAGATTGTTTCATAATATAATGATAATATGAACTTATAATAAAAAAAATAAAAATATATTAGTGTTATGAGCTTTGGACAAAAGAATAGAGTAATATTTAATTTTTTTTATAAATTACAATAACCTCATAAAGTGAAGCATGAAATAATTTGTCATATTTTGGACAATATCCGTTTAAGCACAAGACCAAAATGGTGTATCAGATTAAATGAATAGAAACATTAAACTATATAGATTTTTTTCATTTTTCCTTTCTTAATTATGTATTTAAATATATTTAACTTCTACAACAAAAACATAATAAATAATAGTAACTTTTACAATAAAACTGAAAGACAACATAATTGTTTATCATATAGAACTCTACGCAACCAAATTCAACTTGTTTTCACAATGACAATGTTGATAATGAGCATTAGAAGAATCTTCATACATAGTGTAAAAATGATGATCATATATTACGATGATGGTTATACTTTGACATATAAAGTTTTTTCTAAACTTGAGTCTATACTACCATTCCTATAAACTAATAAGATTTTGTTTTGACAGTGTCCAAAAATTTATATATTAAAGTGAAACAACAAATTATGTTGTGTTAGGAAGTGAGAATCCAATATAAATGAGAGATTTAATACATGGTATATGCCAAAATTATATAAGTGGATTTGACATTACATCTTAACTCACACAAAATGCATGAAATCTGATTTTGGTTGAATTGGACATAACCAGTGTGTTAAAAATATTATACATTAGTATCAAATGGTATATATTATTTTAAAAATAGATTAAATACTTTATTTAATATTATATAAGCTAACCTGCCAGAATACACAACCCGTTTAGGGCGAGTTTGAGCTATAATTTGATATACATAAATTGTACTCGAGCTTTTTAGCCCAACCATATTTACGTTGAATCCTATATAAGATAACTTGGACCCACTCAAATAGTCTATTTTGACAGCTCTAGTCGTAGGTTATTTTAAAATCTTCAATTAGGTAGAGAAATTGTGGGTTTTTGATTCATGATCTTTGCTTTATTACAATGTTATTAGATGAGGATAAGTTCCCATCTTTGCTTTTAGATAATTAATGGATTCTACATAGTTAGTGTATTCCCCTTTGTAGACCTCTTTATTATGTGATATAATTATATTGAAAGTATAAATCTCTAAGGTTTTTGAAATTGGGGTTTACAATAGTAACATCAAATTGCATGATGACATTGGAAGGGCAAATATTTAACTCTTACAATTTTTACCAGTTGTTTACAAAGAATTACAGTTTTTTGGTTAGACAATATCATGATTACAAATATAATAAGAATAATAGTGAGGATATTAACAAAAAAGAGTTTCTTCACTATGTTAGTATCGTAATCCTCAAATTAGAACTAATTTTCTCATTGAGGAACATATTATAAGTATACACACACCTTATACCTTTGAGTTGCTCCATTATGATATTGAGTTATCGTCAAAATATGAAGCAACTAAGTTGACAATGAGTCTTACTTAGGGAGGTATCATTCCAAGCTTGATGGAGTTCGCTTTGTAAGGTTGATAAAAGAAAAGAACAAGAAAAGGAATCAATTCATTGTTCTTGTTAATAATTTGAATTTGTTAGAATATTGTGTAGACTTGTTATTTATGTTTTGTTGAAGAATGATCATTTTTCCTCCCATAAAAATATTCCTTCTCGGTCGAGACGAGGAATTTCCTTTATCCCATAATCTAGTCATATGACCAATTGCAATGATAGCTCCTCGACCTAGTTTCAATCTCTAGTGTAATACTTATAAGTTGAAACTTTGAAGACAAAAGATTGAGTTAAAGTAAATACTAAATAGTATTAAAGCACCATTGAGTTGGTAAAAGGCATATGTAAGGTTATAGAACAAGCAAATGCTCTTTGGGATGGTAAATAATGAAATGTTGAGAATCCCATTATTTATAAGACAAAATATCAACAAGAAGGACCAAGGCCAAAAGTGGAGTTGGAGTTGCAAAATTATGTTGTTTTAGGAAGTGAGAGTTCAATATGAATGAGAGGTTTAATACATGGTTTTTGCTAAAAATTATATAAGTGAACTGGACATCACATCTTAACTCAGACATAAGGCATTAGATCTGCTTTTGGTCGAATTAGGCATAACAAGTGTGTTAAAAAAAATTATGCATTAATATCAAACGGTATATATTATTTTAAAAATAGATTAAATAAATTAAAGTAAAATAATTATATTTTAATATTATATGGGCTGACCTATCACAACCCACAATCCACTTAGGACGAGTTTGAGCTATAATTTGATATGCATAAATTGTACTCGATCTTTTTAGTCCGACCCAATTTAGCCTGAATCCTACGTGAGATAACCCGAACCCATTCAGGTAATCTATTTTGACAACTCTACTCATAGGTCATTTTAAAATCATCAATTAGATAGAGAAATTGTGGATTTTTGATTTATGATCTTTGCTTTAATACAATATTATTAGATGAGGATAAGTTCCCATATTTGCTTTTAGATAAATAATAGATTCTACATAGTTAGTGTCCTCCCTTTTACCTCTTGAGTATGTGATATAATTATATTGAAAGTATAAATCTCTAAGGTTTTTGAAATTGGGGTTTATAATAGGCACATCAAATTGCATGATGACATTGGAAGGGCAAATATTTAACTCATACAATTTTTTCCATTTATTTACAAAGAATTAAAGTTTTTCGTGTTACAATTACAAACATAGTAAAACTAATATTGAGGATATTAACAAAAGATAGTTTCTTCAGTATGTTGGTATCATAATCCTCAAATTAGAACTAATTTTCCCATTGAGGAACATATTACAATTATACACACACCTTATGCCTTTGAGTTGCTCCATTATGAGATTGAGTTATTGTCAAAATATGCAACAACTAAATTGACAATGAGTCTTACTTAGGGAGGTATCATACCAAGCTTGTTGGATTTCATTTTGTAAGGTTGATAAAAGAAAAGGAATCAATTCATTATTCTTGTAAATAATTTGATTTTGTTTCGTTATTGTGTAGACTTGTTATTTATGTTTTGTTGAAGAATGATCATTTTTGTCTCTCATAAAAATATCTTCCTTCTTGGTGGAGACGAAATTTTTTATTTATCCCATAATCTAGTCATTTAACCAATTGAAATGACAATTTCCCCACCTAGTTTCAATCTATGGTGCAATGCTTATAAGTTAAAACTTTGCAGATAAAAAATTGAATTAAAGTAACTACTAAATAATATTAAAGCACCATTGAGTTGGTAAAAGGCCTATGTAAGGTTATAGAACAAATAATTAATTTGCAAATGGTCTTAGACATGGTGATGTCCAAAAAGAACCCCATTATAAGACAAAAGATGAATCAAAAGGATTAAGGCCAAAAGGTAGAGTTGAAGTTGCAAAAGAAGTCGTTATTGTAATTTTCTTAATTATGGTGGAATTAACAATGACTCACCAAATTATTTAAACAAAATGAAAATGCCTTATTATTGACTTGGTAATTCTTAGTTAACTTGTTTAATTTATGTTTAAATATATTAAATGTCAATCATGACTTATTACTGTTGGGTACTAGTAAGGTAAAATACACCTAGAGGGGCGGTGGGGGGGGTGAATAGGTGTAGCGGATCACTAATCCCGCTTTTCCGATTTATGCACAGAATACAAAGCTGATGCAGTTAATCGATTAATAACATAGTTAATCGATTAATGACAGTTGATTTAGTCGATTATAGTTAGCTCGTTAATCGATTATACTGATGGCTGATTCTTTGAGAAACAGAGTTTTCTTGCGATGAAAATAGTGATAATTTCTGATCTTTACTGTAAAAATTTGATTCTTGATTATTCATAGATTAACAGTAATTAGCACTACTCACAAAGTGCAATTAAACACAGAAAGCAAGTAAAAACAGAATCGTAAAGAGATAGGAAAAATAAAGGTGCTCAAGGATTTTTAATCTTGGTTCGTTTGCGGGTCCACTTGCAAACTATATTTAGGCCTCCAGACTGATTTCAGAGAATTTTCTTCACTATCAGAAATAATGTTTGAATATAATCACACTTCCAATACACCTAGCAAGAACTTCCTTCTTGAACCCGTTGAGCCTACATGCTCGGTTTGACTACTATCTGCCCTACTCGAATACCACACCGTTCGCGAATCCAGCCCCAGCCAAAACTATCACTCGATTCAAGACTTCATGTCATGTGAAGACTACCAATTCGCTATTGTGATGATACCAACAAACACGAGAATTATCCTTGAATAACAAAGAAATTTCCGAGTTACTTTTCACACCAAATATGCAGATAAAGACTATGAATTCGGCTCTACAACCCTTAAGGAAAATCTCACAAACAACCCTAAAAACTACGTGTGAAGATTTACAGGGTTTTTCAAATGAATGAAAACTTTCAGCACATTGGAAAAGAATTTCTCTCTTTTCTCCATCTTTTCTCTCTTGTAAAAGAATGCAAGAAAACCTTTCTCAAAGATCAGTAAGAATGATTTGAAAATTAAGCTCTAAGAATTTTGAGTTTTTCTCTCTCTCTTTGAAATTGAAAGTTCGAAATCTGTTTTTCTAAAAACTTGTTGTTATGATTAAAATAACAACTTTTGTAAATAACTGAATCTAATTAGTATGAATCAATTATGTAAGATGTTAACCGATTAACGTGTTCACTTAAAACAGTTTTTCAGGTATGGCTTAATCGATATTAACCTCCTTAATCGATTAATAAACTTGAAATCCTGAGAAGTTAGCAACTGTAACTCCTTTTAATTGATTACACCTTTCCTTAATCGATTAACGGATTTCAACAAGATTTAATCGATTATCAATTGAGTTAATCGATTAATTTGTGTGAAAATGGTTTTTCCTAAATGTATGGTAAACACTCTATATGATGAAAGTACATGCAACTCATGATTTTTGAAATGATTGATTCCTTTATGCACAAAACGATGTATGCCTAATGCAAATGCATGAATCTTACTTATCATATATATATATTTAGATGTGATGCCTCAACCTATATGATTTTCATTTTAAGCTTTATGTGAAACTTCCATCTTGGGTTTACCTAACCTAAACTCAATACTAGGCAAGCATCTTAGGACTCTAGAATATAAAAAGCAATCCTAAGTTCTACGACGTTTGACCTTGAGTTTTCGGTATGTTGTTTGTGGTGATGTCTAAGTCTTCAAGCTTCCATTTAACTTCTTATCTTCATCAAAACTAAGTAGGTCAATCATGATGACATCCTTTGACTATTTGCCATTTCAATTACATCTTTTTTGTTTATCTTTTTCTTGTGATTTGATAGGAAGATGATGTGTTGGACAAAATGGTCATAAATGAGGATGTGGGTTAACCAAAAGAGTAGTTGAAGGAACATAAGACTCTTCATTTTTAGAAGACTTTTGTTTTAAAATGTTAATTTAATGAGTGGATGTATCTTATTATTCAAAAATGTTTATTTATATAATTGTAAGGATAACAAATATTTGTTGAATGAAATGTGAAAGAGCAATTTTATACAATTTTTTTTGACAAGGAGCATGAAATTAACTACATATAACTCTAACATCATTCCTATTTTACACCCATTTTTTGTGACAGTAATTCACGTCTATATTTTTTTTTGCTATAGTACAAACAATAATATTCTATTTCACAAATATTAGATTTAACTTTTATTTGCGTGTACTGGATATCTTTATGTGTGATTTGCAATTCAGCGACCAACAATCTAATTTAACTTTTATTGTTTGGTCTTCAAAATCTGTAAGCCAAAGTCTAACACTTGAAATATTGTTAATGATGATGCGTGGTTAAAAAAAAGGACATAGAACGTATTTAGCAATACGAGGTTTGTTAATCTCCACCAGTTTTAACTAATGATTAACATACTTTCTCCCTCATAAAATTTATTTAGCATTACAACTTTTGTTAATTATATTGAAGTGTTTGTATTGGAGATGTGACCTTTATGCAGTGTTCGACCTGAGTAATCAAATAAAGGATAGAGAAGAAGACATGATATCTTTTAACCAATTTTGACCAATTGTGCTAATGTCTCTGAGAGTATTGAACCGTCTATGGATATATTAATAGTATTGAGAACAAGCAAGCAATTAAATAGTAAAAGAGAATAGAGATAAGAGAATAACATAAGAAATTTGGTAATGAGATTCTGCCAATTGTGTTTACATCTCTGGAAGTATTGAGAGACTACCACTATGTACTAGAGAATGAAGATTTGTGTTTGTGTCTATTGTTCTCATTGTTACATTATGTTTATATAATACATAAATATATAACCCTCTACCTCAATCCCCTTACATCAGTCCAAACCCATAACTTGTATTGTTGTTATCTAGAGAAAATGCCGATCCATTTGAATATGAGTCATTACACAACAATCTCCACCTTGATGAATATCATCAATCTCCTCCATAGTCCAGCATTGGTGAATGTTCAACAAGCTTAGACAATACCCGAACTTATCTACATTAATTGGCTTGGTTAACATATCAGTTGCATTTTCTGAAGTGTGGACCTTATGCAATAGTATTTGCCTACAAGCTACCAACTCCCTGATCTTGTGAAATCTGACATCAATAATCTTGGTCCTAGCATGACACACTTGATTCATTGTCAAGAAGATAGCACTATGACTATTATAATGCAGCGGAACTCGACCATTCTCAATGCCCAATTCATTTACCAACCTCATAAACCATAATGCCTAATTCATTTACCAACCTCATAACCCATAGGGCTTTCTTAGAAGCTTCACCAACTGCAATGTACTCTGCTTTAGTTATGGACATAGCAACAACAGACCGATGTGATGATCTCCACAAAATTGGTCCACCTACAAGGGTGAAAGCAAACCTTGTTGTGGGCCTTCAATCATCCAAGTCTCCTGCATAGTCTGAATCAACATAACCAACAACTAAATGCTTACTTTGTTGGCTGTCAAACATGATATAAATACTTGTAGTCCATTTCAAATATCTAAAAATTCATTTGACTATTTCTCAATGTTGCTTCCCTGACTTCGACATTACTTGCATACTTGGAATCTTTTACATGTACTTCTTCTCTTCATCTATCTTTGGACATTGACCTAGGGAAAGCTTGAAGTGATTTGCCAATGAAGTTCTCACCACTTTAGCATTGCTCATATCAAATCTCTTTAAGATCTTTTCAATATAGCTTTGCTGGAAGAGCCATAGTTTTCTGGCTCCCATTTCTTTGTGAATCTCCATCCCAAGAATCTTTCTAGCAGCCCCTAAATATTTCATGTCATACTCCCTATCTAGCATAGATTTCAACTCATTGATATCATTCAAATGATTAGCGACAATCAACATAATATCGAAGAAAATAAAAGAGACATCAACAAGGCTTCTCACATAAACACAACAACGATACTCACAATGCTTGTAACCAAACTTCATCATATAAGTGTCAAACCACTTTCACCAATGTGTGGGAGACTACTTTAACCCATATATAGACTTCTTCGACTTGCAAACCAAGTGACTTTGTCCAGCTGCACCGAACCATTCTAGTTGTGTCATGTAAGTTTTCTGCTCTAATTCACCATGGAAAATGGAAATTTTCACATCCATTTTCTCTAAGTGTATATCCGAGCTGGCTACCAAGGCAAGCACTATCCTGATTGAAGTGTGTCTCACCACTGAGAAAAAATTTCATTGTAGTCGACCCCCTTCTATTGTGAATAACCTTTTGCTACAAGACAAGCCTTGAAATTCCCCCTTCTTTTTCTAATATTGTTGGCTTCCTCTTGTACACCGACTTGCACCGAACTACATGCTTGTCTGGGGGAATGGACAAGCTCCCAAGTTTGGTTCTTCTGTAAAGACTCAATCTCCTTCATTATGACATCCATTCATTGCTCTTTCTCTAGGCTGTTTATAGCCTCTTGAAAGCTACATGGATCTCCTAAGCTGATATGGAGAGGGTCGGGGCCAAGTTTGCACTTACCCAACCCGAAATGAATTTCAAAATCTGAACCTGAACCCGACCCTAAACTAAGCGGGATTGAAAATAATACTATCATCCCCAAACCTGTCGAGTTTTAGATAATCCGAACCCGACGTGAAACCCGAAACCTTTATAATTATATATAAATGATAGATATAAGGCTCTTCACTTATTTATTTACACATTAATTAGCATATATTTTCCTTTTGTTGATGTGTATAGGAGCCATAAAAACATAACATGTGCTTCTTGAATATATTGTGGTATTGGGTATAGAAATCAAGCACTTATATAGAGAGGTTTATTGTATCAAAAAAATTTGATCAGTGCATGATGAGCAATATTATATTAAAAGACTTGGCCCATTTCCTTGGTTACTAATGAAATCTTCTTCATCTATAATGCATCGAACCATTGTTAAGTAATTAGTTATTGAAATATTTTTTATCCTCTTGTTTGTGATATCTCCTCTATCAATATAGAAGATGAACAGTCTGAAGGAAAGAATTGAGAAGATATAGATAGCCAATTGACATGGAAATTGTGTAAATTCACTTGAAAAGACAACTGTTATAGAAAAAAGGTGAGCCTGCAATTCTTATCTCTTATATTCTGTTGTAGAACGGGGCGGGTTTGGTGTGGGTTCGGGGTAGGGTCTCACTTATACCAGAATCAAATCCTAACCCGAAAGTTGAACTCGGATAAAACCTGATCCCGAATTGAGTAACTACCGATTTTCCCGATTAAATTCAGATTGGGTTCAGACAGGTAACCATAGGTTTGGTTTTATTTACCATCCATATTAGACATGAACCGTTTCTCTAATGTCTCTCATACCTCTATTATTGACGTCTGATATGTGCCAAAAATGAACACAAGCTTGGCACGGTCAAAACACAAGCTTGGCACGGTGAGAACACAAGCTTGGCGCGAGCCACCACATGCATGGCACATACTAAGTGCTCATTGAGGAGCTTATCATGGCACCTGGAGCGCCCAACTTGGAACCACACACCTGGCCAGATCGACAAGCACTAAGCCACATCAACATCAGGTACGGTCAAAGTTGCTCAAGCATATAGCTCAGCGGTACCATATATGAGCTTGGCGGTGTGTACTCAGCAAGTTGGCTTGACACCCAAGTATGCTTACCTCTTGCATGATCTCACTCTAAGTAGCATCCTTAGGCTTTTCAAAAGTAGCTCACAATAGCTGGGCCAAGTAGGTCACCATAATTTCTCGAGGTAATTTTATTTGTATTTTATCTTTAATTCAAGAGGAGAATGAGATGAAAAAAATCATTTTGTAATCTCATTTGTGCATGGTAAAGTGTCTTAAATCCTTGGATTAAGATGGCTAATGCTCCTAAATTTTAGTTGAGTTTTGGCTCACTAATATTTCTTGTAACTTGTTGTTTCATTATGTTGAATTATGTTTAAGTTATTACTTTGGCAATTTCAATTCTTTAAAAAGTGCTTAATGCAGCTTTAGCTTGATGACCTAAAAGTTGATTTCAAGATCCAAAATGCTTCTTTTTAAAGTCTTGACAAATGAACTAAAAAGTAGGAATGCACCTTCATTTTCCAAATCAAAGCATCCATTTTAAGCAACTTGTAATCAAGGCTAATCAATGTTTACCGAGCATGAAATAAGGCATGACAACTTATTTCGTCGAGTGGCAGTTTTCTATTGATTAGTGTATTTTACAAGGTTTGAAAATGACTTTTTCTAGCCAGGGGACTGAGGGAAATTTTATGAACTGGTGTTTGGAATAATTGAAGTATAACACATAACTTTCATAAAAAAAATTCATAGATACATGTTACGAAATATTTCCAACATTCAAACTAAATAATCTCCTCAAGAATTTGTGCATATTTGTTGTTAATATTTACCTTTTAGAAAGTTAAAATTTCATAAACAAAACCAAACAAAAAATATGTTCAAACTTTATTAGTAATATAACATGTTCATAATAATGTTCTATTAGGAAATTCCTCGTGGTTCGGCATAACCCTATACTATACTACAATTGAATCTTGAAAGAGATACAAATGTAAAATAGTAAATTGTTATCAAATAAATTTTATTTGTTGACAAAGAAAGAAACCTTGAATCAAAGTGCAATTTAATGCATAAATGGTATCTTTGTGAAAAGGAAAAGTACACAGTCATAATGGGTGATCTAACTACTAACTTTTACTTTTTGTCATTTACATTTTCACAACTAACATTTACTTTCTGTCATTTAAATTCTACAACTAACAATTTATTGCTTTATCCATTTATTCTTTATTCTTTACCAACCTTCCATAAGGAAGTAGTTTGGTTAATAAAAGGAAATGAAAATAAATATCACTCATTATCACTTGTGTTAATTTGCTAAATTCATTTCAATAAACTGATGTTGGAATTTATTCCATAAAACCGAGATGATATGAAGTTATTAATAATTCAATAAAGCTAAGTCTTTGATCAAATGGTATATTCTTGAAGCCATTATGGCATCGTTGGAAATTCTTTCCAACAAAGCCGAGATGGCGAGCAAAGAATAAACCAGTCACTAAATAATTTGATCGGAATCTGTCTCGGGACAAAAAAAACTCGTTCAACAAATTGGTGTCAGTGTCGGGAGTTGCTGAATTAATAGAAATTATTATTTACTATGTTATATTATTAATAATATTGTATAAAAATATATTTTTTCATTGTTTGTATAAATTAATTTGAATTTGTATAAACAATGTAAAATTTTTCTTTAAATTAAAAATATTGTCTATTCTTAATCACTAACTTTCTTGTGAAAAATAGAGACATTGCCTTTCGTGCATGCAGTGCAGGAATGAACATGTAGAATTTTCTTTCGATCTAGAACTTGATCAAACTTTAAGAAAGAAAAAGAAAGCCCATAGGAAGGCCAAGCAAAAAATCAGAATCAATGGCCCATAATCAACAGACTACTGAAGGATCAAGGGCAGAGAACCAACCAAATGTTGGTGGATTTGTCAGTTTCACACCGAAAAATATGATAAGGATCAAAGTGGGCCAGTTTTTAGATTTTGTATGACCCAAATTGGGCCATTTTTGTGTTGTCCAACATATGGCCTTTGTCACATGTCTCTGATTTGCCAATCTCCAAGGCAAAGCTCATCAGTTTTATATATGATGAAGACTTCATCGACATTGCTGCAGTCATCTCTGATGCTATTCATGATTGCATCTCGAGGGGAATTCTTTCAATGATTTTGCCTTCGTTTATCATTGAATTTTGTAAGTATCAACAAGTAGCTGGACCTTACAAGGAGGCCACAACCTTGAAGATAGAAATCAATGCATCATATGTAAGCACTTATTGCAAGGACAAAAGTATCTCACAAGCACAAGGTGAGCTTAGAAAAACATTTGGTGATTTGAGCCAAAATCTACAAACTACTCATGGGAAGAGAATGAATTCCAAGATAGACGCCATAATACAAGAACAACAAATGCAAAACCTACAGCAAAAGGCGTACTATTGAGGAATCAAAGGGATTTACAAGAGCTTGCATATCATCTTTGTAAAGAAATCCAACTTCAAAGGAGGATCCTATGAGGAATATGTAGCAAACACTAAGTGGCTCGAAGGAAGATCACAAGACCCAAGTAAGGAGTAAGAGGAGGAGGAAGATGAGGATTGAGAAAGCTCTTTCTGGTTTTCTCTTTTTTCTTACATGAATTTCTAAATTATTTGTCTTTATGTTGCAATTCTAATATTTGGTATATTGTTTTAAGTTGCTACTATGTTTTTAATTTATGTTTTATTGCGTGTTTAATTAAGTTTTGTGTTTAAAGTAGTATGCTATTCTTTAAAAAATTTCATATGATCAAACATCTCCTTAAAACCAATTTTCCCATTGGCTTGAGGACAAGTCATCATTTAAAGAGGGGGAACATGGTTTAATGCATATGTAAATTTTTTAAAGAAAGTTGATATTGTCTATAAGATTGTATAGTAATTTAAAAAGTAAGTTGGTTGTCCATAAACTCAAAATTTGTTTTCAAAACCGAAATCAAAGTGGCTAAATGAAAAGATTGTGGCATGATTGCATGATTAGAAATTGCTAAGCATATTTTGACGTAAGCTTTTATTGAGCAAAATGAGATATATGCTAAACTTTTTGTGAAAACATCACATAATATCATAACTTGAATTTTTTTGCAAATGAAATTTAAATTTGTATAACATGATCTTTGCAAACATTTTTTAAACCAAGAAGTGTAAATCTAAGCCAAGTGAGGGAGTGAGCCAAACACGTGAGGATCAAAGTTTAAATCCCCATTTCATTTGTCTAATTAAACTTGTTTGAGTCTTTAAATCTCTTAATTGCATAAGATTGATAGGAAGTGATCAAGACATGTTATTTCTTTATTTGAACCAAATGGCCAAAAAGTCTAACAAAAAATTAGAATTATCCTTTGATAAGCTTCTTTGAGCCAAACAAAGTAAAATTTTTTTTCAAAATTATCCCGTAAAACCAAAATTGAAAACAATGTTCTAAAAGAGAGCATTAATTTTTAAAAAGAGAGGATGTTATAAAGAATCAAGTTGAGGGAAATTGGTGGACTTGGCTTCTTAAAAAGAATTTTTTCTCTCCCAAATCTCTTTACCAAAACAACAAAAGTTGTAAAAGAAAGTGAAAAACAAAAAGAGATTGAGAAATACAAATAAAAGCCAAAAAGATCCAAGGTTCAAAAGCTAAGAGGTTGGAGAAGAAAATTATGGAAAAAAGTAGAGTGAAGTGCTTCATTGAGAAAATTTTACAAAATGCTCTCTTTTTTCTTGAACTTAACTTGATTTACTAGAAAAACCATGATTATCCAAACCAAGCCTCATTAACTGAAAACAAGACCTTAGTTATCCTTGATTGATTATGAAATTTAAGGGAATAGGCGAGACAAAGAACATGTTCAAATTACTACAATCAAATGGTTGAAAATTTGAGTGAAACACTTACCCCTTCGAAAAAAGTTTCAAATTTTGAACTTGTGTGCAAAAATACTTTTTGATTGAAAAATATTTGCTTAGGTAAATTGTTACACACTTTTGATGAGTAAAAGCATACATTTTATGTTTGAAGGATTATGTGTAAAAAATTCACAAGTCATTAAAAATCTCATTGAAAACATTTGTTTTGATCATGCTTAAGCCAATTTGAAATCATGTCAATCATATCTTGAAGAATTAGCTAAGTGTTGAATTCGGATGTGCATTACCATTTGTTTGAGGAAAAACAAATTCTTAAGTTGGGGGGAGTTGATAAGTGCCAAAAATGCCTAAATTTTATACACTTTTTATGGCACTTATCCTTGGTAAAATTGAGAAAACCAACTTAATTCAACATTTTTTGGATAAAATATCACAATCTTGTATAATGCTTCGTGTATTTATTTTCTACATTATTTTGTAGGATTTAGGTAGAAAAGAGATGAAACATTTAAGTGCAAGAAAAATGCTCAAAGTAGGCCAAAATGACCCATACATGACATACTTAAGCTTGGCGTGGAAAGCTGTGTGCTTAGCCTTAAGCATGACTCAACAAAACTTGGCCTATGTGGAAAGCATGAAGTAAACATAAAGCTGCTCACTAAGCATCTTAGTTTGGATCAAATGCACTCCCAACATGACCTGGACACCAACTTGGCACGCTCAGAGTCCAACTAGGCACGGTTAGACTCAACCTGACACGATCAGACTCAACTAGGCAGGATCAGAACACAAGCTTGACACGAGCCACCACACGCATGGCACATGCTAAGTGGTCATTGAGCATCTTAGCGTGGCACCTAAAGTGCCCAGCTTGGAACTACACACTTGGCCAGATCGACAAGCACCAAGCCACTTTAACTTCAGGCATAGTCAAAGCTGCTCAAGCAGTCAACTCAGCAGTGCCACATAGGAGCTTGGCGGTATGCACTCAGCAAGTTGGCCAAGTTGGCTTGACACCCAAGTATGCTTACCTCACGCATGACCTAACTGTAAGTAGCCTCCTTAGGCTTTTCAGAAGTAGCTCACAATAGTAGGGCCAAGTAGCTCACAACAACTTGGGTGACTCAGCCCCAAGCAGGTGACTAAGTTGCTTGGCCAAGTGGCAGAGAGGAGCTTAGCAGGGTCCTTGAACTAATATAAAGAGGAGACACTTCAAGGCTTGAAAAGAGCATTCCATTCATACAATTCATACACTTCCACACTTCATCCAAATTTCTCTATTCTTCTACACTTTCTTCTTTGTAATTTCTTGGAGGATTTCTACTCCAAAGTAGCTTAGGTAATTTTACTTGTAATTTCTCTTTAATTCAACAGGAGACAGAGTAATCAAATGAGATGTAAACATTCATTTTGCAATCTCAGTTGTGCATGATAAAGTGTATTAAATCCTTGGATTAAGATGGCTAATGCTCCTAAATTTTAGTTGAATTTTGGCTCACTAATATTTCTTGTAACTTGTTGTTTCATTATTTTGAATTATGTTTAAGTCATTAGTTTGAAAATTTCAATTCTTTAGAAAGTGCTTAATGCAGTTTTAACTTGATCATCTAAAACTTGATTTCAAGATCCAAAATGCTTCTTTTTAAAGTCTTGACAAATGAACTAAAAAGTAGGAATACACCTGAGTTCATTTTCCAAATCAAAGCATCCATTTTTATGCAACTTGTAATCAAGGCTAATCAATGTTTATGGATCTTGAAATAAGTCGTGACAACTTATTTTGTCGAGTGACAGTTTTCTATTGATTAGCGTATTTTACAAGGTTTGAAAATCACTTTTTCTCGTCGGGGGACTGATGGAAATTTTATGAACTGATGTTTGGAATAACCAAAGTATAACACATAACTTTCATAAACATTTTTCATAGAAACATGTTAAGAAATATTTCCATCATTCAAACTAAATTTTCTCCTTAAGAATTTATGCATATTAGTTGTTTATGTTTGCTGGTTAGAATGTTAAAATTTCATAAACAAAACCAAACCAAAAATATGCTCAAACATTATTTGTAATATAACATGTTTATAATAATGTTAAAGTGTTATCAAATCAATTGTATTTGTTGACAAAGAAAGAAACCTTGAATCAAAATACAATTTAATTAATAAATTGTATCTTTGTGAAAAGGAAAAATACATAGTCATAATGAGGGATCTAACTACTATTTTTTACTTTTTGTCATTTACATTTCCGCAACTAACATTTACTTTCTATCACTTAAATTTTGCAACTAACAATTTATTGCTTTATTCATTTATTCTTTATTCTTTACCAACCTTCCATGAGGAAATATTTTGGTTAATAAAAGGAAATGAAAATAAATATCACTCATTATCACTTGTGTTAATTTTCTAAATTCATACGAATAAACCGGTGTTGGAATTTATTCCACAAAACCGAGATGTATGAAGTTGTTAATACTGCAATAAAGCTAAGGTTTTGATCAAATGGAATATTCTTGAAACCATTATGTCAGCGTTCAAAATTCTTTCCAACAAAGTCGAGATGGCGAGCAAAGAATAAAGCAGTCACTAAATAAATTGATCAGACACTGTCTCACGACAAAAAAACTCTTTCAACAACGTCAAATCCATAACATGATACATCAACTAATATGATGGACAGAGCCATATGGTTGTGCAACCTTCTCCTTCCATTCTTCCCAATCTAGTTGGTCCATACCATCTAGTTTATTCTCACACAATGCCTTTGATAGACCTTGTTGAGCCAACACTTTCTTAACTTTCCCTTGCCACAATCCGAAATTACCAGTTTCATCGAACTTCCCCACCTCGAATTTGTCACATGGTTAAGCGCCATATGATACCAATTATTGGGAACAAACGAGCAATCAAATAGTAAAAGAGAATAGAGATAAGAGAATAACACAAAGAATTTGGTATTGAGGTTCGACTAATTGTGCCTACGTCACCTAGAGTGTTGAGAGGCTACTAGTTTGTATTAGAAAAAATAAAGATTTGTGTTTGTGTCTATTGCTCTCCTTCTTAGATTAGTTTACATAACACATGCTTATATAGACCTCCAATACATAGTGGGGTAGATGACTAAATATTTATGTATCATGTTAACCTAATATAACAAGGGTAACAATATACATACACAAATCCTTATTCTCTAATACATAATGGTAGCCTCTTGATGCTCTGAGAGATGTAGGCAAAATTGCCCAAACCTCGTTACCATATTCCTTATGTTATTCTCTTATCCCTATTCTTTTTACTATTTAGTTGCTCGCTTGTTCCCAACAATTCTATCACCCGCGAGTCCACCATTGAAGCCTCAACTACACTATTGTCTCATATGTAATCTAAACACTTTGTGTTTGAGTCGTCTCATAGCTTTATTCCCTCCTCTACTTCGACTAAGTCCTAATGGCATCACGGTCACAAACCACTACAACAAATTTTGTATTTAGTGGAGAGTTTTTATGCGATTACGGAGGTTTACTCATCGTGTTCTCCCTGTAACATATGACATAAGCAAGAATTATGAGAAAACATATAAGTTTTAATTAATGAAAGTGACTATAAGAACCAATGTCATCACTACATTGCTGCTAAGGATGCTTTAAGCCGTGAAATGGTGTTCTCTAACATTGCTTACAAGAATTTTTAATAGATTGCTCAAGAATATTATTCATTAAACCACCTTTCAGCCACAAAACTTCCTTATTCAGCAAGGAAATCCTGAACCCTGAAGAAGTTATAAACATATTAGTTTTTAGAAAGAGACTAAATTTTCACCTTCACACAAAACCAACCAAACTCTTGTGCTTCTAATCATTACTTCTTGTAATTCATATATTTAATCATATAAGTCTCTTGGCTTTAGGTGCACAGCTACACTCTATCCTTCATTGACCACATCATCTACATAATACATTATTTATGCTTGAGATGCTTCTATATAAGAATTATTGTGTACTATTCAACCAAAACCCTTTACTGTATGAATAAGTCTCATATCCTAACCTAAAGTCACGTTATATGAACGATTCATTTATAAACTAAAGACTAAATTCTCCTAACATCTAATTTTCCATCTTCAAAATTAGGAATCTGAATCCCTCCATTGTTATTTCAGCATATTTTGGTTCATAGAGATTATAGTATATTTATTTGACACCTTGTTTAATTAACCTGTTATAGTATCACACTATCCATTTCCAAAGAAAGGATAAGACAATGGGCGTGGTAGAAATAAAAAGCCAACGTATATAGTGAGATACTTTTCTCTAATAGTCATAGTCCACATGGTAAATCAGGAAGCAGTCCTTCACATAAGCACCGTGATCGACAAATACCCCATTCCTTTAACTGCAGAGTTGATCGGTTTTTTTGAACTTAACCGTAGTCAACTCCAACCAGGAATCCAGTAAAAAAGTGTAAGAATGTAACACGTGGAAGGTGATGAATTATTCAAAATGCAGCTACAAAGTGTTCATCATGGAACCATTTTAAAAGTTCAAAGTCTAAAATCACTTTACACAACTTTGACAAAGGAAAATAGAGAAAGAAGATGGAAAAGTACACAAATTTAAACAGCTTTATGAATGAAAACTTTAAACAGAGAAATTGCAAACTTATAAGGCCCAAGTACAAGTTGATACTTACAAAGGTCAGTGATCAATGAAGGCAGAATCATTGAAAGAACTCCCCTTGTAATGCAATCATGAATAGCATCAGACATGACTGCAGCAATGTCAATGGAGTCTTCATCATATGTAGAACTGATCAGTTTTGCCTTGGGGATTGGCAAATCAGAGACATGTGAGGAAGGCCATATGTTTGACAACACAAAAATGACCCAAATTTATGAAAGTTGGATCATACAAAATCTATAAATTGACCCACTTTGATTGAGCTCCAAGCCTTCCAAACATAAGCTTTTCCTGACATCGGCTTCATCATGTCCTTCTCCTTCCCCCAAATAGGCAGCACTTAACTTCAATTGATAGGTGCACAAGTCATGATCATTTGTTGATGATGAGGTCCACCGGTTTTCCAAGTAATCATTTACCATGTACTTGTCATAAAAAACTTGGATCCCATTTACTCATGTATACTGATTCATCCTTGCCTCACTTGAAATAATGGAGTAGGCATAAAATTGTTTCACCACGTCCAATGAAAACATCTTTTTGGGTTGAGCAAGCTTTTGCCAACCGTACCTTTCCACTATGAAAGTGAAGCCTCCAAATTCATTTAATCCAAGTTGACAATTTTTTCCAAATTTGTTGCACTTTTTAGAGTTATTTCTTTGAATTTTTTCTTGGCATCATTTAAGAAATTTTGGTGCTCTTGTCTTCATTAGTATCTTCCTTTCCTCTCCTTGATGAACTCCTACAAAATTTATAATTCCATCGAAATATTTTTTCCAAACCAAGGAGTTTAGTTATTAAAATCAAGACTTGAGATTTGTTTAGAGCATACAATTATTTTTGCTTCAAATTTGTTACTTTAAGAATATTTGTATTCATTACCGAATCTTAATATTTTCACAAAGTAAAAAACAAAATGTGATGCCTAATTCAAAAGTGCACAACTTTCAAAAAAGTAGTCAAGTTGACTATTCAATGATGTTTGTATTGTTTGTGATTTTTGAACAAGTTTCATGCCAATTTTCATTTATAGTGTTCGGTTAACATGAGATTTCAAAGTGTTGGTTTTTGAAATTTTTTGCAAAGAAATTCATGACTTTCAATTTTTGCTCATGTTTGAAAGTGTGCATGTCAAGAGGAGCACTTTGGAAAGTTTCTCACTATGTGTGTTAGTTTTGATGAGGACAACTTGTGTTTATAAGAACTTGAAGATCATCAACAAATCAACGTGCTTAAGTCTCAAGATTGGTATTAGACTTAGACTAGTAATTAGTTTAGGTTGAGTCTAAGGCTTAGGTAAACTCAATACATGTCTCATATGCATAAAACTTCAAATCTTTTTAAGTTTTG
>NC_032020.1:6070237-6141495 GCF_001865875.1 Lupinus angustifolius
ACAACAAGATAATATCCAAAATCCACAGGATGAAATAATAGTTAATGAACCAATTAATGAAGTCATTAATGATCAAGTGATGGAAGAGTCACAAGAAATAGCATTAAGAAGGTCATAAAGGCAAAGAAGACCAGCTATTTCTAATGATTACATTGTGTATTCACTTTAGCATGAATGTGACTTAAGCATTGATAAGGATCCAGTCTCGTTCATACAAGCTATGAAAAGTGACAATTCTGAAAAGTGGCTCAATGCTATGAAAGAAGAGTTGAAATCAATGGACGATAATAAAGTTTGGAATCTAGCTGAGTTGCCCGAGGGTTCAAAACGAGTTGGCTGTAAATGGGTCTTTAAGACCAAGCGCGACTCGAAAGGCAACATTGAAAGATATAAAGCTAGACTTGTCGCCAAGGGTTTCACTCAAAAGGAGGGCATTGATTATAAAGAAACTTTCTCTCCAGTTTCAAAGAAAGATTCTTTAAGAATTCTTATGGCATTGGTGGCTCATTATGACTTAAAGTTTCACTAAATGGACGTAAAGACCGCATTTCTGAATGGTGACTTAAACGAGAAAGTTTATAGGAATCAACCCGAAGGGTTTGTGACCACGGGAAAGGAAAATCTGGTGTGTGAATTAAATAAGTCAATATATGGACTTAAACAAGCTTCCAGACAATGGTACATAAAGTTCAATGATACCATTACGTCATATGGATTTGTGGAAAATACTGTTGACCGGTGTATCTACATGAAAGTTAGTGGGAGCAAGTTTATAATATTAGTCCTATATGTCGACGATATTTTGCTTGCTGCAAATGATAAAGGGTTGTTACATGATGTAAAGAAGTATCTCTCTAATAACTTTGAAATGAAGGATATGGGTGAGGCATCCTATGTGATAGGAATAGAAATATTCCGTGATAGATCACAAAGATTGTTGGGATTATCTCAGAAATGATATATCAATAAGGTATTAGAGAGATTCAGAATGGAAAAGTGCTCCGCAGGGATAATTCCAATCCAGAAAGGGGACAAATTCAGTGAAAAGCAATGTCCAAGGAATGATTTGGAACGTAAGGAAATGGAATCTATTCCCTATGCATCAGTGGTTGGGAGTTTAATGTATGCTCAAACATGCACTCAGCCGGATATCAGTTTTGCTGTTGGAATGTTAGGCCGATATCAAAGTAACCCCGGAATGGACCACTGGAAAGCTGCAAAGAAGGTTCTAAGATATTTGCAAGGCACTAAGGATCACATGCTCACGTATAGAAGGTCAGATCATCTTGAGGTGATCGGTTATTCGGATTCAGACTATGCAGGATGTATGGACTCAAGGAAATCTACATTTGGGTATATCTTCCTAATGGCTGGAGGAGCCATTTCATGGAGAAGCGGTAGAGAGTCTACAATTGATATGTCCACTATGGAAGCTGAGTTTGTGGCATGCTTTGAAGCCACAAATGATGCATTGTGGCTGCGGAACTTTACTTCAGGACTTGGCATTATAGATAGTGTAGCTAGGCCGCTGAAGTTTTATTGTGATAATTCCGCAGCTGTCTTCTTCTCTAAGAATGACAGGTATTCTAGAGGTACTAAACATATGGATTTAAAGTTCCTGTCAGTTAAAGAAGAAGTACGGTGATAGGGTTGGCATAGGGTAGTAGAAAAGAGGTTTGTTGTTAGGAGTTGTTTGAATTAAATAAAGAGGGAATTCCTATAATACCCTTATTAGTTAGTTAGATTAGTGTATTAGTTGTATAAATAGAGGAGGGAAAGCTTGTAAGAGGTAGTTTTTGGAGAAGTTGTAATTGGGAACTGATTTAGGAAATCAGTTAGGGAAGTTACTCTCTTGTGGAAGGAGTTCTTCATCATTGTATACACATTTTCAGCAATAAAAGTTGAAGTTATCTATATTACAGAATGTACTTGTATGGTTTTGATGAGATAACTTGATGAGTCTTTGAAAGGTAAATGAAGACTCAAATTAAAGTAAGTTGGATTGAGATGATTGTGATACATGGAAGGGATCAGACTGCCTCATATAATTTGTGATCGTCATGTTTCAATTATTTCAGCTCAATTTAAAGGATGATGATTTCTAAGGTTCAATAAAAGAGCGTAAGTAAAGTTATGAATCTTCAAGTCATCACATGAACCAAGTGGGAGATTGTTAGATTAATTTACTAATCAATATGGTCCGTGTACATGAAAGTCACTAATCTGAATGAAAGTGCCTAATGTGATGATGGTTGGCAATTAAAGGATCATATTAGTGGGGGTTTGTCAACTCCCTCCCCTCTCACTTCATGGGCAGTTTACTTCCTTGATAACTGCTGAAAAACATGCATTGGAAGAAAAAGTGAAGGCAACATTCATTCTTGAATGGACTCATTCATTTTTCTATCTGAAAAAACATAACTAATAGTAAGAATTATAGAAATAAGGGTTGCATAAAGGGAAGTCCATTGTAGTGTTATAAAGGAAGGAAATTGAGTTTCTAATCATCAAGGAACTCATAAAGGAAAGGAGGAGAGGTGATAACAAAAGGCAACCAGAAAGTGCAGTATCAAAGAAAGCATCAACAAAGAATAGCAATGGAACCAGGTAATCCTTAACCACATTTATTACATGTAAATGTCATAATGTCAAGATCCTAAATAAAGGGTTCTTGTGAACCATTAAAGGCTCAATGTAAAGTTTCTCTAAAAGTTTTGAAATGTCTAACAGATTAAGAAATAAAACCAAGATGTGAACCTCGGAAATGTGTGTGCCATAAGTCAACAGTTACATTCTTTTTTGCCTTGTTTACATAGGTTGCTTCAGATGATATAACATATATTGACCGAAGTCTTCTCCCCTTCATAGTTAGCGCCATAGTCGACTTCAATTCTCTGGAGATGTAATTTGAGACAAGATAATCGATGAGAACTAGGACCAGGAACTATTTTGGTCTCACCAACATGTGTAACCCACAAAAAGTTGGAGTTATTGGCGGTTATATACCACCTTTCACTCAAGTGGTGGATTCTTGCAGTCTTATGGGTCTCAGAGAGAAGGGTGGTTGTAATGTTTCTAAGTGCCTCAGCCTAGCTTTGTGTGATTGTACTTGGCATAGCGATTTTCCATAAGTCTTTGTTGAAAATCTCACAAAATTACACTCTTAACATTGCCCTATCTTGGTTAGGTGTGGTGGGGGTGAAGAGGTTGTCCTTAATAGACCTTTTAGATTTTAGGCAGTTTGGTCTTTTCATGCAAATTTCTCGAATGTTGTTCTCTAGGATTGGTCATCGGTGGAGAGTGATATCATGGATGGGCATTCTATACATCATAGATGATGCTTTTTGTTTTAATAAAAATGTTTTCGATACTATTTTGAGGAAAAAAAGAAGAATTGAAACCAAAATTAGAATTGTCTAACTTAGTTTGGAATCTGATTAGAGTCTGGTTAGACTAGCAGCTCAATTGAGGAGGGGCTACAATTTTGTTTTAAGACAAGAAGAGGTGTTGTGGTTTCATAAATCTAGAGATAACAGGTGAAGTTTGGTGAGAGAAACACCAAAAACTTTCACAATCAAACCATTATGAGGAGGAAACAAAATAAAATTCATGGACTTTTTTTAGATATTGATGCTTGGATTACTGATCCTGCCAAGCTCAAGGAAGAGGCTAACCGTTACTTTCAATCTCTCTTTTGTGGTAGTAGTCAAATAATTTGTGGTATCCGTAATGTGAACACTTAATTGTTGTCTTCTAAGGGGGTTGTTGCATTGACTGGACCAATTACTTTTTACTAAGTAGGTTATGTCTATGCATTCCTTCGAAGTGTCTGGCATGGATGGTTTCTAACCTATTTTTTTTTTAAGAAATATGACATATTGTTGGCAAAAATATTTGGAAGATGGTTGAAGATGTTTTTCACAATAGTTCTAATAATCATGGACTTCTAGAGATTGTTGTGGTGTTAATCCCTAAAGTTAACTAACCTACAACTTTCAAGGAACTCAGACTTATTAGTTTGTGCAACGTGGCCTATAAAGCTCTAACCAAGTTGTTTGTGAGTAGAATGAGGCCCTATTTAGACAACTTTATTGGTCCTTTGCAGAGTAGCTTCATTCCTAGGAGAGGAAAGACATATAATGTTATCCTTGCTCATGAGGTTATGCACACATCCACAAATATAAGCAGAAGAAGGGTGTTATGGTTTTCAAGGTTGACTTAGAGAAAGTTTATGATAGAGTTAAGTGGGAATTCCTGGAACACACTCTGATTAACTTTAGTTTTCCTACCTCTATTGTGAGTCTCATCATGTGCTGTGTGAGAGTTGGCTCCATGGCTATCCTTTGGAATGGTTCTTACCTGGATTCCTTCAGGCCTTCTAGAGGTCTTCGTCGAGGGGATCCCATATCTCCTTATTTCTTTGTTATGTGTATGGAAAAGTTATCTCTTCTCATCCAATCGAAGGTTGACTCGGGTCTGTGGCAACCCATTAAACTATCAAGAGGTGGTTCTCCTATTTCTCACCTTATCTGTGTAGATGATGTTATATTCTTTTTCAAATTTACAAACAATTAGGTTAAATTGCTCTCCTTTGCTCTTGATGAGTTTTATAAGGCCTTTGGGTTGTAGATGAACCTTAAGAAGTCAAAGTTCATGTGCTTCAAGCATGTGTCCATAGGAGGAAACAAATTTTCACGATCCATTGTTAGATGTGAGTTGTCACTAACCTTCATAAATATTTGGTGTGCCTCTTATTCTAGGGAGGGTCCATAGGTCAATTTTTGATTTGTTGATGGAGAAGATTCAGAGGCGTATGAGCACTTGAAAGTCGAACATTCTGAATAAATCATGTAAACTTAGTCTTGCTAAATTTGTTATTACTTATCTTCCTATTTTTACTATGTAGAGTATGTGGCTCCCTCAAAGCATCTGTATTGAGATCAATAGGCTATCAAGAAACTTTCTTTTGGGTAGTAATACTAATAAGTGGAGTCTCAAGTTGGTTAAGTGGCAGGTCCTAACCAAGCATAAGAACGATGGTGGTCTTGGTATCTATGACGCTCATTCGGCCAATATCTTTCTTCTTGGAAAGTTGAATTGTGATATGATTCAAGGGAGCAGTAAACTTTGACGTAAGGATCTTGGGGATTGTTGCATGGTGTATGCTCCCACTAGACCCTCTGCTTCTCTGGTCTGGAAGAGTATTTTGAAAGTAACTATGACTCTAAGGAATGGTTTCAATCTACAGTTAGGGGATGGTAATAGATCCTTTTGGTATGACAATTGGTTTGGCATGGATAAACTGTGTAATTTGGTGGACTATGTTCATATTTCTTACACTCAGTTATAGCTAAAGGGCATTTGGATGGATTGCATCTGGGATTTTAGCTTCATTTACACTATGACTCCTAGCCACGTGATGGACGTCATTCAATCAATTCATGTTTTGTTTTCTTTGAGTTGTATTGATTCTTGGATTTGGGAGGATAGTGCCATTGGATGTTACACAACAAACTCTAGATATTGATGGATAAAGAGCAATGATGAGACATTGACTTCCCATAATCTCTGGAGCTGGTTGTGGAGGCTACATGTTTCATAAAAAGTCAAGTTTCTTTGCTGAATTAGTGTGCATGATTCCTTTCCAACCAATTCCCTTTGTTTCAGGAGACATATGTTAACCTCTCCTATGTGCTCTCAGTATAATTCACCCACTCAGAATCTTCTCCACACTTTCAAGGACTGTTGCAACTCTACTCTTTTACGTATCGTTTAGATTTTAAAGATAAGGGCTTTTGGGCTAGTCAATCTTTCCCACGTTGGATGGTTGGTAATGTCGAAACTAGTAATGAGAGACTCTTTTGGTGGGTTTTTAGTGGGCTTGGTGGTGGCGTAACAATACATTTTTTGGTATTACTACATGAGACATATCCTTTGCCTCAAAAAATGTCCTTCAAGATTTTAGAGATTGGTACTCCAAGGATGTGTTTTCAACTGAAGTAGCTTTCGCTAATACTCACTAGTGTGGTCCTGAAGCTGATTGGGTGAAGCTCAATGATCATGGTAGTTGTCTTATCTGTGATCATACAATTGGAGGTGGAGGAGCTATCCGTGATCATGACAGACACTAGTTATCTAGTTTTTCTACTAAATTTGGAGTTGGATCTCTCATCCTGACAGTGTTGCTTGCTATGGAGTATGGTCTTTGGTTGGCTTGGAACAAGGGTCATATAGTCTTATTATTCTAGAAAGTGATTGTCTTGAGGCAATCCACATGATCATTGAGAGGCAAACATGTTGACTAATTATTTGACTAAATTTAATTTGAGTCAGAATGTATATTTAATTTCTTGGGACACACCACCTTTAAGAATGTTCAACAATCATATAAATGAATCTTTAACTGTCTTTTAGTTTTGTTTCTTTTCTTTTTCAAAGTTCCGAACAAAATTGGTGTGATTAGCTGTCACGTAGCCACAATGAAATGTCACATTATCAATTAGATATAGATTTTTGGATTGAAAGATTTATGTCAAAATCTTAAATTTTAAGATGAGTAAACTAATTTTAACAACATATAGAATATAATCAGAAAATATATCTCTTGTGGTAGAATTACTTCCACTTCAATGGTGGTTGGTTTGAGATAACTAGGCTTACCTTCATCAAAACAACACGTGGACTAGCTTTAAAAAATGTCTTGTGCCTCTCCTTTTCTATAATGAAAAGATCAAAAGCAAAAAATAATTGAAATATGCATTTGATTTTGTCCCCTCAGAAAGCATGTACGATTGAAAGCTGAAACAGCTTATCACATTCCCATGTGCAGTCCAAAAGCTTGATTGGTAATTTAAAGAAGACTTGGATCCTACTCAATAAGAATTAACAATATAATGTCGCCATGTTCTTCATTTTTTATTGATAAACTATTACCATGTTATGTTTTTATTGAAAGATAATATTATAAATACTTGAATCGACTTTGTCCTTCCAAGAATTATCTTCTTCAATTGCTCTAAACAATGGTAATGGTGACTACTTTACAGCTATTTAGGGATTCTATTTTTGAATAAAGTATAACTCCACATCTTAATAAGTTCCTCCTTGTTCCACATCAATACTATTTTGTGGCACAATGCTGAATAGCCCAATCGTAGCTCAATGTTTTGTGACTTAAATATATATATAAATACCGAATTATATACTGATTATGTATAGATCTTTATATTGATAATACATAGATATTACCAATGTTTTGAGGATTGGATTGGATCGAGCAGTCCAACCGCTGGCTGGACTTGAAAGCGACCATTGTTTGTAGTCTTAATTGAATGGGAGTTTGAACTGGGGAAATTCTGATTCAACCATATTAAACCATGTTAAACCGGAATAACTAAGGAAATGAACCGAAAGATTCGTTTAAATTTAAATATAGCAAAAAGCGGAACAATACTCTAATGTTTTCTTTTATTTCGATCGAAAAAAAGTTGGAAGGGTGTTAGTACAATATAATTATACATACTTATTAATTATATGAAACTTTGTGTTGTATATATTTATAGTTAATTATTAATTATATAGGACATCATTCGATCCGACCGGACAATTTAAGCGATTAAACTGGTTAAACCTACTATGGAATCTATTCCGGTTTAATGTACGGCTCTGGTTTAATAACATTGGATATTACAAAATAAGTACATATTTTAATCCTGCTACATTATATTTGAATGCAAAGATAAAGTCAAAGATAAACTTAATGTATAGCTCTAACGTGAACATCAGAGTTACTTGTAGTTACACCACCCCTCACCACCATTGCTGCACAAGGAAGAAAACACACCACCATCAACAACCACTTGAAAATGAGATCAAGTACACATCTTTGATCCTTGTTTTGGACAAGTACTAATCTTCATAACCTCTTTAAACAAAATGCACTTAGTATCAAGATTAAAACACAATATAACATATACTAAAGAATTGTCAAGCCACATTTTCCACCTAACATCCAAACATCATTATAGCTACCTTACTAGCAAATTCTTGGAAAGATTCCTAACTTTTGCAGCCACATGCTGAACATGGACTGAGTCCGTGTATTTAGTTGTAAATGCAAGATTGCAAAAAAGGGCATTTACATTATTAGAAAATAAGGAGAAGAAAACAAAAAATGAGACACAAAAAAGAAATACAGGTGAAAAGTTTTACATGTCTCCTGCAACTTCAATTATATTTCACTATCTTGTAAATATAGAGACAAAAAATTGTAATCTTCTTGTTCTACCACTAAGCATTTCCTTTCCTCGGTATGTTCCGAGATAGGTCGCATCTTTATAATCTCAGTACACTGGAAACTCACGGACTCGAAGAAGACATACCTTCGGTGTTATGTAAATTATGCAGCTATATGACAGACAACCCTATCTTCTTAAGCCGCAAAACGATATTTCAAATCTTGCTAAATTTTAAATGCAACCATAACTAACATAAGTTTATAAATCTAATCTAGCAATGGAATGAAATATCCTATCCAAACCTGCCAGAAACATGCATTTGGTTAACTGATACCTTAGGCAAGAATAATAATGACATAACTCTATTTGCTTAAGTTACAATGCCACAGATATCAAAATCTTGATATCAAGCTTCTTAGGTAAACATATAGGACAGTACAGCAATTGATAATCCGTAAAATTACGAATTCAATCTTCAGGTTCATTAATCAAAACTGCAGAAAAAGCTCCTTCGAAGTAAATTTGGCTATAAACCGATCGAACAAGACTATATCTATCATTAAGTTTTAGTGAGTTAAGATTAAGATGTGTTTTATAAATAAATCAAAGATAGATAAACTTGCTTAATTAAGAGGACCTTTTTTCTAGATAGCTCCCTGACTAAGAGGACGAGAATGGCATGCTGAATATCTGTAAAAAGTACCTCAATACTCCTCTTACCAAAAGGTCTTCAAAACAGACATAAATGGAAGATTTACAATACACATACTTAAATAAACAAAGGTCAAAGTGATGTTCAGAAATCTAGTTAGACAGTGAATGTTTGGAACAAATCTTCATGACCAACAATATTCAAAAATTGCTTCTCCTAGTCAGGAATGACATGATGAGTATCTATGCAAAGTAGAAATTATCAAATGGTCTTCAAAACATGCATAAATGGAAAATTTAGCATACCTATACATTAATAGACATAGGAAATTAAACTCATACAAACAAGATCTATCACAATCTATCACAAATTAAACTCATCATACAAAATTTATCCTTCCAAAAAATAAATAGTTCCATATAAAATGTCTCAAATTTGAAATTCATACAGAAAGGGAATGGAAGAAAGTTAGACATCTGAAAGAGATTACATAAGTGCCTAAATATATAAGAATATTAGAATAAAAGATTGACAAAAAACTAATAATAATAGAAAATGGGAGACTGATTTGTGATAATGTAAACTCATTTTTTCACACATATCACTCCATCTAACATGTAAGTGTCAGGAATGCAAGTGTACTGCATGGGGTGACAAGTCCATAAACAAACAGTAGGAGACACAGCCACATAAAATGTGTCCAAGAAACATTACTTTCTATGTTTGGTTGATTTCTAAGGTAATTACAATTTAATTCCTAAAAATAATTCAAACATTGAACCTTCAAATAGTAATAAAACACCCTAAGTTAGTCATCAAGGCATCTGTAAAAGTCCTACAACTTAACTCTTCTATGCCGCATTAACATTATCAACAAAAGCAAGTATCTTCGTGAACGATAAAGATCTTTCTATTAATTGTCTGACAAGATCACATGTACATGCAAGGTGGCTGTTCGAGGAGAAACAGTGTTTGCTGCCACAGAGCTACCTTCATATGTTAACAACATAAAAAAAAGTAGAATAGTTGAGGCCTCGGTTGTTAATAGAGGAAATTCATTTATAGCTGAAAAATTACATATGAAAATAAAATACATTTCTTATTGATTCCTTCAGTACGAATTTGGAAATCAAACTTATATGATTTTACTAAATTTTCTCAACAATTATACACTGCCACCAATCAGCATATGCTCGATCAGTCGTAAATGCTACATTTCTAAAACTACAACAATTACATTCAGAGAAAAAGAATAAAAGAGAAGAATATGATGTTTATTGTTCTCTTTGACACTGCAAATAGGTGCCCTAGCATTAATCTCCCTAGCAACAAGAACAAAACTTCCTCAGTGTAGGAAACAAGGTTCCTCCTCCTCATAAGCCATCTTGAGTTTGAGATGTATGAAACATGGTGATCATGCAACAAACAGATAAATGCAAAGGAACAATCACAATGAACAAGAATTCAGAGATCCTACCACGTGGTCATAAAAGACCATCACTCAACAGCTTTCTTCCCCCCGGAATAGTAATTCAAGTACCACCGGACAAATTTCTTCAAACCAGTCTGTAGATCTGTCGTAGGCTTATATCCAAGCTCTCTCTGAGCATAGCTAATGTTTGCATGAGTAAACTGCACGTCACCATTCCGCGGCAACCTCATTATGTTCCTCTTTGCCTTAACCTTCAACAGCCTCTCCAAAATGCTCACAAGCTCACTAACAGGCACAGGTGAAGTATTCCCCAAATTGAACACCCTCAACTGTGCCGGCCCCTTCTTCTTCCCACCACTGCCCGTACTCTTCTCAGCAGTATCCAATGCACCCAAGCACCCCCTCACAATATCATCAATGTAAGTAAAATCCCTTGCAACCGTACCATGGTTCGCTGCCTCAAACACCGGGATCGGCTTCCCCTTCAAAATATCCTTAGTGAAAAAGAAATATGCCATATCAGGCCTACCCCAAGGACCATAAACAGTAAAGAACCGCAACCCCGTCAACGAAAGACCGTATATATGATTATAAGTGTGAGCAATCTCTTCACCAGCCTTCTTAGTAGCAGCATACAAACTAGCAGGTTGATCAGTCCTATCCCTTTCGGAAAACGGAACCTTCGTATTAAGTCCATAAACAGAACTACTAGAAGCCCAAACAATAGCAGGTTGTGGATTCAAACTCTTACAAACCTCAAGCAAATTAACAAAACCAGCAATATTACTATGAACATAAGAGCCAGGATTTTCCATAGCATACCTAACTCCAGCTTGAGCAGCCAAATGCATCACATGAGTAAATGGAACAACCTCAAACAACTTTCTCAAAAGTGCTTCATCATTGATATCACCTTCCACAATGTAAACCCCAGTGCGTTCCAATAAAGCTTGGCGCGCACGTTTCAATGAAGGGTCATAATAGTCATTGAAACTATCAAGTCCCAGTACCCCGTCTCCTCGGCGCTTAAGCGCCGAGGCCACGTGGGTCCCAACGAAACCGGCTGCTCCGGTCACGAGCACAGTCATCCCGTTCCGTGACCGGACACGGGCCGATGACCGGACCCGCTTCTCCCAAGCAGAGCCACCCCAATTGTAGGTCCGTAAAGAGCGGCGGGAAGGGTCGGTCGGGAGTGACGCCGACGACGACGGTGATCGGAGGAAAAAGATCAAGATCACGGCCAAGAATGCGAAGGACCAGAGAGTTAACTTGGCGAGTGAAGAGTGCCACCGTGTGCGGTTGAAGTAAGGGGATTTCTCAATCTTGAACTTCCCTGGTGTTGAAGGAGCGCTATTATCGTTGTGCGACATTTGCTTCAGCTGCGACATTTTCGAGAGAGAAATTTACGATTTTGGAAAGTGCCCACGATTTTTTTTCCTCGTTTGAGTTGATTTGTGAAGCCAATTTTGGGTTTTGGAGGTGTTAATTGATTGATGTGAGATTTGAAATTAGGGTTTCTCAGGAATTTGGGAATGTCTTAGAAATAGTGCTGTATTGTGTAATAAGGTGAGGGAAATGGATGAAAGGAGAAGAAGCAAATAAAAGTAAGGTTTTTTTTATTTGGGTGAGTTTGTTTTTTCTTTTTTTTATAAAAGAAAACACTTTTTCTCTGTGCTGTATTTTGGAATCTTGTTTCTTGAAGGAATAGGTTGAAGGTGGTGGCCACACTTTTGGATTTAATGTTTCAGAAACAAAAAAGGTTCAACATTTGATTTGATTTAAAAAAAATGTAAACTTTGGTGTGATAGAAAGAGAGAGAAGGTGTGAAACTTTATTGTGGATTAAGGAGAGTAAAGCCTTTTGAAGGGTAACTTTTAAGGAACTAGGACTTGGATTTTGTTTCTATGTTCTTCCCTTTTCCTTCTAGAGAGAACAAAATGGTGCTTATTGAAGAAATCAAATCCAAGTGGGTATGGTAAATGAAGCATAGCTCTCTTTGTAATGTCTAAAAGATAGTATATGCTAATTTAATTGTTGGGCATCCTTGAATTTGGGACTTTAAAAAATTATATACCCTTTTTATTATAGGATTATTTTGGGTGATGGAAACATATTATTTTACTCTTGTGGATGAGATTTTGAGAGTTTTTGCCATAAAAGGGACTCACATTATTCACCATAGGAGAAGTGTGAGATCCGAGAGTTTTAACTTGATCTTTTGCTAAATTCAGTGAATTTAGAGGAAAATTAAGATGCAAAATCATTAATAATAGGGTTAGGACTAGAATTAATAGTTGATTTCTGAAATTAGATAGCACAAATTTAGCTTCTAGAGTTAAACCATCAATAACATAATCATAAATAGTCATTGTTGTTAAAAGCTACTCTTATGTTAATAAATAAAGGGTTATTTTATAGACACTTTTAGAAGTGTCAATTTTCAAGACAATGTTTTGTTTCTATTTCTTAAATATTATTACTAGGGTAGTGGTTAACTATCTCCATAAATTAAAAAGTTATAGAGAAGTAGTGAGTTTTGTACTTTTAAAATTAAAAGATTATCAAAATATGTAAGAAGGTACTAAAAACTAGAAGTGGCGTAATTAATAACTTCAGAATCAAAGTTAATTTCTATCCATTTATCGTACTTAGATAGCACAACTATTTGAAGGCATTGGAAATAGTGTAATGATGATAAAAGACTTAAGTAGTTTGTATAAGATTAAAAGTATAAACCTTCTAAATATAGATAGGAAAACCAATTTATATGTAATACACGAAGAAATTGAAATTTCAAGACTTGAAATGAAACTAACATGGCTAGATTCACTTAATAGGAAATTAGGAATGAAACTAGCATGGCTAGGTTCACTTAATAAGCATTATTATATTCATCATATCAATCAAAACTTATTTAATATTGGAGCAACATCATTTGCACTTAGTTGGCACTAAATCATTTATTTTCTCATTTAATGCATGCGTTACTTCTAATCAAAGAAAACAAGTGTAATTTTTTGTTGGAGGCCAAAAGTATTTAATACTTTGATATAAACTTTAATTTTTCCATTTTCATCAAATTCAACTGCCTCAATGGATCATTTAAAAGGTTCAGACTAATTAATTTACCATTATTATAAAGAAAATGTCCTTTCTTTATAGAAGTTGAAATTCAACTTCAACTATTTCCATCAATGGCTCAATGCATCCAAAAGTTCAACATAATTTACTATATACCTTTTTATTTGTTTCTATCCGTTCTTACCATGTTTATTTTGTTAGTTTATCAAACTAGAAAAAAGGGTCCAATTTGTTTGCGGTGTTCCTTAATAATTATGGCAGTACATGACATAATTCAATTAACACTTTTTACTATATATAAAACAAAAACGTACACTTAAATTATTAAATAATCTTATTATATTGTTAGAGAAATGATTGTGTCCAATCATACATTTTTGTTAATAAAGTAAAAGATAATAAATCTCACATAATACCATATAACTATCCGATATTATTTTCAGCAATTTAACATATTCAAATTAAACAGCCTTTAAAAAACCATAACATCATTACATCAAGTTGATAACGGTTTTTTAAAGCATGTGATCATGATCTATAAAAGAAATGAAATTTAAGAAGCTTTAACACATTTCTCTCCTAAATTTAATGAAGTCCGTACACTTCTCATCATAGCTTCTTCCTTACATCAAATGTCTTAAAAATGTGTATCACTTAATGTGTCATTTATTATAATCAATTATAAAAATTTATTTAAATTAAAAATTTAATAATTTAGTATTTTTATAATCAATGTAAGAGGTGATACTTTTTATCACGGCATATGTAATTTAGGAAAATGAATGCATTAAACGAATAACTTGGAGTGCAAAGATGGATGAAAATGAAGGCAAAAACGTATCCCCAAGAATCCTTATAGTGCAATTCATGTTAGGGTGCCAAAATATCATGTGTACCCGGACACGTATGGAATAGTGTAGACAATCACAACCTTACAAGATTGCTTCAGTCTCAGGGAAAAGTAACAAACTTGTTTATATATTATCCTAAAAATTTAATTTAATTAAAGATTCTCCTTGAATTAAATAAAAAGTGATTGCATGTTTTTTATATACTCAACATGATAATATATTTTCTGTTTCATCCAATAGGTACTTTACTTAATATAGTATTATGAGGATTTTTAGGTTATAATATTATGACAAGTTGTTAGTTAGGGGTGAACATGGGTTGGTTGGGTCGGGTATGACTTATCCATTACTCAACCCTAAATGTTGGTATGATCATTTTTTAAATTCGGATCTGATCCTATACTTGAAGTTAACCTGACCTCAAATATCGACTATGATAACCTTTGAATTCGAATTAGACTCGATTAAATATGATACATAATTATTTTAACTAAAGTATTCTCAATGTTTTTACTTATTGTTATAGATATGTAATTTGACATATGAAATGATATATGTAAATATATTGTTAATTATGTATATATAACAAAAAATTAGAGAATCAATGATATTTTCGACCAAAGATATGTCATTACTCTATATACAATTAAATAGAGACATACAAACAATATAAGTTAGGGACCATATGACAAGTTGAGTATGGTCATGATTGTTCTCTATCTAACTCTGAATATTGTATGAGTCTAATATTTGAACCTGAGCAATGATTATTAGATATTAAAATATTGACTGAAATTAGTATAAACAAATTAAAATTTAATAAAAAGACTTAAAAACAATCGTTGAAATAAATTATTTTGAAATATTTTTCTAACAATAGTAAAAACCCATTGCTGTGTATAAAGTTTTTTAATGGATTATACAAAAGATTTAAATTATACAAATTATCTCTTTTTTATACATATACAAGTTTCCCTAATTTATATATATATATATATATATATATATATATCATGCATGACACATGTGTGTGATTATTTAAACAAAATGGGTGATAAATGTAACTAAGTTAAACAAAATATGATATATTGTAGAGACAAATCCAAATAGTATAAGAGTCGTGTCTCTTCATTATTTTTGGTTCATACAAAATCCATCAATAATAATAAGAAAATATTATTTAAATTAACGAACCAAAAATAATAAAAAAAAATTGACTCGTATATTATTTGGATTTCTCTCCACAATATATCATATTTTGTTTAACTTAATTATACTTATCACCTAAGAAGCACGGATTCGCCAAATACCCTCGCGTGTTGGTGTCCGACACGTATTCGACACAGATACGCTCAGATTCGTGAAGGATAAGTGTCCATAGAGTATCCAAAAATAAAAAAATAAAAAATAAAAATAAATATCAAGACATGTATCCGATTCGCTTTCAATAAAATATAGGATATATAGATTCGTTTTCAATAAAATATAAGATATAGATTCATTTTTATGATAAGATAGATTTGTTTTCAATAAACACTCACTTATTTAAAGGTCACATCAAACCAACTTACCATCACACCACATTGACCCTCGAATAGCTGGTACTTTCCGATCTATAACGTCGCCGGCCGATGCTTAGTATTACTGCCTCTACCGCCATAGGTATGTTGTAAAGAGAAAACAAAAAAAGGCTTACCTTTCTTACTTCTTATTTTCTTTTCGCTTAGTATGTTTATAAAGAGAATAGGATGTATGAGTATTAATAGAGAAGATAAATAAAGGGCTTACCTTTATTTCTTAACAGAGAAGAGAGAAAGAGGGTAGGAGAGAATATTTTGATTTACACTTATAATTTTATTATATTTTATGTATTTTTTATTAATTTATACGCGTATCCCTGAACGTATCGAATCCTACATTTTAGAAAAAATGCGTGTCGACGTATCGGATACGTATCGTATCCAATACATGTATCTGTATCTGTGCTTCATAGCTTATCACTTTTTATGTTAAAAGATCATACTTATTTCTTATGTATGTAAGATAGTAAAACTAATATATGTATATAAATTTAGAGGATTGTATAATTTCACTAAAACTTATGACTTATCAGTGTAATTTATTAGTATATAAATGTCTCTTAACAACACAAAGAAAGTAAGAGCCCATTCGTTTGGGAAGCTGACTCTAGGTTTGTATGTTTAGTTATTTGAGTGGATGGAATGAAATGGAGTAAAAGGAAATGAAGTTATTATACAAATATTTTATAATAGAATGAAGTAATCTATAATTAAGTTGGTTTCCTCTATTCCATCCCATACCCCAAATACGGCCGGAAGAAAAATTATAAATACTCTATTATATCATGTTTCATTTTATTTATGATGTTGTACGATATATTTAACTTTCCTCATCTAATAGAATAAAGACTTGATTATTATTGATTGTTATTTATGCGTAACTAAGACTATCCATCTTAAAGTTTTTGTCTTTTAATACGTTTGTAAAATACTTATGTGTCTTTCTCATGACTTTATGTGAAAGGGTTGAAGGGGTTCATGCAGCATTGTCTTATTTTATAAGAAGAGAATGTTATAAAAGGAAGTCATTGAAATAAGAACTATTATTATTATTATTATTATTATTATTATTATTATTATTATTATTAGAAATGATAATGGATAATATGTATGGGGCTGAGTGTGGTTGGGATAGGTAGGAGCAATTGCCCCTGAATTATTTTTCTTCAAATTTATTAAACTTATTTTTATATTTTTACATACAGTGACAGAATGTCTGCATGAAAATACTCATTGGAGCTCTTTTTTTTTTTTAATTTGTAACTTGATAAATATGCATAGCGTAATTTATGTGATTCTTTTAAAATTTATAAATAATGAATAAATTCTTTTAAAATTTATAAATAATGAATAAGTTCTTTTAAATGTGTAGATAGTGATATTGCATATAATACTATGACATCATTTGAGTTCGTAACGACTTTAACTTATAAAATATATTATGAAGATCAATGATTGCTTGTGTCAAAATTTACATCAAAAGTCATAAAATCGTAAAGATTTTTATAAATTATTTAATATTAATGACATATGATTTTTGTGCAAAAATTATACTCTATATATTTCAATGAGAAAGATAAGATTAACTTTGAGATGTCAATTTCAACATTTTATTGTTGATGTTAGTCATTCATGTTTGAGAAAATTTCAACCATCTCTGAATTAAGTATAACTTTGACAATATGATAAAAGTAAATGCATATTATTTACTTTATTTAGTTGTTCATATTATTATCTTAACTATTGCGGTTTAGCTATTACATAATTTTCAGCAATAAATATGACCAAACAAAATTATATGGTTAGGTAGAAAATAAATTTCTTGTAGACAAGTAATTTATATTGAAAAAGAAATACCTAAATTTTTTACCTCTAATTCAATTAACGAGAAAGTTTTTTATGTTACTATGTGTAAGAAACTAATTCATTTCAAGGTTCGTAGATACTTCTCCCAACAAATGTTGTTCACAGGAATGGTATCCTTGATCTTTTGGTCTTTATGCGGATATATAGATCAATGACTTATTGATAATCATGGATGAGTTTAAGACACTTTAAATGATTATGCATTTTTATTTTAGCATCTTTAATTTTTTATTATTGTTTTTTTTAGAATTACTTATTTGGAAACTTTACATTTCTTTCTTTTTTATTCATTTTAGTTATAAATTGTAATTAAATATTGTTATCCCCTAAATTTTGCATCAAGATTTGCCACTAGTAATATGGATTATTGAATCTTATTTGAACGGTTAAGATTAAAAGATATATATATATATATATATGACTTTTTTAAATAATTATGTGATTAAAGAAATTTTTATCCTAATCATTCATTCAACCAAGAACTATTCTTTTTCATGTCACTTAAGTCTCTCTGTTATAACACGTTGTCTTGGTGCATAAATATTAACATATAAATTTAACTATAGTTCACTAGTAAAATTATACAAATATGAAATGATGTTTATGCAAGTAAATCAAAGTTACTGAAGCCAAAATTCTGGCATAGGACCATGCTAGGTGCTTGGTATCATTAAAAGTGAGTTCCAGGATAGGACCAGGGTTGTGAAGTTAAGTAGGTGTGGACCATCCTGAGGTATTGGTCACATCTGCATTGCTATTTTTTGCAGCCCACTTATGTCAATCAGTAATCAATTTCATAGTCACCTTGGAATGAGGTTTGAGGAGGCCTATTTACAAGCAGACTCTTTTCATGGCCACAGGCTTGTTAATATCTCGAACAAATATCTATTATCTCAGATTTTATCTCATACAATATCTCATGCCAGTGAAAATATAACATGAATTAAACTTCATTATTATTGTTATTTTTGCCTCATAATCATTTGCACGAGATAACATATGAGACATAATCTGAGACAACAAATCTTTATTCCGTTGAGACAGCCTTCCATGAGATTTTGAGTAGATATGTGCAGTCATAACAAAATAAGTTATTTCCGATATCTTTGATACAAAAATATTAAGCAAAAAGGCAAGGTATCATACCAAGTATAATGAGGAACAAAAAGCTATGCAATGTGGACACCATTATGTTATGGGTACAGAAAGATAAAGCTAACTCAGTATTAAGAATTAACTTACATTGATACAACAGAACCAAATACTCACTTCAACAATACAAATATATCAAAATTAAAAGCAAGCCACAACTCACTGATTTGTGAGTGTTATATATCTCTCTCTCTCTTTTCCCTAATGAATATAGAAGAATACTTAATGCTTTGTAAACCTCTCAAGGACTTGGAAATAGTCAGGGAATGTTTTCCTGGTGCAACCAGGATCATTGATGGTTACCGGAACATCGCCACAAGCAGCAAGAGAAAACGCCATTGCCATTCTATGGTCATCATATGTGTCTATAGATGTGATTTTCAATTTCTCAGGTGGAGTTATTATACAGTAATCAGGACCTTCTTCAACTGTTGCTCCTAGCTGAAAAACCAAGATAATAGATCAATGAGAAATAAAAAGCCAGTGATATAGAAACTGCATAAGAAACAGCATGACACACCTTGGTCAGTTCAGTGCAGATTGCTATCATTCTCTCCGTCTCTTTAACTCTCCAACTAGCCACTGAAAAAATAGAGCAAACGAAGAATAAATGGGTGTCTGGGGTGTAAACAAGTTCGGTAAATGATATAGAAGCTAGTTCAGATGTATAAAATCGGGAATGACATAATTACACTCTCCGGCTATACACTCTCAAGCTTCCGTAATTACAAAAAAACCATGATTGATAAAAAGGGTGGCTTAGCGGATGAGGCTCCCACTTAGTATGGTCTGGGGAGGGTTGATATATGCAGTCTTACCCTCTAATATGGAGAGGTTGATTCCAGGATTTGAACTCGTTACCTCGTGATCACTAAGCAACAAATTACCCTTACGCCCAACTCACTTTCAAAAATCACAATTGAGATTTTCAAAAATCAAGCAAAGGTTAAAAGACCGAATACTTCAATATCTCTACATCCGCAGAAAAAACACAGCCTAAAAGTTGTAACATTTCTGAAGGTTACAATCACAGTGGGTAATCCAATTCCAATGTTAATGTAATTCAGATAATTTCATTAACCACCGAAATAACAACAGATAAAACAAGCTCTTGAAGCACAAACAAAAGGCTAAACCATACCATCTCTTATAGCAGTGGGGCCATTAGCAAATAGTGCAACTACTGCAAGTGTCATGGCAACATCTGGCATCTTGTTCATATTGACATCAACGCCTTGCAAGACTTTTCGACCTGAAGGATCTCTTGGTGGCCCAGTAACAGTGACACTGTTCTCTGTCCATGAAACTTTAGCTCCCATCTTTTCAAGAACTTCAGCAAATTTTACATCTCCCTTTAAAAACGAGGAGAAAGTTAAAGATAAGCACTTCAAAAATACATGAAATTTACAATTGCAGCACTGGGATTGCCCATAGTCTTTGGTAGAATCAGTAATTACTTATACAACCAACCCATATTAAATTATCAGATAAATGAACCTACCCACTTTGAATTTTACACACTACAAAATGATAGAATCAGACTATAAACTGATAAAACTACTCTCTGCAATAAGTTATACTTCTTTTGCTTTTCATTCTTTTTTCTTGACCAGCACTTCTTTGGTTAGTTAAAAAAACACATCTGGAGAATATTTGAAACATTTTCTCCTCATTATTTAGAAAGTTAAACTAGAAGCCGCATTCAAGGGTCAGCCTCTTTCAGTTTTCAAATCGATTAAACAAAAGATGAAAGTATCATATATTATATGCCTTATTGTAATAATCTTTTTTACTTGCTAGGATTCTCACAATTCCAAATGATTTTGAAGCATCCAAACCTAGTAGCTAGTTCCTTTTCGTGTACACAAAGAAAGTTAAAGCACAAAATTCTCTCTAGCTGCTACTGCCATTCAATTTCAAAAATAATTTATTTCTGATGTAGAGCATGTATGAAAACTTTATTAGCTGGGAGAAGAAAGGAGAGATACCAAAGGTTTTCTAATGAGGATAACATAAAAATCTGCTCAACAGATGAAAGGGAATATCCAGCAGCTGTTGATATGATAATACAATATTGAGCGCATTTTTTTTGGCCCAGGGTGAAAAGAAGTGGGTTGACTAAGGAATGATACAGGATAAGCCAAAAATATATCAATAAATAATGTCAAGCATAAACACCTGTAAACTGCTAGTACCACAGCCTTGAACGGTGATAGTCCCACCAGTAACTGCTGCACCTGCTAGGAAGTAACTGGCACTTGAAGCATCACCTTCAACAAAAGCATTTCCCGGAGACCTAATAGGAAACTTCAGTTTTTAATCTCAATAAATTAAGGTTCCAAAAGGTGATTTGATGCTAAAGCATAGAGACCTACTTGTATTTCTGACCTCCACGGACCAAGAACCTGTCCCAGTCACCACTGTGTTCCACAGAAACTCCGAAGCGCTCCATTAACTTCAAAGTCATTTCAACATATGGAACAGAAATCAGCTTATCAATAATCTCAATTTCCACATCACCAAGAGCCAAAGGAGCTGCCATAAGTAAAGCAGTCAAGTATTGACTGCTAATTGATCCAGACAGCTTAACCTGCATGTTAGATGGGATAATAAGATTCAAAATGGATCAAACAACACTTGTAAAAAAATTCATTAGGAGAGATTATGGAAGAGAGGATTAGAAATGAATGCATTAGGGGGGAAGTTGGAGTAGCTTCGATTGTAGAATAGATAGTAGAATTGCGCCTTAGGTGGTTTGGACATGTGTGGATGCGACCGGTACTTCGGTAGAAGCCCCAGTAAAGAGAGTCAATCAAAATATCAAATGAAGGTTAGTCCAATTCTTAGAGGAAGAGGGAGGCTACGAAAAACTATAGGCGAAACTATTAGGAAAGATTTACATACTAGTGTTTTATCAATGAACATAATTTATGATAGAACATTATGGCATCGCTCGATCTATATTGCCGATCCCACCTAATGGGATTAAGGCTTGGTTGTCGTAGAGAATATGGAAGAGAAGGCATAATTAAAATTAAAAAACAAAAGTGATAGATATGTAAAGTATATGAATGAGTTTGTAAATAAAATTTAAGCCAAATAGTCAAAAACTAACACACATGACGGAAGAAGAGTATAAAGGCGAGTGATAAAGTCTGAGAATGAAGATTCCCCAATCCAAGAGTCCTCCCAAAATGAATTCAAGAACCAATCGGTTTCTTATAAAAGCCATTTTATTTTTTTTATCTTTCAATCAGGGTTTTGCTCTCCCAATTTGGCCAAAACAAATACACATACATAAAGCAACTGAAATAGCATCTAATAAAAATCAATGCAACCCTTACCTTTCCCCCGGGAAGTCCTCCCTTCCCGTTTACATGAACAGGTGGACAGTTTGTGCCAAGAGAACAATCAACATCTGCGCCAAGTTGCTTGAGACCAGCCACCAAATCCCCAATAGGCCTCTCTCTCATTCGGGGAACCCCATCAAGTATGTAGCTGAAATATATTGAACATGAAATAGGTTAACATTAAGACATAAACCAGAAATCATGACAGAAGATCCAATTCCAACAAAAGAAAGCAGTGAGATTGAGGTTAATCACTGGGAAGATCCTCGGGCAGTACATGCCTCATAGACTATATCTATATGCTAGACATTGGCAGGTTAATTTATATCTTACATAAATTTGAAAGTTCCTTTTAAGAAGGAAAATGTTTTTTGACCATCAGAGTTGAGACCCCATATAGTTCTCTTTGCTTTTTAGGTATGATTTTTAAACACATATTTTCAAAGAAGATAAAAACTAAGTGAGGGATAGAAACAAACGTATATAGTATTAAATACAATATTCAAACTTGATGTTACTTGTGATTAGTTAGTTATAAATCAGTACTTCAAAGATCGTGACGACTTTAATTATATAAGACAGACCTTGCATTTCCACCTGCAGCAGTCACAGCTGCTGTCAAAGGACGCATTGCAGTTCCAGCATTTCCAAGGAATAAATTAACTTCATCTTTGGATACTTCAGTGGGAAATAACCCTCCACAGCCTTCCACAATTGCTTGTTTAGTTGTTTTATCGTCTTCCACATTTAGTCCAAGGGTCCTTAATGCACTGAGCATGTAATGAACATCCTCGCTATTCAACAAGTTGTCCACAACAGTTGTTCCCTGAATAAAATAACAGAATAGTTTCTACTCAATAAGACATCTATTAACCAATCCAAAAGTTATAAATCATACAATAAAACTGAACTTTATACACCAAACTAGCTTCTTATATTAAAAAAGATGGTTTTAATCATTCCGCATATTGAATTACAACTAATTATTATCTAGATCACCATGCCAAATTTTTAAAGAGTCCAAATCCAGTCCACTATCTAGCTTAAACAACCTAAGCACAGTTCTATCCCCATTTCTAATCATAACCCATTATTCCTATCCATTTTTCTATGGAATAGGATGATGGCTTATTGTAGGGCTGAAAATGAGCCGAACCGAGTCAAACCAGAGTTATGCTCGGTTCCGTTTGATAAGAATTTGCTCAACTCGAAACTCGAGTTCGATACGAGTTATTTTTTTAGCTTGAGTTTAACTCGGTTAAAGTTCACAACTGTTCAGCTCAGCCCGAATTGGTTCATTTGGACAACTCAAATAATTAATTTAGTTTAAAAAAAATAATGCACAAGGTTATGCATATAAATATAACCTTGTTTATATATATAATAACACTAAATATAAAAATAATTGCATGAGTCATGGGATAATAACATTAAAGATAAAAAATAGTTTATATATATATATATATATCGAGCCAAGTCATGAACCTATTGAGTCGAACTGTATTCAGCTCAAGTTTGACTTGTTTATTTAACGAGCTCAATTTCCAACTCGAGTTCGGCTCATTTAGTTCATGAACCAAGTTTGTCGAACTAAATAACAAGTCGAGTTTCGAACAAATGCCAAGTTGGTTCAGTTCATTCTCGGTCCTATTTCATTGTAAATTTGTCCAATTCCAGAATGACACCAAATTAAGATATGAAATTTAAATATAATAGCAAACTTCGGCCCCATAACAAAAAAGACAATTTAGTGTAGGAAACTCCCATTTAGGTGGTCAGATAGGGTAAACATTTCCCACGACCTCCAGGTCACAACTCAAGCAACCTTGTGGCGAGGCTCGCCCTAATATAACAAAACCAAAATAAGCTAAAAATCAAAGCTTCACCTCAGAGAGAGCGGCAAGAAGCAAAATCCGATTGGATAAAGACTTTGACCCAGGCAAAGTAATTGTACCAGAGATTTCTCTGATGGGTTCCAACACGATCTCCGGCGCCGTCGACGGCTTCTCCGCGGCGGCAACTGAGGCAGAAACCCTGACCATGCCCGAAATGCCCTTACCCACATCACAATTTGCCACAAAGCCTCCACTTTTATGCTTCAAGGTCCAAGATTTTGAGGAGCCCCAAAGCTGTGACCTCAATGAAACTGAATTTGCTGATTTGGGTTTTTGGGAATTGGGAATATGATGAAAAATCTGAGTGATTTGAACTCCATTATGCATTCTGGTCATCTGGGCCATTTTATTTTTCTTCAGAAGTTTCAAACTTTTGGTTCCTTCTCTGTAATGGGGTCTTTTGTTTGTGAGAAATTGAATGGAGGTTGGTGGAATAAGTGGTAGTTGGGTTCACCGTGAACTCTAACTTTCAATAGAACTAATTTTTTTTGTGAGATATGAAATCGAATCTTTATTTTTTGGTTATCGTGAAATCTAGCGAATGTTCTTGACTTTTATTTATGGTCATATTTTGATGAACATAATTTTGATGCTATGTCTTATTTCATATCAATATGGCACAAAATATTTTCTTGTTTTTTTTCCTTTTTTGTATTTAAGATGCAATTTATATATTGTCCATCTATAATCAGATTTGAAATTTTGAGTACAAATATTTTAAAAAAAAGGACCAGTCACAACAATGACATAATACTTAAGAATGCTATAAGCTTATATATTCTCATTTTTTATCTTGGTATTTCATCTAATCACTAAAATAGAATAAAAGGGAAATAGAAATGACAACAATGCCATAATACTTAAGAAGGCTACAAGCCTATAATAATAGTGCCCATAAATCGTTTTGACTAATTTGTTGGTGAGATGAAAATGGGTTGGTGGGAGTGGCATACAGTAAGAGTGTAAGACACAACTTCTACCTCACCAACCCAAAGTGGGGCACCCTTTTATCAAATGGATTGGTTGTACCAACTCAATTTCAACTATAGCAAAAACAAATATTTTGCTGAATATATTATTAAGTAGAACAAAAATTATCTCTTGGTAATGATGTCAAAATCAAACCAAATGTTAATGAGAAATATTAAATTATTTTAGTAGTCTTATGAGGTTCATTAGTTCATTATATTGTGTTTCTATAGTGAAGTTGGACATTTCCTTAATATGTTCCTAAGACAAACTTTTATAGTTAGTGCTATCTTTTTCCTTGAAGCTTGAGTTAGCAAATAGCTTGAGTTAACAACTAAGCTCATGGTGAACTAACAAACCATCTCCACACACTGACTAATACATTGTCTCATTCCTCACATGCTGGTTGCACAATCTCCATCCATTTATATCATTTTATTTATAATAAAATAACACTTCTACCCTTAAAATTAAAAATAAAAATAATACTTTCATCTCTGGTATTGGAGATGATCTTCGTTCCCATCCAAAAACTTCAAGATCACTATTAGTGGATATTAACTAACCCATTTTTAATGAAATATTAAGAAAAGTAATTTAGAATTTTTGTATATCATTCTTGCTAGGCATTGGGATTTTATGTTATTGATGCACCTAAATTTTATAATATTTATAATGAAATAACACTTCTACCCTTAAAATTAAAAATAAAAATAATACTTTTATTTCTGGTATTGGAGATGATCTTCGTTCCCATCCAAAAACTTCAAGATCACTATTAGTGGATATTAACTAACCCATTTTTAATGAAATATTAAGAAAAGTAATTTAGAATTTTTGTATATCATTCTTGCTAGGCATTGGGATTTTATGTTATTGATGCACCTAAATTTTATAAACATCTCAATTCCTAATAGGAATTAAATTAGGAATTACCCATTATTAATTTATTAAATAAGTATTGAAAGGATGCTGTCTAATTTCTAGAGTAAGATTGATGTTAAGAAAAATCATAGACGAAATTATTAAGATTTATTATTCAATATTTTATCAATAAACATGATTTATGATATAATAATATAAAGTATCAATCAATAAAATCAACCTCACCTAATAGAATTAAAACTTAATCTTCTCTTTCTCTCAATGTGTGCAGCAGAAACAGTTTTGTAAAAGAATGGCAAGACATTTATCATTTTGTGTAATCACTTTGGCTAAATAGAACAGATAAACCATCCTTGTTTAGCTGGTATTTTAATCTCTGTCATACTTTAATTCATTTATACACTGTACTTTGGAGTTTGCTCTTAGTTATTTCCTTCTAATTTTTATTACTGCCAAAGAAAATACATTTGCAGACCTAAGGAAGGGATAAATGGATGATCATGAGCACCAAATTAAACATGTGTTAATCATGAGCACCAAATTAAACATGTGTTAATATATAACTCAACTGTGAAAGTTATTACAAGTTCAGAAAAATTCATTACTTTTAACACTTTTTTTCTTATTCAAGCAAAGGAATGCTTTTGAAAGATAACATGCAGTTTCCAACTCCAGTGTAAATATCAAACCAAAACCCGGAAAAAGAAAATTCAGAACTTCTAAATGAGCAGAAACCAACACATCTAAATAAGCTCTTTTGCTGCAGCGATAACAGCTTCTTTGGTGATACCAAACTCTTTGTATATTTTTCCTGCTGGAGCACTAGCTCCAAAATGATCGATGCCTATCGCTCTTCCCTTGCTTCCAACAATTTTCTCCCACCCAAATGTTGTCCCGGCCTCAATGCTAACTCTAGCCAAAACAGCAGCAGGCAGAACACTCTCCTTGTAGGATTCTGATTGCTCATCAAAAAGTTCCCATGAAACAAAGGAAACAACTCTAACAGCCTTCCCTTCCTTTCGTAGATCATCAGCAGCTTTGGCTGCAATTTCCAATTCAGAACCGGTTCCGATCAGAATGACATCAGGCTTGTTGCCTGTTGAGTTGTCTGAAATGATGTACCCACCCTTTTCAACTCCTTCGATAGATGATCCGGGAAGGTTGGGCAGCTTTTGCCGGGAGAGAGCAAGGATGGAGGGTCTCTTCCTGTTAAGCACAGCAACTTTGTATGCTCCAGCAGTTTCATTACCATCAGCGGGACGCAGCATCAAAATATTTGGCATTGCCCGGAAGCTTGCCAGGTGCTCTATAGGCTGGTGGGTTGGCCCATCCTCTCCAAGTCCTATTGAATCATGGGTCATTACATAAATAACCCCAGCCTGAGACAGGGCAGAAAGTCTTATGGCACCTCTCATGTAGTCAGTGAAAACAAAGAAAGTTGCACAATAAGGAATCAGTCCCGGGCTGTGAAGAGCAATGCCGTTGCAGATTGCCCCCATTCCATGTTCTCTAACACCAAATCTAATATTACGCTCTGCTGGAGTATTCTTTTGAAAGTCTCCAGACGTTTTCAGCAAGGTCATGTTGGAAGACGCAAGATCTGCACTACCTCCAAGCAGACCTGGAAGAACCTTAGCAAGGGCATTAAGGTTTTGCTGAGACAAATTTCTGGTGGCATCGGCTGGGATCTCTGGAGTGTATGTCTGAAATCAAATTGGGAAAAGGTCACTTATCAATATTCCAAGCACAATTATTTGGAGTCAGTTTTGTTATTGTGAAATTAAAATAACATTTTAAAGATTGTACTGCCATACAAACATTGAGTGAAGGATGTGATCAAATTTAAATAACAGGTTATCAAATCATGATACTCTCAGGCATCAGATTCATGACAAAGTTACGGTAGTACATAATCCAAACCATATAGAGTTACTCACTTCCACATAACTATAAAGACCAACCTAGAAAGTTACGAATTTTACTCACCGGAAGTGCTTTCTCCCAACCAGCAGGTAATTCACCACTGATAAGAGACTTCAGCTCTGCAGCTTCCTCCTTGTATTTCTTTTCATATTCTGCAAACTTAGCATTCCACTCAGCTTCAAGTGCAGCACCCTCAGGGATGTGGCGACTCCAATGCCTGTGGAAAGACAAACAACTCTAACTCAATATCACATAAATCTCAACAGTGTGACGGGAAACAAAGAAATCTCTAATCATATTATCCATACTTTTTGACATCCTCGGGCACGTGGAAAGGCTCATATGGCCATCCAAGGTTATTCCTAGTGGCATCTACTTCCTTGGCACCCAGTGCACTTCCATGCACACTGTATGAGTTGGCCTTGTTAGGAGAACCAAAACCAATGGTTGTTGTGACCTGTGAAATGCATAAAGTAAGACAAAATTAACCAACAACACAAAAGAAAAATGGTACACATAGTTTACCACTTTACTTTTACATCTATACCTTTCAGATTCTAAAGGAGTACCTATGGTCTCTTATTAAAAGAAATCAAGGTAATAATAGCATTACTTGAAAAGAATCATATCGACTAGTAAAGAATAAAATCTTAAAATATCAGTCCCAAAGGCATCAGATTCTGATTGTTATAATTACATGCCAGAAATCTAAGTACACACTGAAACTCTTAGTATACATTTTCCATGTTAAACTTACCTTGATCAATGTTGGTTTGTCTTTGACAGCTTTTGCTTCCTTAATGGCAGCACGGATATCATCATAGCCATTATTTCCATTCTTTACCCAAATAACATGCCATCCTAGTCCCTCAAAACGACTATCGACATTCTCAGTAAACGCAATCTCCGTGTTACCATCAATAGAAATGTGATTGTCATCATAAAATGCTATTAGCTTTCCCAGTCCCCAATGGCCAGCAAGTGAGCACGCCTCATTTGCAATTCCCTCCATTTGGCAACCATCACCCAGTATAGCATACCTGAAAAAGAAATATCACATTAGCAAAATGCTTTATGAACATAATTTAGTGAAGTGCATAAGATTCAGTTATTTTACGTGTAATGATCAACAATCTCGTTGTCAGGCTTGTTAAATCTCGCAGCCAAGTGCTTCTCCGCAAGAGCCAAACCAACAGCATTTGCAATACCCTGACCAAGAGGACCTGAACAAATATAAGAAAGATAAGTAACCAAAATATATGAAAAAACTTAACAAAAGTAACCTCAAAAAACATTTATGACATTCATATAAACCCAGAACATATCTAACCTGTTGTGACTTCAATCCCAGGCGTCTCAAAGTTCTCAGGGTGTCCTGGGGTCCGGCTCTCCCATTGGCGGAATTGCTTTAAATCTTCTTCCTAAAAATTAAACCCCCAAAACACAACTAGCTCACCTTAGCAAATACAAGTTACCACAAAATTATAAAAGCCAAAACTAACCTTAAAGAAATCAAACAAAAGGTCCTTGTGTGTTTTAAGTTCAACAGTGAGTATGTAAGAGAATCCCCACGGATGCAAAACACAACCATAAACATGGAAACAAACACAGCAACATACAATTGGAAGAAAAACATATATATCACCCGAACCCCAAAAAAATATTTGGGACGGTGTGCTCGTTTGAGATTAATTTTACCAAAACAGAGCTGTTAGAGGTTCAAATAAACATAATTATAATCTTACAGCTCTTGTTGGGTGAAAATAAAATATTTTTTTAAGCTTCACTTTTGAGCATTTAGATTATCTTATAATCAGATTATTTGATAATTTGAACCGAACACACTCTAAGTACAACTTATAACAAACCAATAACAACAATCAAGCCTCTTTCTACATGAATCAGAGGATGTACTAAACTGCTAATACCTTGTTGCAAATAATTCTAGATTCACATATAAAAACCCAAAACTAAAAAAAAATGCAGATTATTCAAACCAAATTTCCACATAATTATTGTCCTATTTAACCAAAAAAACATATTTTTCCAACAAAACAATGAAAACCCAGATAGAATTTCAATCTAAAACTGAAAAATTAAAAAACTTTATAACAGATCCAATAAAACAATAACTAACTAACTAACCTTAACGCTATCATATCCAGCAAGGTGAAGTAACGCATACTGAAGCATACATCCATGTCCAGCAGAAAGAACAAAACGATCACGGTTAAACCAATAAGGGTTCTTTGGATTATACCTCATCACTTCATCATATAGAACATGACCCATTGGTGCACACCCCATTGGTAAACCCGGGTGACCCGAGTTCGCTTTTTCAACAGCATCCACCGCAAGAAAACGGATCGTGTTCACCGATTTCTCCACAAGGGACAAATCCGCGGTGGGTTTGTTAAGGGTCTCAACGGCGGCGGAGGCTCTGATGGGAGTGATGCGGCGGTGGTGGAGGGTGGTGATGCGGCGGCGGGTGGTGGTGAGGTGGTGAGTTGGGAGGGAGAGATGGGTGGGGGAGAGAGAGGGAGATCGGTGGGAAGTGGGTTTGGTGAGGAGAGATTGGGAGAGAGAGAGGGAAGAAGAAGAAGACATGGTTGGTGAGAGAGAGAGAGAGAGAGAGAGAGAGTGAAGAATGTGATAGTTACCATTTTGGAGTGGGAGGGTTTGGTTTTTGTAGTGAAAAAGAAAGAGGAGATTGTTGAGGTTGACCAAAAGTTGATGAAAGTGATAATTGATTATTTTTTGTTGTTGTTGGAAAATTGATTAAAATATGTGGGTAATTGATAATTAATTAAGAGTTGGTGTTGGTGGCTTTTTCCTCCCAATGGGTAATTGAGTTTGAGTGATTATTTTTTTGCGTATATTATTCTATACTGAACACTTATTTTAATAGTGTTATTGTAAATCCGAATAAACGTCACCGAATAGAATTAGACATTTGATATTTTTTGGTGTGTATTTAAGGATTTAATAGAAGCTTATACTAATCAATGTTTTGTTCATAAATGAGTTTCAATTTTTTTTGTACTAATTGGGATATTCTCACACATTTGAGTAAAGAATAAATCTTTTTTTAGATGTGTGATTATTTCTCTTAACAAATATTGTTCCTAAAACTCGAATCATCATTGATATTGAAACTTTGAATGAGGTATAACTACTATTTTAGTGTATTTTGGATTTAACGGTGTCTTATACTACTACACCAATGTTTTTTCATTAACACTTTCAATTAGGTATAACTATTGTTTTGCTAAAAAAAATCCACAAACTAAATATTCAAGATTGTTGTATTTTTAGAAATTAGATGTCTTATTAAATTAAAAGAACATTCACTACCTAATTTACATAATTGATAATCTCTTGAATTATATATTATATTATATTTACTTGCCTTTATATTATTTCACCTTATAATTGATAATAGTGGAGCCCTGATCACCTCAATTCTTATATCTTACCAAATTTTACTATATACAAAATAATTATGGCACCTTTATTTTGGATTTTAGGAAAAAAAACTTATTTCTCTTCCTATAAAATTAAGTCAACATTACCTATGATTTTAGAATTTTATCCCAACTAGTTAATAAGAGATATAAGTGAAAGAAAGTGACTAGAATTATTATAGATATAGAAGGTAAACTAAAAAAATTCCTTTTATAAAATTAATATAAATAGATATATCAATTATAATTCTTAATTCATATCTCAAAATGTTGAAAAAGACATTTTAGTTCCTTGCACTTAGCAGCCTTTAATTTGTCTTTGGCACGTGGAATCACAAAGGACAACACAATCAACCCTTTATTTTAGGTGACCATTTATGGACCATCAACTCTGATTAGTTAAAAAAAATTATTTAAATTATAATTATAATTATTAAATATTTTTTTGACTAATTATATCTAACACATCGAATGACATAAAGTTTTTCTCCCTTATTTTAGCACCGAATTGCCTTGAACCTTTTGAAGACGCCGTTTCATTAATGGGAAAACGGAAACAAAACACTAAGCTCTGACATCATGGCTGAGTTTTGGCCTCTATTCATCATTAACTTTTATATCTAAATTATATTCCATATTATATCATAGTTATTTTTTTAGTATTACTAAATGTATTTTTTACTTTTTGGGTAATAAATTAATCCTTTTGATATATGTGACTGTTCCTTCTAATAGATGTTGCGTTTACGAATTGAACAATCAATCTTGGGATATAATGGAGTCTTACATTACTTCATTAGTGCAATATGTATTTGAATTGAATAGAAAATGATATAATTTAAATGGTGTTTTCAAATTAAAAAATATCTTGTTAACCCATGATCTAAAAGGACATTATGCTAGGCTTCAAACAAATTTATATACTTCACATTTGAAATTATAACTTCAATATTCTTATGATATTAAATCCATCATTTTTAATACAATTTTTTTATTTTTCAATTATTAATCATTGGAGGTTAACATTCTCCTAAGAGAAACAACTTTTTTTTAAAGAAATACTAGAAATGTAAAACGTATACTTTTTAAAATTAAAGAATATTCTTGAAAATTTTACTATTAAAAATTGTTTTATATATTTTACCAAAATAGTAAATATAGAAAGTAGCTTTTTAATCACTACATCCACACATAACTTATTTCTCAATATATTTTAAAAACCACAAAAACATTTTATTATAAAAACTAAGATAAATGATCCCTTATTCTTCACCCAAAAAAATGATCCTTTATTCCCTTTGAAGTTTGAACCAACCTATAATGCCTCACAATTCACCAAGTATATTTTCTAAGGGGGAAAGACCTTATATGAAAGTAATACAAAACATATAATACATGAAAATAAAAACAAAAAATAATGAAACAAAGTAACATCATATCATGCATGATCCATCATTAGTTTTCACTTCCTTACATGTATTCTTTTCAATATTCCAACTCAAACGTACCATTCTAGTGATGCTTTATGTGCACATTTATAACTGAATGATTCAAAGTCCACATTAGAAGATGGGACATGAAACATGCATCATATTTACATTTTTTATAATATATACAAAACCCACATGATTCAAAATTGTGAATTCAATGGGATTTCACTAATCAATATGTAAAAAAATTCAATATTGAATATATAACCAGCCCTTAAAATCACTACACTTCTAGGCTTACACAAAGTTGGTATTGTAGGAAAGCCTAAAAAAAGAAGCATGATGTATAATCTTGTTATGTCCTGGAATATGAAAAAGGAACAAACAATGGTGGGGGAAAGTAGAGTTTAAGGTTGTCTTCCTAATCAAAAATCTTACATCATCTTGATTCGTTTGCATGAAGTAGAATTTCGGATCCCCTTAGGTGTCACAGAATATTGTGCTGATGCTGATTTAAGCGAGGGGGACTTGTCGATAAATGCATGCCGGTCATTACCATTCCAGAATAAGATGATCCTGTTTGTGCATGAATGTGACCAACTATCACCTGTTCAGAATTGTTAAAACAAACCTTCAATAAAGAAATAAAATAACAACCTTTGACCAAGGGACAAAAAAAATATTGGTCATATAAGCTAAAAGTCCAAGTGAGAGATGTGAAAGGTGAAATAACACTTACCTAGAGCTAGGGTCAACTGAAATGAACCATCAATATGTTTGGTTGTTACTTGATTCAACAGAACAACCTTCCAGAAAAGCAAATTAATAATTGAAAGTTAAAAGGTTATGAAAGAAGACAATAGAGAAAGCAAAAGTGGTCTGAATATCAAGCAAAGGAAGTCTTCTGTAAAGAAAACTTATATCATCATGCTTCAAGTTCGTCAACTCAAATTACGGGAAAGTGATTTGTGTGCAATGAAAGATTTAAGTTCAATACAAAACACTTTTCTGGTAAGCAGAATAAATTGATTCTTACAGCCAAACAGAACTTGCTTGCAAGCTTCATCAACTTTAAAGCCATTGCACTAAGTAATCGAGTCCGGAGAGCCATATCATCAAAGTCTTGGCGGAAATGGAAAGTAACACTGTCGATAATGATGATCTTTACCTGGAATAGTGCATTCAAAAACATGATGGAATACTTACGATGTACTAAAACAATTGACTATAAGCAAAAGGAAAGAAAGCCAAAGCAAGAGTACTTCCATAGTCTACAATCCTAGAAAGTCTATAAATTGAAGGAATAAGGCAGCTAAATATCAAGAATCATCTTAAAGACCTTAGCTAAAACAATATTGATTCAATCAATGAAATGCTAAACGTACATCTTTATGCTCTGTGATGAATTTGTCTAAGTAGTTCACCAAAGCAATTTGCTCAGTGTAGCTGCAAACTCGAAAGTAGAATATATTTTCAAGGATATTATTAGGGTGCATTTTGACTTCACTAGCTTGAAAGTCCTTGCGAAAGTGGTTGCTATATTCTGACATGTCTTCTATGCATGCTTCAGCAATTTGTAAAACACGTTCAACCATAAAGCTTCCTTCAGTGTCTGAGTATTATTACACAGGATCAAGAAATGCAATCAATGACATTATCAAATGCTGAATGAGCGTTAGAAACTAATTAAAGCTCTTACCAATGTATATTGCCTTCCCACCTAAGCCACCATATTCTGGTGGAATCTGAACATTTACTGCAAGTTGAATCCTGCAAAAGTAAACACACTTTACTACTATGTATAACCAAAATGGTTCACAATTTAGGATGCGAAGAAACAAGAACAACATGGTAGGGGAAATTGGGACGACAAAGCATACCCAATTTGTGTTTTACCAATGCCGGGAACTCCGCCTACAAAGAATCATATTGTAAACCAGACAAGGGAAGAAAGATAGAATAAATCTGCTGAGTAGTCATGCTCAAAGACACGTTGAGTAATGTATACTTAATTGGAAGTCATGATTATGGGTTTCATAATAATTAATATTTAGAGAAACCAAAACAGTCACTAACCTATTTCAGTGACTTCTTTGCAATTAATCCCTCCACAAAGAATGTTATCCAGATCAACACAAGATGTGGTAATGTGAAGAGAAAACTTTTCTTCGTTGAGCATAGCCCAAGCAGTTTGACCACCTGAGTGACACATGATTGTTCCATATGGTTGATGAGATCATGCTCTTTAGAACATAATGGAATGAATTCAATTCACATGATACTAAAAGAATGCAAAAACATACATATTTCAATGGCAAGAAAAGGTCACATGTGAGGTAACCAACGAGACATTGGTCCAGTTATGTAAGGTCTCACTAGATTCTTAGGTATTTTACTAGGCCAAAGGTCAAAGATTCGGTTCCTGAGAGCCACACTTGTTGGGAGAGGCAGTCACGCACTCAACCCTCTTCCATAAGGTAAGGGGATAATACACTTGGTTATACCAAAAAAAGAACTTATTGCTACATATGAGGTAACCAAAGCACTTATTGCCAAACAAATAGAAGTCTGTTAACTTTCTCAATGTACATAGGCTCTTGGTACCTGCATGGCTCACTCCTATCAGTAATCTTCACATACTCAAAAGGGGATACTTTTGGGAAAGCAATGATGGGTAAACTACAATTATTTGGCAATGGTAGCAGCTTTAATTTTCATGTGCATAATGCAACCCAAGAATACACACAGCTGAAAGGAGCTTTTCTATCCTTAATCTCTCTGAAACATTTACCTTTTGACCAAATACATTGTAGTTCTTATCACTTCACCCAAAAAAAGATCCATATCCAAAAGTCAATTCGTACCCCGGCCTATTTAAGGGGAAAAGCTCTCCCGACACCTATTACCATTTTTTATAGACAAATGTTAATATGTTAATATTTGTGGTAGGTGAACTCGAACCCTCAACCTCTTTATCACTCCATTCCTTAAACCCTTTACCATAATCATCTTATCATCTTATGACTCCTGACACCAATTATCACTTACAAGACTCGACAACAAGTCCTTAGGAAGTTGGTACATTGTGGCCTTTTAAACGAACATGTACAATTTATATACACATAAAAAAAACAATCTAAAAATAGTGATCACTATTCACTAGCTAAAAGAAATTTGAAATGAAAAATTGAAAACAAAACTACATACACATCAAAGAATCAACACATACCATTAACAACAGTGGTGGTGTGAGTCCCAGTTGATAGGTCCAAAGTACTAGTTTTGGAAGCACATTTCATAATTTCAGAAGCTTCATCTTCAGAAACTTGTAAATCTGTTCAAATGAGGAAATGGGTATGTGATAAAAATTGAAAAAATAATTTTTTTAAACATATAAAGTTGTAGAGAAGGAAAATGAAAGGTTATATAGAAATGATGAAACCTCGAGCAAGGTCGGCGAGTGAGGCGCGTGAAATGGAAAGAAGAGTGGTGTAGCCAGTTGACAAGAGTTTTCCTCTCTTTGAAGCAGAGATTGGGAGCATCCCTACCTCCATTGATTTCACTCTCTCAGTCCCTCTCACTGTTCACTATTTTCCTTCTATCTTCTTTTTCTGCCATATAATTAGAAAATAGAAAAACTATCAAGGTTTAAAAATAGAGAAAAAAATGTCACATTGAAATCATATTTTTTGGGTACATACGTTGTAATCATATTTATACACTTAAAAATAATATATAAACATTGTATTAAACTATACCAACTCTGGTATTTTTTTCGTCTCACAGATATCTTCGCACTTGAGACAATTTTTTTTTCATCCACAAGACTCAAACCCGAAACTTGCTTAAAGAGAATAAAAAATATATCACTTGAACCAACATCTGTTGATACCAACTCTCATATTTAGTATAAGGGAATGGAGTATCTCCTTGTGTGAGGAGATAAGTTATCTCCTCCTGCCAGTGAAATCATGACATGTTTCATGTTTCATCATTTTCAATAAAAATATTTTAAAAAATAAACAAAATAACACACATGTCAAATTTTTATTGGCTAGAGGAGATAAGTTATCTCCTTATATAAGAAGATACATTATTCTCTTAGTATAATTACATATTTCACAATGTTTTAAAAAATAAACAAAATAGCACACATGTCACATTTTTATTGGCTAGAGGAGATAAGTTATCTCCTTATATAAGGAGATACATTATTCTCTTAGTATAATTACATATTTCACAATGTTAGTTTAGAACAAAATTAAAATGTACAAAAAAAAAACTATGTTTGTTTATCTCTATGCAACCAAATTTTCATAAAATATTAGGTTTCGTTTTGACATTTTTTAATTAGGTTGAACATAAATAGGTAATAGAACATATAATTTTCGTTCCTTATTTTACATATGCACAAATAATCTCTAATCCATAAATACAGTATGGGGATACCCTATAGGAATGTGAGTACAATGCTTTTAAAATGAAAGATAATTAGTGTAATTAGGCTAAAACTTCTTGTCAAGTGTATTTACTCAAAATATTAGTAGTGTCCACTTTAAAAATCATAAATAAATTATACATCACAAAAGTTGATCAGAATAATATTAAACTGCAAATATGAGACAAAATAAAACTTACGTACCTCGTGTAAAAAAAATTATATACCTCCTTACTGGTGACTGCTCATTTATACTAAATAATAAAAACTTACTTATAATAAATTATAAGGTTTTTCAAAGATTAATTTTAGATCTTTACATAAAATATTTGTTTTTTTTTTGCTATGAAAATAAAATATGTAATTCAAAATTTTATAAATAAATTGTATAAAGTATAAGTATTTTATTTTGAGATGGTAGGATGATTATATTTGGAAAAAAAATCTCATTTACAAATTTAATACAATTTTGTTCAGAAAATTTTTCATATAACAATAATTGAAGTCTTTGTATCTATACTGAGCTTCTCAAGTGAGGTATAGATGAATAAAGAAAAAATTGTATATATTATTAATTTGTAAGTATATTATTGGTTATGTTTTGTATACATATATCTAATTACATTATTATTGGTTATATTTTGGCAGCTGGACATAAGAAAAAAGTTTGCATACATTGTCTAAAATTAAATGTGAGGGATGTCCTAACCTAAAATGTCATAAGATCAAAGAAATGTATACTAAGTTCTTTGATTACAAGTAAACTAGCATTTTGCAGAGTTAAGCATCGTACTTGAGGAGTCATCTTGAGTGCATAAAGTCCATTAGAAGCTTTAGCATGTCTAGTCATCCTCAAGTTAATCATATCTTGGATTAAACAATGTGAAGCATCAAAGGTTAAACTGCAATTAAGAGATTTAACAAGTTTGTTACAAGAAACAAAGTTGTACTTGAAGTTTGACACAATTAGAACATTATATAAAATCAATTTAGCACATAGCTTAATAGTGCCACAATGTTTAGCAATCGTAGTTGATCCATTTGACAGCCTTATAGTAATAGGCTTAATAGGCCTAAAATTGATGAAATTGAAGGCATGTGGACTTACATGGTCACTAGCCCAATATCTAGGATCCAGGGCTGGTTTTTACCTGAAATATGATGATTGTCATCCCCATCAGTGGAGCTATCTATGGTGGTCAAGCTTAATTGATTCACAGTGTGTGTAAGTGGTGAGGTCCCAATATGTTGGAGTATGAATGTGAGCTGAGCATATTGTCGTTTAGCCCTTTCAGGAAGCATATGACATACTCGGTTTATTTGTAGTTTTTTACATTTTGCATCAGGTCACATCCACATTGCACTTCACATTTGCAATGAGGTGTTGGCCTTAGGGATTCCAACTCATCTCATAGAGTTTTCAAAGCAATAAAATATTCACTTATGTCTCTTTCACCTTGTCTTATTGAGTGGATTTCTTGTAAGAGGTCAGAGAATCTAAAGTAGTCCCTTTTGGTGAACCTTTCTTTCAAGTCTTGCCACAAATCATGAGCATTATCTATGTAAATTGTGCTTTGGACAATTTGAGGGGAAAGGGACGACCTTGTAATCCAAGAAACAACCATGTTGTTGTATCTTTCCCAAATGTCATACCCATGATCATTAAACTTAGGGACAACAATGGAGCCATCAACAAATTTGATCTTATTCTTGGATGAAAGAGCTCTTCTCATAGCTTTGCTCCAAGAATGACAATTCATTTCTTCAAGAGGAGGGGATACAAGAACAATCCTTGGACTTTCTCCAAGGTGCAGATAGTAGAGGCTAGAGGGATTTTGAGAATCACCTCTTAAAAGTAATGTTCCTTGATTTTCTAATTTATTGTTAGCCATTTGAAGTTGCTTTGTACAAGATGATGAATTTGTTGGCTGCAAGGATGTTGAGAAAGAGCACAACAATACCTCTGAAAGAGTTTTGATATTTTTGTGAAGAAGAAGAGTATGAGTGGAAGATTTTCTTGATTGCTAGCTCTTGATACCATATAAAAAATTTCAATGAATAATACTTCTTCCTCTTTCTTATTAACAATGGAAGCCAAAGACTTAATATATATACAAGACTTTGGATAACCAAATCCTAACTAACTAACTGGCCATATAATCGATTATTATCGAATATAAAACTGAATTTGGATAACTAGATGCTAACTAACTAACACAACCAACCAGATAATCAATTATCAAATGAATAATCGATAATCGAATACAAAAAGAAACAGGTCAACAAAACACAACAAACTTTCCATCAAATCAATTATTGTATATTGGACTTTGAGATTTCAGCAATAACGGAAGTTAGCATAGCAACATAATCTGCAATAATGTATGTGCTTCGTTATTGTATTAAGGTGTTGTTTGAGAATATTTATGAATGACACAACATCGCTTATCTACTAATGCGCTATTATAGATATGCAATACAACGTCGTAAGAATAAGCATTGTTAATAATGCCTATAAAATGTGTTGTTTATGTGTAACATATATGACAGCGCTTTGTGTACAATGCGTTATTGTATGTATGCAAATATGACAACGCTTTTTCTGTGATGCGTTGTTGTATATATGCAATACAACAACGTATTAAAAGCGTTGTTAATGGTGACAATATACTACTGCGGTCAAACAGAAAGTGCAAGGAAGTGTTGTTATACATCTAAAATACGCGTTGTTGAACTACAACTCTGACATAGTCTTACTTATTTTCGGAGACCATTTAATTCCACAACCATTCCATAATCATAGAGTCTTCTTAGTCCCATGATTTGAACTTGATATTCTTTTCATAAGGGGCATCATCATTCAAATGATTGACCTTTCTTTTTTCTTTTAAGATAGACTCAATTAGTTGAGACAATTTGAGATAATTCTTTCCATCTAATTGATAACATAATGAACATTATGCAATTCTCAAACATTCCAGGACTTAATTTCCCCAGTTTCAAGAACAAGATTCACAATCTTAACCATCACAATTTCCAGAACAAGGAGGGAAAAAGTATGAAGCAATGAAGGCTACAATAAGGATCCAAGTTGCATAGCAATGAAGACTAACTCTCAGGGTTAGGTTACACGGTGAAAGACTCCCAAGGATCAAGAGGGGTTTAAGATCATCTCATGTTTAGGTCAATAATATAATCATGTTATATAAATATTATCCGAACCAAAAGTATAAAGACAATGTTGGAAAACTAAAAAACTTAATCTTGTTTTATTAAATGTATAACTTTTCAAGGTTAAGTTTACAATATTTGGGCAATGTATAGCAAAGCCCAAATAAAAATATCAAATTTAATATTTTGTTTTGGTTTAGGTTAACGACTAAAGACAATATTTAATGAATATAAAGGAATTAAATCAATCTTAGAAAAACAAGTCTAATACTTCTCGAAACGTGAAAAAAAAACATATTTCAGTAACACTTGTTAACATTTTTATGAACAAATTTGATATTGAAAATCTAAAATATTGTTTGTTTAAAAATAATCAAAATGTTTAATTTATTATTTTGGGCTTTAAACTCTTAATCATTACTTTCCATTTTACAAGTTCAATGAAATTATAAAACTAATAAATTTGCACGAAAAAATTGATAATCATTATTGTAAATAAAATATGAGAAGGTAGTACCAAATGACAATATAAGAATTTTATGTATCATCAACCTATTATTTACTATACATTTTTAATTAAACTCAAAATATTTATTATTGAGAGTTTTTTACACTCTATTATTTTTAGTTACTAAAGTTGTTAAGCCATGATAACCCTAAAGAAGGGATCACCGCGTGATGCTCCCAATCAAAACAAGTCAAAGCATTTTTGTTTTAGGTGTGGAACTTGAGAACAAGTTTTGTGGCTTCTCTAAGCACACAAATCTCTATATTTCATCATAAGCCGAAGTTATAGCTCACAAGTGCAAATGACCTATACATTTAAAATCCATCATTTAAAATTTGGTCAAACGTTTTCTCCACACACTACTAATATTAATCCATGTTTAAGTTTTTGTTATATCAATGAAGATTGCAATCTACCACAAATGTTGAATCCTCAAGTTTCTATTCCAAGTTAGTTGGAAATGATAAGGAGATGTTTGGAGAAAAAAATTCAAGCATTAAGGAAACTTGCTGTGATATGAACACAAGGAGTCCATCATATTAGATTATATTATTTCCATCAGAATTCACAAAATACCTACTTTAATTTAAATCACTTAATATATATAATCAACCGGCTCTTTCATAGACCAATAGTAGAGCGACACTTGTTGAAAAGGGCAGACACGAAACCCGAAAGAGATTAGTTCATTATCCACAAAGCGTTGGTCTATAAAGCCCCCCGAGATTACCAAAACGTCAATGGTTCAATTACTGGGAGTGACATTTGTTGGAAGGGGCAGTCACATACCCCAAAAGAAGATTAGTTCCTTACCTAAATGATGAGAAAATCCCATTGGTAGTACAAAAAAATGGCTCTTCGATAATGGAACCATTAACCATGAATCAATACCTTCGATGTTCGACTTTTAAAACAATGGCCCAAGCAAGCCTTTCTCTACCCCCAACCATTTTTGTTGAAATGTGCACAATTTTGTAAAAAATTCTATAACATGTGGCATTTGTATGTAGAAAGTTCCAGCCAGATATATTTTGCATTGTCTGGAAACTTAACAAACCATTAGAGAAGTTGAAGGTGTTGATATTGAGTACATATATAGAGGCAACTAGAATCAATTATACATGTGTAAAATGAAGAAAGTTATACCATGTATGCATATTTATGTCCTTTCAAACCACCAAAATACTCATACTATTATTATATATCCAATCTATGATCTACTCCTATCATGTTGAACTGTTATTTCCATCAACCACTAAAACCAACAAGTAAAATCAGAGTTACATCATATCATATATTGGGTATACTCATTCAACTACTGTTCCATACATGTAGTCTAATAACAACACCCTATTATTCTAAAGAATCTTCTACCAATACTAAACTACTTCTAAAGTTTTCTAGAGACATGGCAGACTCAACCCAACTATCATCTATATTTGTCTAAGTTCTTTAGACATGTGACATATGAGACTCAATCTTAGATAAGGAACACAAGCCCATGTAATGACTAAAGATGGAAGACATGTGGACTCTCACGCTATGCTTGAATACAAGCCTAAGAAAAAGATTTGAGGTACAATATAGAGTTCCTATCATAAGTCTCGAACAAGACCGGCATGAAGATCAACACATAACACAAGAGGTAGCAAGATTCTCGATCAGAAGTCCTCTAACAAGGCCCAGAAGGAGACTTGTAACTACTTCAAATATAGATTATAGAATATTGTAGAAGTTCTAACTTGGAATTCAACAATATCATTTGGGCGTAATACAGGAGGGAGAGAGGGCGAGAACATCCTACAAAGAATTCTAAGACAGTTTTAGAAAATTGTATCTAGTAGATATTAAAATTTCCACCATTTTTCTAGAGAATTCTATATGCACATGGCAAGGAAAATAAAATCTAGCTTGTATGTAGAGAGTCATAGCAAGCTAAATATAACTTGTATCATTTAGAAACTTCATGAAACATTTAGAGGAGTTGGAGACGATGATCTTGAGCCTATAAAATACCAAAATACTCCTCTAATTACTATCTATCCAATATAAGATACTTTAATCTATAATCTATTTCCTCTCATGTTCAACTATCATTTAGATCATCTACTAAAACGCAACACAATTGCTATTCCACTCTAATGTGGTTTGTTACTGCTATTAGTCTATTACCCTCAATCCACTCTAACATTCTTGCTGCCACAGTCTCTATTAGAGCTTCTTCTAACCACCATACTGTAAATAAAACTTCATTTGGAGCAACGGGGTCATATTCCTCTTCTGAATGTAAAAAAAATGCATTTAAGTGTTTCTAAATAAGCATGGAAGAACAGGACAACAATAATGTAATTTTCAATGAAAGTGATGATTATAATAATACTGAACTGAACCAACCTTAGCATGATTGATGATTTGAGAATGTGACAAGAAAGTTTTGAGCAAAGCTATCAGAATTAAGTGTGATGCTAAAAACAAAGGAGTTTTTTCTACTACCTTTTACATCTCACTTATTTGGGTTAGTTTTGCTCTAATCTTCTGTGCAATCCTCCCAAACCATAAATTATGCAGAGGGTGATTCAATTGTTGTCATTATCATCACTATCTGCAAGGAAAATTACAACTTTGTCAATTGTGGTCCTATTGTATTTATTTAGAAAATAGAAATGCATTAGAATTAAAAAAATGGAATATGATCTTGTTATAAATGAACCTTTATTTTTATTGATAAAACTAATTGGGAAAATTTGAGTTACCGCGTTTGAAAATAAGGATAACCATAATATTTCTTATAATCGTTGCAACTTGCAAGGAAAATTAATGAAATAAACTCGAATTTTTTGCCAAAATGCATGAGAGTATAAGCTGTAAGATATAGGTCCATGGAGTTTAGTTCCTCTCTGGTATTGGAGAGTCCAATACTAAAATATGAGAAGAAAGAAACTTTTTTTATTGAAAAAATAACTTAAAATCATGATCGTTAAAGATTAATGTTTGCCATGTATCATAATCCACATCCAACACTAGTTTCTCCGATACCGGATAGCTTAGAGCTGGATGGGGATTGTGGTACGCAACAAAAATTAATATTTAAACGGTCATGATTTTAAGTTATTTTTTTAATAAAAATTTATAAAATTCTCTTTCTCCTCATATTCCAGTACTAAACTCTCTAATACCGGAGATGAGCTAAACTCTACTAAATGGTGGACCAACTGAACCTCAACTCAATTGTTGCAGCTCAATTCGCGGTTTTCTCTTTGCAACCTTCTTTTTTTTTCTTTTCAAACCAACACACTTCTAGAAACATGTTTCCCGGAGTTGTCCATGTTTGAAAAGAAAAAAACAAAGGTGCATAACTCACCTCCCAAGTTGGTTTAGTTAAGTACAACAAGAACAAACTGACTCTAGTAAGAAAAATAGATCAAACGAAAGATGATTTGTTTAGAAGCGATAGAGGAAGTTCAACAAAATATTGAGGAAACCATTAAAAAGGAACTTGCTTAAAATGGTTTTGATGAAATTTTAATTTTTGATAGCAATAAATGGTGTCATTGATCCATATTGCTGAACCTACAAAGTGATGTAAAGATCGGCTGTTGAATTTATGCATTTAGAAAGCCAGGACAATTGCAAAACATTCATGTTGCCGAAACAAGATATCCCAGAAACATAGATTAATTAATTACCATCTCATTCAGCACTAATTGTTGTTATTGCTGCCTCTCCAGGATGAAAATAAAGGAACTTGAGCAAGCAAGTAGCTAACGAACCCAGACACAGATTGGTCCGCTGTGTCATCTACTTCAGTATCAAATTCTCGCCAGAACTTTATGACATGGAGACTTTCTTCCTCTGTTGATCTTTGAATGACAATCTTAGATGCATATCCTTTGTTTCTCATTTGACGACAAATCTCAGAAGGATTGTTTGCTGTGAGGGTGACCATGTACAACCATCCCTTTTCTGACAAAAGATGGTCTGCAACAGGCAAAATCCTATCTATAACACTCCGGCCGTTCTCCCCACCAGCCCAAGAAGAGGTAATACCTTCAGCGCCGACTTCATCTTCAGGGGTAGGCACATAAGGAGGATTCACAACCATAACATCAACCAAACCTGCTAGACGTTTCTCCAGTCCTGATGCAATATCTGTTATTATCAACTCTGCATCAACCCCATGTGCTTTAAGTGTCTCACTGGTTACCTTCACTGCATATGGGTTGATATCAGTTGCAATATAGTTACTGACACAACCTTCCTGTCCAAGGGTAAGAGCCAGAGAAGTGATAACATAGCCACTACCACAACCTATCTCCATACACAATTTCGGACGATGCTCCAGCAGGTTAGTGCGATCTGCTAGAAGAGCATCAACCAGTGCAAAAGAATCATCACATGGTTCATAAACCTCCTCATGTGAACTCACAAGGCGAATTTGGGCAGTTCTAGGCAGTTGCATGTGTGAAGCCTATCATTAAACAAATAGCATTCAGTGAACATTGATGGTTAAATTTAATTCACACATAAAAGGGGGAGCCGGGAAGTTAGCCGTACCATTTTACCGTTGCTCACTATGGTAGTAATAAGGAAGCAACTTTTATTGACTCCACTTCGGAATTGGTCTGGTCAATGTCAATGCAAAATTGGCAATGACAGCTTCCTCCCAACTCCTGAGCCCAAGACTGCAGAAAAAATCAGCTGTTACTAATATAAAAAAAGTAATATATAGCAGCAGGAAAAAACAGCATTTCAATTAAAATACGTAAATATCAACACGGGAAAGAGAGAAAAAGGCGGACTAGTGCACGAGGCTCCCACTTAGTAGGTATGGGGAGGATAGATGTACGCAGTCTTACTCTCACAAGCGGAGAGATTGTTTCCAGGATTTGAGCCCATGACCTATTGGTCACTAAGTAACAACCTTAATTTTCCGCAAAGCTCACCCTCTTTTCTAATATAAATAACTAAGTAAATACGAATCATGTCTTGAAAGTAAAATGCAATATCAGCTCAACAGGCAAAACAAATAAGGAAGTGTCAACATGATTTCTATAAATGTTTAATCTTTAGGCCAGGTTCATTCTGTGTATTGATAAGAAAAAAAGAAATGATTTCAAATGCAATAAAGATCAAGATCCATATTAGCAGTATATAAGAGGAGGGAGCTTTTTATACTTAAAATTTCTTTAACTTGACCACTTCTTCCAGACAAGTATAGAATCAAGTCTCAAAGTCATTTACCATGGGAGTCCAATCGTAAACCTATGCAAATATCTCCAAAATGCACCGGGCGGCATTAAATCCTCGCAGGGATCACATAGGCAATTTATCGTTACCATAGTTGTTCCCGTTCTGTAACACAACATTAACATATGACAGGAAGGGTCTTGTTTGCTATAAAGGTTGACACTCAAATTCAGGTCATTGCTCAGGTAAACACTTTAAGAGGAGTATAATGATTGTTAAGTTTTTCTCATGGAGTATTATTAAAAACTAGTCTTCAAGAATCTTATCAAGAAATCAAACCCAAATCAACTACTGACCATGTTAAAGCTTTGTAATGGTAACAGATGACAGATTCACAACAAACTTGCAGGTCCCAACCATGGCATAAATACGAGAAGCACGACTTCACGAGGACAAAAACTAATGACGAGTGCAAGTGATATTTCCAAATTTCATATATGTTTTATAATAATCTGTCTTCATTAAAATTAGAGTTCTTAATGAAAGGATAGGGTTACAAACTACTGTGCAACTTTCAATACTGGGAGAGAATGATCCCAATGTATTCATAAAGACACAAACACAGTCCCATTTATCTCATCCTTAAAAAGTATAGAAATTTAGTCACATCTATCTCATATTCTCATCTTCCTAGAAATAGCCTCTCGGCACGGAACTAAGGTTGCATACATATATACTCCCAAAACCCTACTAAGTGAGAGTCTCGTGTACTTAACCGACAACTTTATAAATTGTCTCTAACCCAGTCTTTCATGAACGGACCGAGCACATAAAACTCGAATATCATTATATTCGCCACAAGGTTATTGTCGGGGAGATCAGTAATTGAATTATATGTGATGTGAGGCAATAATAGATGAAGTAATATAAATAATAAGAGTGGAAAAGAATAAAGAATAAAGAATAAAAAGATGAATGAAAAGGGGATAGAAAGTAAAATTGATGAAGGTGAGAGTAAAGAAGAGGAGCTTACCGGTGAAGGAAGAAAGATGAGTTATCTGGAATAGGGAAACAATTCTTCTTCGTCAAAAGTCGCATACAATCTCACACCTCAAACATCACAAGCCATTATTCCATTATTATTCAACTTTTTTTCCATGTTCCTTATAATAACATATTTTTTATTTTATGTTGATTTTTGAAGATGGATAAAATCCAATTTTAGATTCTCAACTCAAACTTTACAAATGTATGTTATTTGTAAAGTTAGTATATATTATATGAGAATAATGTATTTCCTGATTTAAGAAGATAATTTACTTCCTTTAGTTAGTAAAAATGTGATATATGTGTTATTTTGTTTATTTTTAAAAATATTTTTATAAAAAATGATGAAACATGACACATGTCATGTCATGTCATGATTTTACTGGTAGGAGGAGATAACTTATCTCCTTATACCAGGAAATACTACATTCCCATATTATATTAATATTAAAAATTAATAAAAATGTTATAAATATTTTTATTTAAATTATTTGTTAAAATAAAAGTAAAAATGTTTGATTCTCCATAATAATAATTTAATAAAAATTAAATCATTTCATATAAATCTTGTAATTTTAAATGAAAATTAATTGATAATATCAAAATTTGATAAATGTTAGTCGGTTTTGACTTATACCTAGAAGAGGATTGATTCACCGTTTTTCTTGTTGAATAAAGATGGCAAAATTGGTCGTCCGACCTATTTAGCCCGCGCTTGTAAATGCCCGTAAAATTTAAGCGGATGCGTGCATGTCCGTATTGGTTAGTGGACAAAATTCAATGCTTTGTCCGTTTTAAAACGGGCTAACGGGCTTGTGGGCGGCCCCTGAGGCATTGTTGAATAATTAAAAAAAATAAAAATTCATATAATAAATGAAATTAAATTAAATAAAATAGTTGAAGATAAAAAATTAACAAAATTTTCGATACTTTATATGAAGTTTAACAAATCACATTAGATTACAATATTTTCAGGGATTAAAAATTACATTACATCATAATTTATTTAAAATTTTATTACTTTTCCTTAAATTATGTTTATGTGCCGCCCGCGGGCCACTCGCTTGCCCAACGGAAATGCCCACAAACGTGGCGGGCAAAACGGGCCGGGCGAAACGGGCAAATAGACAAAATTTATATGCCCTACCCACACAAAAATACGAACTATGCGTATGCGCCCGCGGACAATGTTCTTTTTGTCATCTCTATTATTGAACATATAGGTATGGTAAGATTTTTATAACTCTAGCTACAAAACATCTCAATAAATTTATAGAATGGATTTGAATTTAAAAAGTATTGAAAAAACAAAGTTGGTGACTATTTAAAAGCATAATAGTTAAAAGTACTGATTCGAAAACACAAAAAAAAAGAGTAAAGGGCCAATTTAAAATTTAAAAAACCTATGTGACCAACTTGTAAACAAAAAATACTTAGAAGACTAATCTCATAATTTTATTTTAGTGCCTACGGTGTACTTTTTTTCAATAAAAACTCATAAAAAATGTGTGTGTAACTCACTATGGTTTTTACTTGGTCATTGCTTGCTATTGTTCATGAAAATTAAACTTTAATTACCTTAAAAAGGTTTAATTAACACTTTTGTTTGGTTTGCTATAGGTATCCTCTCACTGGAGGCAATCCTATCCAAACCAGGATCATCCACAGGTACGTGGAACTAACTTTCTCAGCGGATATTAATTTCATCTACAAGACTCGATCCCGAGACTTTGCTTAAGGGGAATCAAACGCATACTACTTGAACCAACACCCGTTGATGTTTAATTAACACTTGATATAAACAATTATATTTTTTATATTTGATAATTACGAAGGAAAAAACGAACTATAAAACATTCCCAAAAATATGGTTGATTTTCTTAAAATATCATTGATTACAAAAATTAGATGTGATGAATAATAGCATGAAGGTTATTTTACACTAAATTGACATTCCAATGTAACCAAAATTCTCATCTAAAAAAGTTAGAATTTAAAATTGTCACTTCTTTCACAAAATAGCATTATATTTTCTAACATTTTTTTCTTGCAAATCTGCTACCAAATATGGACATTGAAAATTCTCATATTCTTCACAAACTAACGTATATGAGATTATTACTTTCCTATAGACATATTTTTCAAATCTCATACCAAAGATGGAAATCTAAGATTTTAATGTATATATGTTACATCCCATATATAAACTCAGCTCGTTTGTTGCTACTAGATTTACATAAGCCAAAAAATAATTCAAATATAGATGTAGCTTTTCCTTTTTTGTGACAAAAGATGTAAAATTATGGTATAATAACTTTAATCAATGTTCATCTCATCCCACTCCACTCTAAATGTCACTTCTTCTACTAGCCACATTTATAGTGTTTGTCCCAGAAGTGGCATTACTTCGCTGGATTTTGTTGTCAACTTCTTGATGGAGTCAGATATTCTGTCTAAGTTTATATTACTCCATGTACCATTTGTTTCTCATTGACCAGAAAAGTAAAACAAGAATTAAAAATACATTAATTTATATTTTCTGACCAATGATAATGCAAGGGTACATGAAGTGGAACACATCTTGGGACAGAAAATGGGTTACGCTACTTTCCCCAGCAAAGAAGAAAAATTTGACACTTTTTTTGTAATATTGGAAACATATGTCACAGCTGAAGACTTCATTTCAGCAATCACTATCAGAGAATGGTACAAAAAAGTTGCTTCCTTGCAGAGCTTCATGAAGAGGTCAAAGCAACAAGGAAGTTCATGCAGTGTCACTGTTGAATTGATGCTTGAATTATAGAAGTAAGAGAAGGATGAACACGAGCCCTTTTCATGGAGCGCGCTTCGCTTTTTCCTTCAGCGTATTCTTCCCCCAGCGGCCACCTTGGACGTAAATCATACTGAAATGAATTACAGTTCATGTTAAAATTTTATTGACTGATGAAACACAAGTATAACATGTGATTACAGATGAAATCATGTGTTGTGGGCTTCAAATTTGAAGAGTCCAAATTAGGCGTGACCAAGTTTTCAGCAATGGGATGAAGTACTTATTACTGAACCATATAGAGTTTTACATTATTAACACCATCAAGGTTCATAAACCAAAGGCTGGAAAATAACTAAAAAAGAACAGGAAAAACATCTTCAGTTGAATAACACAAATATTTTCTATAACCTGAGTTATAACTGATCTTGGAGATAGTGTAAAAAGCATTAACCATTTGTTCTTATTAACATTTATTCACTAAATCCATCTACGGAGTAATAATAGGAAAGCAAATTCAGCATAGGAAAATGTGCTCTAATAGTCAAGGTTCAGAAAACACACCACCATGTCTTCTGGTTCTTCTGCAGGAGGAGGAGGGTCGTATCTTCCCATGCGGAAGTGCTCAATACCAGTCCAAGCAACCATTACACCTATTCAGTTCAAAAGCAAGCTATTAAGAAATCACCAGATTTCTTTTAAAATAAATTAGAAGCAATGACCAGCTTTTTTGCATACACTCCCCATACCCAATTAGGTGGGAGCCTCGTACATTGGGCCGCCCTTTTTTAAGAAAAGAACAGCTTTAACAAAACAAAAACAATCTTTTCTATAAAAAATACCATCCTAGTTTGCTTTTTGAATACAGTGGATACAGAAGATATTGTTGAACAAAATAAAAAACTGTTAGAGAACAGATATTAGATTGATCTATAAAAAGAGAGCACCAGGATTGAGGAATGGACAGTATCTTTTTTTTCTTCTTCGTATGATCCTTAGGAACAGTACCAAAGAAAATGAAGTAAAAGTTAAACCAATGATAAAAAAAGAGTATTAGACTTCATCTATACAAGAAAATCTTGTCAACTTCCTTCCATAAGAGTAAACGAATTTCAGAATCATACAAGTTAGATCGGCACCTCTTTATTGCTCTCAAGTCTCAATGCCAAATATGAATTCTCAGTAGTGCAGGTTTATAAATCTTTAAGCTCCAATCCCTTAGCACATTAAGATGATAATCCTCTGCTTAATCATGTGTAAAACTGTCAACAACTTTAAATTTAGCTGTAATTTTTTAAGTATTTCAAAGGTCAAAATAAATAAATCCTACTCTCATGGACAAACTTCTTTACCCAAAAGTCCATAACTGTCCGGAAAGATGAAAACCATTCCCTATTTTGCACTGCATGACTGATATGTGTGTCAATGTAGCAAATGTTGCTAATTTAGCACTACTCAAACCATATGATAAGCCAACTATGAAAGGAAGCAAATGCGTCAACCTAGCATTATATTTTGATCCACGTCTAGAAGATTGGACAAAGTTTACGCATAACACAGCCCTTCCTTTTTCTATTAGAACCAGCGGAAAGGAAGGCATGGTGTGCAAGAGATTTGGTCTATGTCTCAGAACAGAAATATATTTGAAGTTAATTCAATGATTAGTTAAGCCCTTAAGTATCGGTCTGAGGGCATTTATAGCCCTCTTACCAAAAAAAAGTCAAACACAACTATGTAAAAGCTTGGTTATTCATTCCCCAAACCAAAATAAACCCTATATTAAAAAGGCATAAACTTAATAACTAATAATGCATCACTTTTATTAAGATATGAGACCAGCTATGTAAAGTTTGGCAAAGAAGCACGCCAATACAGGTGGAGTTAGCCTTCTTTACCAAAAGCAAAAGTGAAACTACATGATTACCATTGTCAGTACAAAGCTGGGGAGGAGGGCATATAAGTTGCAGGCCACTCTTCTTCACTACTTTATCAAGTCGAGCTCGAACATGTTTATTTGATGCTACACCACCAGAGACAACCTACAACAATGAACAAGTAGAATTACATTTAAAATTTCCAATGTAAATTAACGGAAAGGAGAGCATTGATATTATCAAACAGAGATCAACATGTTAGACATAAAACTACCATGTATCTGATAGAAGGCTCCATCTTCAATGCCCACTGGATTGCTCGTTCACACCTTTCCTCAAGATGTAGCACTGCAATTCGCTGCTTGACATGTCGAAAATAGAGTAAGACATTGACCAAATAAAACACACTAGTGGCAAAAATACTTAACTAGACCTGAAAGGGAAAGATAATCTCATAATCTAAAATACCACAAAAAATAACTAACCTGAAATGAAGCAGCGATATCAGCACGTGACAATCTGTCTTCATTACTTGCACAAGAAATAGGAATTGTGGCATCACTGCCAATGACAAATATCCTCATAAGTAGGTAATAGTAAAACTAAAAGATCTCTGCACAATCCTGTTGGTAAAAGCTATCAGTCTCAAAATATATTAACAATTATCTGATTATGAGGGAAAAGGAGAAACATTAAATACAACAACAACCAAACCTTTATCCCACTAGGTGGGGTCAGCTATATTGATCGAACGATGTCATAATGTTCTATCATAAATTAGATTCATTGTATTAAACATTAAATAGAATGCAAAAATCAGTTATTTCAACATAGAAAGTTTTTGTATTTAATTTTCAGACAACTACATAAAGGTAGATAGTCAATCAGGTTATGGCATTACCCCATCATTATATTAATTTATTTTGTAAACTAAAAATAAAAATAATTAAAAAAACAGTATAAAATTTCCACGTACATTTTTTTGGACTCAATTGCCAGCCTTACTTGAGTTTTTAGACCAGCATAAGAGAAGTTGCAATCTTTGTGCTGCTTCATTGGAATCTATAATATATTTAGTTATAAACTTAAATCTCCACCACAAGTATAAAGTCATCACAGTAATGTCAGAAAAGGAGAGATAATAAGATACTCAACCTAAGGCAAAACAATAAAGAGTGGGAAAATATATAATATTGTGGGATGCACTTACTGAAAAACTAATTGATTCAGCATTACCCTCAAGAGCAAGCTCTTCAACAGCAGGACCACCACTTCTCCTCATATCAAGTCCAAGCCATTTTGCTGTCTTGTCATATGCCTCACCAATTGCATCATCTATTGTAGTTCCAAGTTGAATGTATTGGCCAAGATCACGTGCAAGAACGAGTAGATTGTGTCCCCCTACAAACAAAAAATGCCATCACCCTAAGAAGATAGCCAAGTTTATTAACATCTAAGAATATAGTCAGCACTCAGCAGTGGTGTCAAATCACAGGTTTCTAATAGTGCAATACACTGGATTTAAAAAACTATACAACAAGAACCATATCTACATACAAAAACAAGCAAAATATTCAAACATTTGACTTAAATATACAATTATGTGTCGACTTTACGAGATTATCAGGGGGGTGAAATTGGAGGTATACAAATTATTGATTTAAGAATGGAAGTTACAGGTTAAAGTCACATTCTTCTATATGTAAAGTTAAGAACAGGGAGAATATGGAACAAAATAAAACTAAAAGTAAGGAGGAAGATTTCAACTTGAGTGAAACGAAAAATCACACCATAACAGAGATTTAGAAAATTGAGCTTGTAGTGTGTCTAAGTCACACAAGTATCCTTTTCAAATTATAGAAGTCAAGGACCAAAAGGTCCTAATTCCTAAACACTAAAGCTGTTAGATGAAAGGCCACGGTTTGGTTTACATCTTCAAAACATCCCTTTATTGTTTATGCAAGAGCCCTCTGGGTTCAAAGCATTGACAATGCTACCTTATATCAAACTGACGTTAGCTGACTACTTGGTCATAAAGGTTCTAAACTTCTAATACTCTGTCAAATACCAATTCTCCACAAAAACATAGAAAGTTCACAATTGGTTTTTCCAACAATGTCAACAATATGAGTGGCACTCCTTTGCCAAATGTGCCAATCATATTGTTTATAGGTCATAACTTTTCTGATGTAGCTTGATTAAAAGTACAGAACGTTAGCAATTAGCATCATAAACAAAACATGATGTCACATGCTGCAAAACTACCCTACGTTAAATATCGAAACTGTCTAAAATCACTAGAAAAATAAATTTGGATTTGTACAATGTGTCCCTTACTACCTGATTCCTTCAAATATTAACTTCAATTAGAAATAGTAGGTCGGTAATTCAAGGAAGGAAAAATAAAATAGATTAAGTGTCAAGAAGAAAGGTAACACAATTAATAAAACTAACATCCGAAAAGGGAATACAAGAAGATTACCTGAAACTAGTAGCGCTATGAATGGAAACTGCAAATCTTTCTCAATTAACCTAAAACAAAAGGTGTGTATGTCTTACAAAGAAAAGCATAACTTCCTAAGGTGTCTTGAAAAATATTGACAAATTCTGGAAGCATAAAAATATAGAAATTAAGTTTCCATTTCAAATGTTGCAATCATGCTTCTGCATCCATCTATTAGGCTGAAAAGTACATATTCATTTGAGAGCCATTATTGCTTTACCTGGCTACCAGAGCATGTGCCTCCATATGATGTATGCCAATAATTGGTAAACTAAAGCTCCCAGCAATTCTCCTAGCTTTTTGCACTCCCACTGCAATGTGCAAAAAACATACCATGGAATGTGAAATTGATAGGATGGATACCACTAAAGCATATGAAATGAAGTTATTGGAAAAGTTTACTGAAATATGCCTTGCAACAACGACTAGAAGTCAGCAATAGAAACCATTACCAATAATTTGACCAATTAAATTTGAATAGCTGAAGTTAGTGACTTCTTTGCATTATTTAATATACAGTAACCCTACTTATGAAATGAGTTGTGGCCAATAGTTTGCAACATCTGGAACAAAATTTGTGTGGTGGGGGGGCAAACATGCTGCCAATTCCCATAGGATAGTGACACTACTACTGCATGGTACTTTGCCTAATAACTAATGGTTCTATATTATTTGGAGAATAACAAAATTACAACTTCATTTCATTGATATTTCAACTACAGATTAAATAATATCAGCAGCCTGTACATATATTAATATGTATTTAAAATGAATTTCCTATTGAGCCTAATATCATGTATTACCACGAAGACAGAGACCTAAACCAGGACCAATAGTCACGGCAACTGCAGTGAGATCCTTCTCAGTCATATAAGCTTTATCGAGGGCTTCTTGCACAACCTATAATAAATTGCTAGAACATTATACCCATGTCAGTAACCAAATAAGGTTAACAGAGAAAAAGAAAGAGGTATAAGAAACCATAACAGAAATCTGTTTGAGAACCTGGTGGAGCTCTCCAAAGACCATCCTAGGGGCCCACGAGTAACTCAAAAGTTACATCCTACCAGGGATATGTTCAAAGGATCTCCACCAGTTCCCTAGGACTACTAGGAGGGATGTGTGCATTCACCACATAGAAACCTTCCAACAGTTATTATGAGAGAAAACAAACTCAGGACATACATTGTTTGCCCTGATCTATGCAGGGAGTATTCAAGTTGGGATGTACTAATAATATAACAGAGTGCTGTACCCGGTCTATCACTTGAGAGTGGGCTTCTTCTGCCATTTTTGGAGCAACACCTCCATATTTCACAAGCAAATCTGCCTTGATTTGGATAAATTAAACAGATAGAGAGAAAGAAAGTAATGTTAGTTAACTGAGAGGATGAAATAAATATAGAGACTATAGAGACATGTGGCCAGTAAGAATAGACCTTATATCTCTGTTGGATAAAGGGAAAGAAACTACCCGTGAGTTCTGCTAATCCCATTGTTTGGCAGTAGGAATTGTTACCACTGACAAAATACAAACATATGGACTATGGCAATATCCATACTAAAGACATCTAACATTTTTACTTATTTAGATTTTTTATTTTATAGAAGATATAAAGTGATATTCTTTCATGGTGAGCAGATGTAGAATAGTAAAAGGTTACATCACATCTTTGAATGTCCATTTTTACACATCACACCCATTGTAAAATATTTGTCTGATTGAGATCTGTTGTTTTCGTCTCATGTACAAAGGTTTTCAAATATTTAACATTATTAAGTTTATGAGATACAAATGAATTGTCACATGCTATCAATAGTCATAAAGGCATCCAATAGGACATTAACACTTTTCTGCTCAACGAAACAGTGCATAATCAAATAAAGGTGACTCGAACCATTGGTTCTTAATCATAAGGCAGAAAGTGCAATCACCAAAAATCCACACAATCTTAGCATGCATCTCATAACGATCATTAACCTTATCAGAAGTAACAAAATTGATATAGCCAAAATTTCTTTGTACTAGTTTAGGCAACAATGAAATTTACCTTAGCAATATGTTAATTGATTTCAATTTTCATCGCTCTATCATATCATTATATCTCCTTATGCAGCCTTAAATCATTTTATCTAATGTACAAGCATCCACCTCGGTCAGACAATCATAAGTTCCTTCTTATGTTTTTGACTTTTCGTTCAGGCCTGGAATATGCATATCATATTCAAAGAATACAGTCTAACTTTAAACACAATTACCCAACACAGTGGTTGGTCACAGTGCAAGTGGACTGCAATCTATGTGAACTTTGCCCACAGTGATTATGATGGTATTCAAAATCTAGAATCTTCTGCACTTTGGATAGTTCACCTAACCACCACACCACCTCCTTCCCAAAATTGGAAGAGTAACCAGTCAAAGATACACAAAAAAACTCCCATTCAACTCTCTGAGATAGCCAATGCAGTAAGGGAAATGCATTAAGGCACAGTTTCACTGTAAGCGTGAACAAGTTTTCTAATGTCAGTGTTTGCTGCCATCTCACTGATGAAAATGGCAGAAAACTTATCATTACCCATCACTGGCTAAGAGCTTGTTTGTTTGGATTTTTAAAAAATGCAATTTTTAATTTAAATACTTCTAAATAAAAAAATTAAACTGCAAGGATAAGGTTGCCTACATCTACTATTCCCAAACTCCACTAGGTGGGAGCCTCATGCATTCGGTTGCCTTTTATAAAAAAAAACAATTAAGCTATTTGAATAAGCTTCAAAAATAAAAAATAAAAGCCCATAAAATTCAAAAAAATGGTATTTTTCTCATAAGCTAGAAAGAACTTTTGATTTAGACAAAAAAAAAAACTCCAAAGGAAACAGCAATATCACAAAATCACTTTATAAAAACTTATCTAAACACTCCCTCCCTAAACCAACCTTCAATATTATGCAACTCTTCATTAAATTGACTAAAATACATATATACTACACTTGACTATAAGCACCAAACCAAATTCAGCAGCACAAACAATACCTGCGAAGACACCACATGGCTCAGAATTTCACCATTGCTTCTGACCTAAAAACCATAAAAGGAGGAACCAATGAATCACAAAAGACTAAATAAATAAATTAATAACAATAACAACAATAATAGCTATGATAGGGATAAAATGACATAAACCCTTATAACTCATAAATTGCCTAAAGTAATCTATAATTCACAGTTATGACAGTTATGTCGTTCTTTATAAGTTAGTTAGCCAGCAATCGATGTAGTTACTCACGACAGCGGCGGCAGTGTCATCGCAGCTGGTTTCGATGCCGAGAACAATTAAGTCGCCGTGGCAGTTCGCCGCTGCCGTAGAAAGGGTATTGTAAGAGGAGCGTGGGATGGGAGAAGAGGGAAGTGGAAGATGGATTCTGCGGAAGTTGGAGAGTGCGGTGAAGAATGAAGGTTTGGGAAGGAAATTAAGGCGGGAAAATGTTGATGCAGCAAACATTGTAGAGAGAGAGAGAGTATTTTGCGAAGGAAAAGAAGAAGGAAGAATTGTGAGTTGTAGGAGCAGACAAAGGGTGAATATGGCTGATGGAGAGAAAACCAGATAACATTTATTTTTGAATAAATTATTACATGGTGCAATGTTGTGAAATACGAGCCGGACGTCAAACCGGCAAAGATCCCGTATTAAGTTTAAATGGTTTAAACCATCCGGTCTGACCGGGTGATTTCTTACATAATTAATAATTTTTATTTATAAATATATAATTATATATAAGTATAAAACTTTATATAATTAATAATTATGTATAATTATATTGAAATAATATTTATTTATCTTTTTTTGGATCGTAGTAAAACAAAATATTAGAACGTTATCCCTTTTTTTTAATTTTTAAGTGAGCCGTCCGGTTTACTTCCCGGGTTTAACACGGTCGGACCGGATTTTCTCCGGTTCAAAGCGGTCAAACTCTCATTTGGTTAAGACGACAAACCAGAGCCGTTTTCAAGTCCGGTCAGCAGTCAGACCGTCCGGTCCGATTCTAACAACACTATGCTCAAGTGTATGGTTTAATGGAGGGAGATCACCTGTTCATATGATATTTATTTGATGTTTCAAGTCAATTAGAATACTTCATTTTATTATTTTTTTGTTTTTAAATTTTTTTATTTTATCCGCACGTTAATATATGATTGACTTGAGACAGTGAATGAGATACCGTTGGAAACATGTGATCTTCATCCATAGTTTAATAACCTCTTCCCTACATAATATTTACAAGGATTTGTTTGGGAGTTATATTTTGGAGGAAAATGAAGGAAGAAATTTAATCATCTCATAAATATATTTCATTGCCAAATTCTTCCATTTTCTTTTGTTTCCCCTCCAAAATCTAACTCTCAAACCAATATATTATTTTAGAGAATTTGTAAAAGAATATATAATTTTCATAATGTTTATATTATAATAAGAGTTAGTCTAGTGGTGTATGGTCTGTTAGATTCTCAAGATGACTAGAATGTTAAAAGTTTGATTCCTGATTCCTGTGAGTGACCTTCTTACCTTGTTGGGAGTGAAAGTCACGCATATCAAAAATAGTTCCTTAATAACAAGAGTTTTACATTATTATTGTATCATTTATATTTGTTTTTCTATCTCTTCAAAATCACTTTAAAAAAACATAATTGAAATAAATGATGTATGATAATAAATCTTGACTATTTTATAAATATTAATCTCATTTTATAAAAGAGATTTCCCCCTTGATATTTAATTAATTTAAAAATATACCATGTAAGAATAGAACAAGATCCTCGTGTCCCTGGTCCATGGAAGAGTTGAGAATTGAGTAATGAACTCAGCAATAACATCAGCAACATCTCTCATTCCACAAAAACACTGCATAAAATTCTGATCCTTTAAAACATGCCACCATCTCTTCCTCTACGCAACCCATCACTACCATTCATCCATTTTCGTCCTTCAACATCTCTCATTCGAACCCGTTCATTCCAACCACCACTAATGTCTTTCTCTTCTTTTTCTTCTTCTTCTTCTTCTTCCACAACCAACCCTGAACAACAACAAAAACAAAACCAAAACATAGACGAAAACAAACTCACCCATGTTCTCAAATACCATAACCAAACCAAACATGCTTTTAACAACTATGCAAGAGGACCCCATGGTCTTGATTGGGCTAACCAACCAAACCCATTTCGTAGATATCTCTCTTCTCCTCTTCTCTCTCTTGAACACTTACCTACTCAAAAAACACCAGAAAATGAACCCCTTTACTCTTCTCTATTCCTTTCTCTTCCTTCTCCAAAACCCATTTCCAAATCCACCATTTCTCAGTTCCTATATGATTCCCTTGCACTTTCGGCTTGGAAAGCTACGAGCTTTTCAACTTGGTCTTTAAGGGTGAATCCGAGTAGTGGTAATTTACACCCCACTGAGGCTTATATCATTGCACCTGCTATAGAATCTTTATCTGATACCTCTCTTGTTGCTCATTATGCTCCAAAGGAGCATTCTTTGGAACTTAGAGCTCAAATCCCTTCTGGGTTTTTCTCCAAATTGTTACCCGCTAATTCTTTTCTTGTTGGGTTGTCTTCCATTTTCTGGCGCGAGGCTTGGAAATATGGAGAACGTGCTTTCAGGTAAGAACTTAAGCTTCCCTGTTATATTTACATAGGACAATTTAAAGTTTTAGCTTAGGTTGCTTGAAGATATAAAGCTTGAAATTGTCTTGTTTAGTTTATTTATAACAGGGTTATATTTGATTATCAAGTTTCTCTTAAATTATTTTTAAGTGTATTAATTCAATATTTAGCCAGCATCTTTATGCTAGAAAGTGAAATAAAAAATATATAATGTTATATTCATAATAATCATTACTCTTCATATAGATGTGAGCTATTCATGAAATAGTAATGTCAGTCAATCATTTAAGCAATAGAGTGTAACTTTGGACTTAGATTTATGTGTTTAACTAAAATAAATGTGTTTGATCGAGTATTATGAATAGCTCAACTCATTTATACTCTTACTTAAGGTACTGTAACCATGATGTTGGTCATGCCATCGCTGCTGTTACGATGGCTGCTGCGGGGCTTGGTTGGGATGTGAAGGTTTTAGACTCCTTAGGGTGTGAGGAATTAAAGTCTCTTATGGGGCTTCATGTTTTCCCTGAATTTGAAATTCCATCAAAACCTGTTAAAGGAAAGATTCCGGAGATTGAGTTTGAGCATCCTGATTGTGTTATACTGGTTTACCCAAGTGGAAACAATGGGTTTGATGTAGATTACAAAGAGTTGAGTTCTGCCATTTTGCAGTTTAACAAGTTAGAGTGGGTAGGGAAGCCTAATTCGCTTAGCAAAGAGCATATATGTTGGGATGTTATTTATAGAACCGCTGAAGTTGTGAAAAAGCCTTTGACATTGGGAGATAGGTTCTCGGTTGAGCCATTTGGAAGGAGCGGAGTTTATAGTGAAGCTTCATACAAGGGCTTTACTGTTAGGGAAGTTGTTAGGAAGCGCAGAAGCGCGGTTGATATGGATGGAGTTACAGGAATTGAGAGAGATACATTTTATCAGATTCTAGCACATTGCCTTCCTTCAGGTTGCCAAACTGGAGAGAAGCAACGGAGACAGCTTGCCTTGCCATTTCGAGCCCTACCGTGGGATGCCGAGGTGCATGCTGCTTTGTTTGTTCACAGAGTGGTTGGGTTACCTCAAGGCTTATATTTCCTGGTGAGGAACGAAAATCATTTTGACGAGTTAAAGAAAGCTATGAACCCTGACTTTGTCTGGGCCAAACCAGAGGGCTGCCCTGATGATCTTCCTCTGTATGAACTCCTGAGATATGATTGTCGGCAGGTTTCGAAGCAACTTTCATGCCATCAGGTACATAATATTAGTGGTTGTCTATTTGTCTTTCTAAATTTTCACACTGCATGATTGAGTTTTTTAAATGCGGAAAACTGTTTTTACATGATCAAATAGTGCTCCAGTTTCAATTGTGAGAGTGAGACATTTGTTGAGTGAGAGATAAAAAAAAGGTTCCATCTCTTTTGGGATGATAGTGTTGAGGGCTTCAGGCTTTGTTCCTATTACTTTTAATTTTTATGTATTCTAGATCTTGCTTTTGACTGAGAAGTTATTGTTCGTATTCATTGTATCAGCTTAACAGTATATTTAGCTCTGATAAGTAAACTACCAACTTAATCTCGCACACAATTGTCATCCAATAGCTTTTTATAACTATTTTTCGTACTTCGTAGATTAAGCTTTTGTTTATTGTTGTTAGAAAAGTCTTTAATTTGAATTTGGGTATCAAAACTTGAAGTTATTCTTTTCCTTTGTTGTCTAAAAGGCTACTAATTTTGAGGGACATGAATTATTCATGGTTTGTGATTATAATATTAAAATGCTTTTGCTGTTGTTTTATAATAGTATTATTTCTTCGTAAATTAATGCATATTGTCTCTCCTTTTAAATGCCACCCACTTGCAGGACATAGCAAGTGATGGTTGCTTCAGCCTTGGTATGTTGGCTCGTTTGGAGCCGACTTTGCGTGAGAAGAATGTATGGATGTACCCTCGTTTATTTTGGGAGACCGGAGTCCTTGGACAGGTGTTGTATTTGGAAGCACATGCTGTTGGAATCTCAGCAACTGGAATTGGTTGCTTCTTTGATGACCCCGGTAAGGTTCTAGTTATCACCATTGCTTTGAGAGTTGTGGTCTGGTGGCAGTTATTTGTGGTAAATGTTGCATATGTTGCCGAGTTCATGCTAAGAATGAATTCTATACAAGAAATAAAAAAAGGGGTTCAATGCAAGAGGCTTCCACCTAGTGTGGTCTGGGGAGGGTAGATGTGAACAGTTTTTCCTCACAAGTGGAGAGGCTGTTTCCAGGATGTGAACAGTCTTACCTCGCAACAACCTTAAAAAAAATCATAATACGTAATAAATGCATTAAGGCAATTGGACTTTCAGATCAAGTGAGCTTTGATAATTTGGCATCTTGCTTCCATGCTTCATAATGTTGATGCACTTCCCTAACTCATTTTTTAAATTTCATTATGGGTTGAACTCATTTAGGTTATCCGTTAAAGATATGGTACCATACCATGTACTACAATGTAGATTAAAACTGTACCGATACCCCCCAAAATGCTTGAAGTACAATCATGCTTGGTATGATGATAACCAGAACAGGCTTCATTTACACAATTATTTGGGATGTTAACAACTTTGTACCTTTGTCTTAGATATCACTGATGAGGATTTTATATACCAAAACAATCCATACAAAATATGGAACTTGATTTTTCTCTCTTAAGATCCAGTAGGAAGTAACCATTTTCAGTCAGTATTTCTATATTTAAAGCAGAACTAAAATCCCTAGTCATTGTAGAAAATTTATGGTAGCAGTATATTCAACATGGATTTATTCTGATTTCTGAGCCTTGTACAGGCTAATGGGATCTAAACCTTATTATTGCGGGAGAAAAACCTATGTGGAGATGTATGTAACATGTCATATTTGGAGACAAATGCATTTATTTTTTGGTGCTATCATTTAGGACTAAATTTTATTTAGAATTAAATTTTTAATGTGTTATCAAGATTTTGTTGGTTATCTTTACATAGATATGTTTCCACGCAAGTCTTTCTCGTTATTGTGGTCAATTAGGTCACCTAAAGGCTAAAGCAAAGCCATTTTAAAGGAAAGTTTATTAGATAGTAGTATTTTAAGGATGGATAGTCTTTTTACTTGTAATGCAGATTGAGGCAGTAATATATGCAGAGTGAGGCAATAATATGCGCAATTATAGAAGACTCTTGTATGTGATTACAATAATGAAATTTGACATCTCTACATTAATAACATCAATTATAGAAGACTCTTTCTACATTAATATATGCAGAGTGAAATTTGATTACAATAATGTAAATATATATATTGTCAGCAGAAGTGATTTGTTCGTTTGTATTAATTTAAAGAAGTTTTATGTACCATAAAGTCCGTTAAAGATTATGTTATTTGGCTGTGAACATTTTGTTTTAGAAATTCATGATCTGTTTGCGAGTTAGGTTTTGGAGGAGAATAAAAGAAAAAAGAAAGCTTAAGAACCATAAATTAAACAAATGAGATGATTATGAAATCTTCCATTTTCATTCTTTCCCATCTAATTCGCAAACAAACCCTTAGATATCAATGTTTTGTAAATGAATATGATTTTTGATCTAGCGTTGCTCTGTTCATATAGCCGATCTCACCTAGTAGGATTAAGGCTTCATTGTTGTAAAATCCTTTTTTATATTAGAATGAAAACCGAAGTGCAATGTTTTTTTTAAATGGCTTATATTATACACAGTTTAAATTATATTCGGGCATTATTTTAATGATGGGAAGCTTTTTTTGTATTTTTTGCAGTGCACCAGTTACTTGGGTTAAAGGGATCATCCTTCCAGAGCCTTTATCATTTTACTGTTGGAGGACCTGTGTTAGACAAGCGCATCATGAGCTTACCAGCATATCCAGGCCCTGATTTAGTTGGTTGATGCTCATGTCTTATAATGACTTCAATTTGCTATTCAATTTTAGAGACACTTGCATCACAAAATGTCTATCAAATCAATCTCTCCCAAAACACTCTTCTTCATATTGTCATAATATCCATGTATATGCGACGACATACATACACATTTATGATGTATATTGTCTTATTCTCATAAGCAAGTTTCCATTAATTTGATATATGCATAATGGAGGTTTATCACAAGGTGCACTAAGCCACTAAGGGTGTTGTGTTAAACAATGTTTATTGTTAATTGATATTCATATGGATTAGATTGATTGACATTATGATAAGTGACACACTAAATTGTTATTAAAACTATCAAGTCTGTTCAAAATGACGTTAGCCTAATAGTGTAAAGTCCTACTAGGTCTACAGAAAAACCAAAACAAAAAAAGTTAAGGGTTCAATTCATAAGAGCGACAATTGTTAACTCTGAAAGAGATTAGTTTCTTACTCATAAAGTGACTTGGTAGTACAAAAAAATGAGAACAAATTGTTACTTTTTAACATCAAGGAACCAAGCTGATTGAGGATGTTAATAAACAAATTTATGTTTTACTCTTCGAAACTATGAAAAGCAGAATAAAGTTGATGAGTAAAAAAAAAAAAATGTTCAATACAAAAGAAGCCACTAATAAAATAATGACCAGTGTTGAAAAAATTGAAATCAAAATCAAAATTTGTCATATATTATAGCAGTATAATGAAGTTAATCAAAACAAAACACAAATTCAAACACAATGATTTCTATATATAATCTTCATTAATTTTTACTTGGCAGAATCCTTCAAGTACAAGTAGGTGAAAACTGATAGAGGCAAACAAATTAGTCTCAGTACATGTTTTCAGCACCTTCTGCATAAGTTCAATGAAGTAAATTACAACAATATGTACCAGAACTTTCAAGAGGTAAATGTACATCCGAAATGCAAATAATCTCCTCTACAAATTATACATGGACATATACACAAAATGACTAACTTTTCACCAGATCCTTCAATAGTATACTGATATAGACAACATATCAATGAATCAAGAAATGGCCTTATCAGCAGTTCTTGATGGAGGCTGAAAGATATCCCTGATAAAAAAGACGAATGAAACTTAGGAATACAGGTACGGAGTGATACGTTTCTCTCAACAGAGTTTATGGTGAAACTTAAAATAAGTTGTTGAATATTTCAGTGTCCTCTAGTGAAGGCCGTTGCGATGCTGATCAGATGCAGAAGACCAACCTTACAGCTTCCATGTACTAGATTCAAAATATAAACACTGGCTTATTACATCCAGAGATGTGAAACTTTCACATAACATATTTGTGATGAATAACTGCAATTCTGCAAAGACTGTGAGCCAACAGCACAAAAAATGGCCGATATTTCACATGGGAGCGGGGGATTGCTGCATCTAATAATGCAATCAAATCAATATTTAAATGAATCCAAGAAAAGTCCCAGTGTTAGGCCAGTCTTCCAATAATTAAAGAAGGAGATTAGGCTCCTACTCTTGCTAACAAAAGGAAGAGAAGCCCGGTACATGAGAGCCCCGATGACTTCTACGATAACCACCGCAAAGGCAGCCGATAGAATATCCCAGTCACCAGTTTGTCCAATAACAGTGGCAAAGGCAGTTGCACAGTAAAATCCAACCAAGAAGAAAAGAACTTTCACAGGAAGGTTTTTCTTTACCTCTTGAATCTTAGTACCTATATTGGTCTGAAACTCTTGAACTACTCTAATTAAGCGTGTTCTCCGATTACTGCCATTAGAAGTGGAAGAACTAAAACTGCTGTCATCTACACTGCTTCTAACAGACCATGCCATCCTCCTGAAGTGTGATATAAGGACTTAATATCCAAAGAAAAAGTTCACTCAATAACATATACATTATTATCTTTATGTAATTGATTTACTATTGTCATCTATAGGGTGTTTTAAGTGATTCAAACAGCATGCAAGCATGTGCAAACAGATGTAAATGTTCATATTTATATCCCAATAGCTGAAAACTATAAAACATTTAATTTTAATTTTAAAACAATCCTACCCTACCCTTCTGAAATAACACAAATATGACCTTCTTTATAATTTGCACACCATCTCCATAAATCTATCATGATTCAAGTAATAAAACACATTTTTCTTATACCCGGAAGGTAATTTCCAGCATGGTAATGTAACCCAAAATTGTCAGGTTTCAACAATGATACACATGCACAATTAGCAATCAAATTATACTCACATCAACAGGAGTGGTGTTTGAAGACCCAACTAAAACCCCTTTAACATTTTGAATACGTAATAACCTAATCAAAGAAGTGAAAATCTATAATCAAGTAAAATACTGGTCTAATCTGCTTAATTAAAAGACATGCTTAAAATATAACCATGTATAAAACATAACTACAAATCGCAAGGTATGTATGTGTTAACGTTAATTTCTTACAGAAACTCCAACTATCCATAATAAGTTGAAGTTAGCCCACTATATGATCCCAGATTATCTGCCAGGATAGACTATCGTAAGCATAAACCTCTCCGACTTACTTGAAATTGTTAATTACACAAGGTTGAGCAAAACTGAAGAAGCATGAAGAGCATTGCTTCTGGCCAAAAGTGGTTTTGTAAAAGAATGCAGCAACACCAACTTTAGAAGCTCCGGAAGTGGTATAATCAAGAGATATAAACTTGAAACTTGTCATATACCCAAATGATATCACTCTGATAGCAAGCACATTCAAACTCCTCACTCCTCCTGGTGATAATAGTATAATACAAATTTTAAGAAACACCAATAAGCACAAATAAAAAACCAAATGCACAGAAGGATGACTAGCTAATCATAAACAACCGAAATGCTCCAAAACAACAATTATTATTGGACAAATAACTGGAACCATTAGAGAATTGTGACCATTTTTCCATATCAGGTTGAACCCTCCTTGATTATATATATCACTATAAGTTTATCAAAAAACAACAAGTGTCAGATACTGATACATGGATCAAACAACACCTTAATTTCCTATCATAAATCATATCTAAATACAAACCATTTACATATTACATTTATCCCTTTCAACGGTTTCGTCTATAGTTTTGTCTCGTCTCCTTCTACCTCTAGTGATTAGGCTACTCTTCATACGACCTAATCTCCATGTGTTTTTATACGTCTTCTTCACACACGTCCGAACTCTATAACACGATATTCTACCATCTAAGAACTCCTTGAGAATTTTGAATATGCAGAAACATCAAATATGAAACACCCATGTCTTACTAGCAACTCCAGACATTTGGGCTTTTTACATGCATATTGATATTCATCTTCCTTATCCTTTCTTATGCAAACCTCAATAACCCAGAAATAATAAAGACAACATAAATGAATTTAACATTCAAAGTGCAACTAAACATTCCCCTTCTTTCTTTCTATTCTTTCTCCCTTATCTTACACTATGCTCTCTACTTTCTACTCAACTTAACCCCTTTCAACGTCAATTTTTACAATGAATAGCATAGATTAAAAATCCCAAAATAAAATTTACATTTTTAAGCTTTAATTCATTCTGGGTCTTATGAATGAAACCACATTGATTGGTTATTGGAAGAGATATATAATAATAGGGTTAAAAATGAGAATAACTAGTTGAAATTGTGAAAAGTAGAAGTGATTGAGTGAAGTTAGAATCTTACAGAGTCTGGGAGCAAAGTGAAGCTTATGACTTCGAAATTTGGCGACGAAAAGCTTCTCGCTTCCCCTCACTTATGTTCATTCTAATATTCTATGGCTCCAACGTTTTGGGTTTTTTTCCTTCTTTTCGAAACAAAAAAACAACAACAAAAATACACAAATAGGGGTCGAGGAATGTATTTTCTCATATAAAAAAGTATTTGTTTTTCTTCAAAATTTACTTTTATTTTTAACATTATGTAATGTTATGGCACATATATAATAATATGTATCAATAAAGCATAAGTTTAGGGATGAGGATCTTCTGTTTTATACTTCTGTCCCAAACCATGTCTTGTCTAATAATATTTTGCCATGTCATTTAAAAATCCACTTCATACTTAACACCTTTAAACATGGTTACTTTTTCTTAAAGGGTGTTATTATCTTTTCTTCTTTCTTGTCTTCCCCTAAGTAGAACAAATCATTCTCTATGTGTGAACGAGTTCTACTATTTCATCTCACCACAGAAGAGTGCTATGCGCATAAGAGAGATAAAAGAACAGTTGGGTCCTCTGATTATTGATGATACGATTGCCATTGATGTAGAGAAGATTGGAGGAGATGTATTGGCGGTAAACAATATCTTGCATAAAGCTTTGTCTTTTCAGAAACATCTTTTGATTATGGTCAAACAATTTCATGTTATCTCTTCTCATTAGTTATTCATTTTTTAAATTATCCTGATTGGAATGGAATTAGTGGCTATATAGTAAAAAATTGCATATTAAATGTTGGATGAAATGTCTAAAAGACTTTACATGTGCATATAACTTGACAATATGTTAGAATTGCATAACAGAGTAAATTATACAAAATTATAAAATCATAATACATGGCCAAGGGAGTTTTACATTTTTTTTGTGTCCCCCTAAATTGGTAATGGAAGGGAGTTTTTTGTTTAATTTTTTTTTGTTCCCCCTAAATCGGCAATGGGGGTGGGGGAGTTTTCTATTTAAATTTGTTTTTTAATTTTTTTCTCCCATATGATTGTTCACACACAATACAAGTGGCACATGGGGGGACACAAAAAAAATATATGTAAAACTCTCTCCATTGCCGATTTAGGGGGGACACAAAAAATATATGTAAAACTCTACCCATTGCCGATTTAGGGGGGACACAAAAAAAATGTAAAACTTCCCCCATTGCTGATTTAGGAGGGAGAGAGAAAAAAAATTACTTAATATATAAACTCCCCCAACATTGACGATTTTCGGGGGAGAAATAAAAAAAAAGTAACTCGGCAACTGAGAAGCCGATTGTATTTACTTTTACACTACTTTGATAATTTCTATAAAAGGTGCACCAAGACCGTAATTTTTCGGTCAAGGTGCACCATGTAAGTAAAACAGCCCCAATTCTAGGCATAAAGCATGTTAGGTTTCACTCTCATGACATCCCAACCTATGACAATCCATACTTAACTCCCCTAGAATACCTATGACTGTGTGTGTAACGCCTCGAAAATTACTCCATAAATATTATGCAAAAAAGTGGGTAATTTTTTTTGAATAATGTAATACAAAATTATTTTCCTTATATTCGTTTCCTTTTCGGGATATCACTTTAAGTAACATAAATTGCATAAAATTAATAACCGTTACCTAATGGTAACAAAAAACAACTCAACATATCTTTGAATAATTCTTCATTGAAAGAGCGTGAAACGTTAGTACAAAATACAAGGCGGAATGAAATCTCCACCTTAACTGAAACTATACAAAATAGGTTGAGTCATTCAGCACATCAAAAGTACCCTGAACAGATACCCTACCCAAAAAGCCAAACAAAAAAGGAAATGGCTTATAACGGCTAGCTCCAGTGTTTGCGGGTACGCTAGAACACTCGCTCGAATCCTCTTCCATCTTGGAGTCAGAGGAGAGGTCTACTACCTCGATGGAGTCCTCTGTGTAGATTAACTCCACACAATCCTCCTCTTCAGCTTCCAGCTCCTCCACCGGTTCATAGGCCGGATTCTGCGACCTAATATCTGCTCTCGCATCTGTCTGAGGTTCGAGCATGATCTTCCGAGCGACTCTCCTCCACTGTGTGGAACAGATCACATCGTCCCAACTCATACGCCTTGTAGATGGCCCTGCAGCAATTAGTTCGCGAGGAGTCACAAACTGAGTAGATGGTACGGCAAGTGTCGGCCTCTGTTCTGACAGAGTGAAGGAAGCCTATAAGTCCGCATGATGGGATGTGAAGCGCATCGTGGAGCCATCGCACACCATCTTCAGGTCCAAGGAACAAGGGTCTGTGTAGGTGTAGTGGTTTTTGTCAATCCTCCATGCCCCTCTTGGGACATCGAGAATCGGCAACTCCAAATCGTTGTTGAATGACCCATATGAACGAGAACACGTACCGAAGACAAGCAGAAAGAAAAGGGAGTAAGACATCTAATAAATATTATTCATTGACAGAGTGAAATTACACAGAATATCATAATCAGACAGACACACATAATATACACAATATATATATCACATACACAAATGCAAATGATGAATGATGTTATAACTCAAACAATGAGGATCAATATCCATGAGCTCAATGTATGAATGCTATATTTATTTAATTCATCCTTACACCAATATCCTCTCAATCAACTATTCAGAAATAACTGAGAGTACATGTCCCATAACAAGCCGATTTGAATGCACCAAATTATTCCTCGCAAGGATATATGATCGACCTGTTCCAAAAGAACTATCCATTCCAAGATGGTGTTGTATCAAACACTTTTTGATCAATATCCAAATACAAATGAGTGACTTTGCTGGATTTTGTCAATTAGCTTTGCCTGATTTTTGTGTCAATTGCCATTAAGCATGGAATATCAAGGAAATGATTAAGGCCAAGTTTAGGAGAGTTAAGCTACAGCCAGAAAGCCAACCCTTATGAATCATGAATCCAATTCTTTGTAGCCATTTGAGCTGAAAATTTCTTTTTCAAAATCATGTACCCAAGCCACAATGAAATACATCAATCCCCATACCCATGGAGAAAGATCATTAGTGCATATGGTTTTTAATTATTATGTTGGGAAATGGACAAAATTGTGATTTATGTATCTGAGTTGGAATGTGAATCAGAAATTCTCATTCTTCAATTATGTGTGAATGATAAGCATGAGGCAGTGAAAAAAAAAGGTGTGAATCATGCTAAAATAAGTGAAGAATCAAAATGGTTAGTAGCATAAGCGATGATTTGGTGAAAGAAAGTTGAAAGTGGACTTCAAAGTGAACAAGTAAAAGAAGTTGGAGTATGTACTAATGGTCTACCTCCTTCTTTGTATCCCAGAAAAACAAAGTTTCTTTGTAGCCAAGCCTCATTACAACCATATGTCAAGCCCTTGAGATCCTTGATTGAACATGTGTACATGGCATAACTGAAATGAAAGGCAAAGTTAAATTGTATGATTCTAGTAAAGAATTGAGTGAAACACTTCACCCGAGAGCATAAGAGAGTTCCTATGATTGAATTGAGTAACTATTCTTGCTACTCTATTTGAACTTAAACTGCATACATATTGTGTAATCACTTGGAACTTGGATCACTATGATCAAGCATGAAACAAGTCTTCTTGAAAAAGTTTCACCATGATTCTAGATGATTGACACGATTGAACTAAATTGTTTAAAAATCAAGTTCACTACTTTGTTGA
>NC_032020.1:6141595-6160406 GCF_001865875.1 Lupinus angustifolius
CTTTCTAGAGTGTCCCAAATTTCTTTCGACGTTTTGCAACTTGATACTCTAAGGAATTCTTTTTCTTCTAGAGTCGACGCAAGAATGTTTTTGGCTTTAAGGTCGTATTGCACTTTCTTCTTGTCTTCATCGTTCCATAAAGATTTTGGCTTTATTTCCATTATACTGTTGACAACAGTAAAAGGTATATATGGTCCTTCTTCAATGACATTTCATATGTCCAAGTCTTGAGATTCAATAAAGATCTTCATTCTAATTTTCCAGAAATCATAGCACTCTCCAACAAAGCTTGAAGGACGATTGATGTTGGAACCTTCTCATAGGAATGATCTTGAGGTCATCTTGATATAGGATCAGACTTGAGAATATCTTACTCAAATATAGCTCTGGTGCTAATTGTAAGAACAAGATTGCAACTAAGAGGGGGGTGAATTAATTGACTTAAAATTATAGTAACTTTTTCTGCAAAATGAAAGAGTTAATGTGCAGCGGATAATATTGCAGAAAATAAGCAAGAATAAATCAAAGAGGTAAGGGAGAAGAGAGTACACAAAGATTTTATACTGGTTAACCTTCTTGTCCACCGAAGGCTACGTCTAGTACTCTTGCAGCACAAGAGATTTTCCACTAAATATTATGAGTTGTAATTACAATATCTCACCCCGAGATCTGTATGTACCTTACACACTCACTAATCCTTATACCCTTGAAAAACACTTTTCCAAGCAACTCTATCCCCTTTCTATTCATACCCCGTGAAAGAAAGTAATTACAGTGAATGAAGAATTTGAATTATGGCTTCAGATTGCCTTTACAAGTATGAAATATAATAACACTTGCAATCCAATCAACTCTTTTGTATACTTAGTAATAATGCTCTTTAAGTTTATAAAACTTTGAAACACTAACTTTGAAACACTTTACTTCAAGCAACTCTAAAAATGACTTTGAAAGTTTGAGTCCAAGTTGCTTAGAAGTGCAGAAAATTATTTCAGAAAAGTGTAGGAAAGCTGTGAGAAAAGAATGAAAGAGTTATGAAAGTGTTGTTCAAAGAGTTGTTTTCATTGTCAGTTCTAATGCCTTTAAATAGGCTTTCCAATCAGCCATTGTGCCTTTATGAAAGAGTAGAAATTGTTTGGAATGAAGGCATTTCGTTTGGGATGAAAACTCTTGAGTTTCAAATATGAAAAACTGATGTAATAGCTCTCAGTAATCAATTACAATATTGAGTAATCGATTACCCAAATGTTTTGTCCAACAGTGAATTTAAAATTCACTTATAGTAATCGATTACAACAATTTGAGTAATCTGTTACTCAACTTTAATAACACTGGTAATCTCTTACTCAAATACAGTAATGGATTACTCTGATAAGTTTTAAGTTGGATAACTCTTTTTTCATGCTTGTAACCTGTTACTTAGATGAAGTAACCCGTTACACACTATTTTTGAAAATTGTTTTACGTATTTTAAAGTGTTTCAACTTTCTTTAAAAATAGTTTGAGCATTACTACTTTGTATATTTAAGAGTTTTAGGATAGAAGTACATATAGAGACTTAATCTAATTATCTTGAAGCTTTAATCTTCTTTGTCTTCATAAGTATTCTTCCTTTTCTTCTTTTTGGTGATGTTGGTGTCTTCATCAAAACCTTGCCAAGGTCAAGAGCAAAGATCTTCTTCACACAGCACACATCCCAGACTACTTAGAATAATGACTCTATTTTATATCCTAGTCTAGATATGACCAAATGAGTATTAGGCATGTTGATTGTTGAGCCATCTTCAAGCTTTAATAGAACATTGTCTTCATCAAAACATGGGCAAAACATTGCTAGTGTTAACCTTGATACTTTGCACTTTCATATACAAGCAGTGCATAAATAATACATTCTTCTAATAATTATCCAGTTTTCTATATAATATGTATGTTCTAGGAATAAATTCATTAGCTAGTTCTATATAGGATTTACAATGAACCGAACCAATTCAGTATTCGTTCGAAACTCGATTCGTTATTTAGTTCGACAAACTTGGTTCATGAACTAAATGAGCTAAACTTGAGTTGCAAATTGAGCTTGTTAAATAAACAAGCCGAATTTGAATTGGATATAGTTCGACTCATTAGATTCATGAGCTAACTCGATATATTTATAAAAATATATTTATATATATCTAAACTAATTTTTATATTTATTATAACTCATATATTATTTTTTATATTTATTATTATTATATATAAAAACAAGATATATATTATATATAAAACTTTTTGCAGTATCTTTCAAATTTTAATTAATTATTTGAGTTCTCCAAATGAACCATTCGAACTGAACCAAACAGTTCACAAATTTTAATCGAGTCGAATTCGAGCTAAAAAAATAACTTGTATTAAACTCAAGTCGAATTTTGAGCTAAACCAATCCTTATTGAGCTTAGCTCTAATTCGACTCGTTTCCAGCCCTCTCATATATATCAACATTTAACTAATTAACAATTAGGCAGAGGCATATATCAACTTTTAATCTTGGCTCCTTATGATAAATTCCTAGTTACCCTGTGGTTGCCACGTGCCCTACTAATTAACAATTGGATTTGGGTCGACAATAATGTTGATATATCAACATTTTACTAATGATATGAACCATAAGCAAAGAGAAAAGTATACTAATAATATATGAGTTTTGCACACTATAATTGTATTATTTATTATTTATTGTTTAATTATTATGAATTTTTCAAAAAATAATAAAATAAATTATATATGGTATATTAATTGTACATAAATATTTTGCACCAACAATTGATGCAAAAAGATATTATATGCAACTTTAGAATTTAATATTAAGCTTAAAAACATTTAACTAAAGATAATGAACTAGAACATAACTTTTTGGAAAATTAAAGATCAAGACCGATAAAATATCATAAAGACTAAATTTAAAATCGAGTCAATTTTAGGAACGAATAAGATAATTTAGTAAAAAAACATTAAAGTATAAAAATATAAATAAACATGTGTTTAATTATACAATTTAAGTTGCACAAAAATGCAAAATTTAAATTAGAAATTAATACTCCTATTAAATTTATGTACATTATCAATTCCAATACAAGCTTACCATTTTGAATGAAGATGCATAATGAAAATATTAATAATAATAATTAGTTCACAATTTCAACATGCACGTATTTTATATTATACTGCAGTAACAAAATACAATTTAAATATTTGTAAATGAAATGCAATTAATTAGGACATAATAAACTTATCATTTTTTAATCTTATTATGTGGTGTGTTCGTTCTGAGAAACTATCTTTGCTATAGAATGGGTCGAAGTTGGAGGCCTTTAGTCCAATTAGGGGACTCCGACAAGGCGATCCAATATCACCTTATTTATTTGTTTTATGTACGGAAAAGCTTGCTCTTCTCATCTCCCAGAAAATGGATTGAGGGCTCTGGAATCCTATTAAACTTTCTAGAGGTGCGCCACCTATTTTGCACCTCCTGTTTGCGAATGATGTCTTGTTGTTTTGTAAGGCTTCCAACGCCCAAGTTCATGTTGTGTCCTAAACTCTTAATGGATTTTGCATAGCTTCGGGGTTTAAAGTAAATGTGAAAAAAATTAAAGTTCATGTGCTCAAGGATGGTGACCAACAGAAAGAAGAATAAGTTTATGCGCCTTTGCTCTATGAGGGTGGTTAGCAATCTCGGGAGTTTTTTGGGTTTCCTTTGGTGAAAGGTAGAGTTGGTAGAGCAACCTTTGAGCCCAATTTGGAGAGGATTTAGAGACACATGAGTACTTGGAAGGCTAATCTCCTCAATAAAGTTGTTCGATTGTGTCTTTCTAAGTTGATAATATCTTCAATTCTTGTCTATTCTATGCAGGTTATGTGGTTACCTCAATCCATTTGTAACAACATTGATAAAATGACGAGGAACTTTGTTTGGGTGGAGATGTTAACAAAGGAAGCTTCAACTTGGTGAGTTGGAATGTCCTAAAGCAACAAAAGGGTGATGGCGGTCTTGGATTATGGGATGCAAGATCTGTTAATATTTCCCTTATTGCTAAGTTATGTTGGGATATGCTCCGGGGAAGTAATAAGCTCTTGTGTAAAGTTTTCAAGAAGAGGTACTTGGGAGAGCTTTCCCTTTACTTTGCGACTTCTAAGGCTGGAGCATCATACACTTGGAAAAGTATGACAAAGGCTTTTACAATTCTGAAGGACGGTTTCTGTTTCAAAATGGGATATAGGGACCAATCTTTTTGGTATGATAATTGGACAAGAGTGGGAAGACTTTGTTCCTATGTCGACTATGCCAACATATCTAATATTCAGCTTAAGGTCAAGGATAGTTGGGTTGATGGTAACTGGAAGTTTTCTAATTTATATATTATGGTTCTTTCTCATGTGACAGATTTCATTACTTCTATTTACTTACATGGATCACCTTCGGCCTTAGACACTTGGATTTGGGATGGTCATGCTTCAGGCTCTTACTCTGCCAAATTTGGTTTTTGGTGGCTTAATGAAGGTGCGAGAACTGTGGCGGCTAGATCATATATTTGGAGGATGTATGGCGTCTAAGGATTCCAGAGAAAGTTAAATTTCTATTTTGGCTTTGCCTTCACGAGGCTCTTCCCTCTAATGACTTGTGTTTCAGGAGACATATGGATGCTAACCCTACTTGCTCTAGATGTTATGCAGTTGTCGAGGATCTCATGGATACTCTTAGAGATTGTCCAGACTCTTCTTCATTATGGTCGAGTCTTGATTTTACTAGTTCTTTGTTCTGGGTGCCGCAATCCTTCCACATATGGTTGATGGGAAACTATAATAGTCGGCATGGTCTTCTCTTTATGGCTAGTATTTGTGGGTCTGAAGATGGAGGAATAACTCTCTTATAGGGGATAATGATTGGGATGTTAACTTGATGACTCGTAACACTCATCATGATTTCCGGGAGTGGCAGAATATGAGTTGTTCCATAGCTTCAACGAACACCAACTATCCTTTGAACTGGAGATACTTGACAGCTCGCCAAGTCAAGCTTAATGTAGATAGCAATTGGATCAGGAGATCAAGTATCATGGAAGGGGGAGGTGTTCTACGTGACATGAACAGTGGTTGGGAGGTTTTTCTGTTAACTTCAGCGAAGGCACTTCGGTTTTAGCTGAACTTTTGGCCATGGAGAAAGGTTTGTGTTTAGCTTGGGACATGGGTTTTAGGAATGTTTTTATGGAGTGATTGCCTGGAATCGGTCCAAATTATTATAGAAGAAATGTATACGCAGGTCTCTCAAATTTTGGGCGTGGTAAACAATGTTCCCTCTTTGTTGAGGCGAGACTGGGAAGTTGAAACCAAGTTTGTGCTTAGAGAGGCTAACATGGTTGGTGATTTTATGGCTAACCTAGGTGACAACTCTAGTGTTGATTTCAAGTTCTGGAATGCAACGCCAATAGTGTGTCAAGAACTCATTAACCTGGATATCTCTCTTATGTCTTTGTTTTAGTTTCTTTTATGTTTTCTTCTGTACCAAAAACTCATCCGGTGTTAAATTTAGTTCAATTATTAAACTTTTTTTTTAATAAATTAGGCTGAGATTCTTTAAAAAATTATAAACAAATTGTATTGATAAAGAGTACATCAATCCTTTATGACAAGGTAAAGAAGCGAAGTTTTCTAATTTATATACTATGGTTCCTTCTCATGTGTCAGATTTCATTACTTCTATTTACTTACCTGGATCTCCTTCGGCCTTAAACACTTGGATTTTGGATGGTCATGTTTCAGGCTTTTACTCGGCCAAATTTGATTTTTGGTTAATGAAGGTGTGGGAACTGTGGCAGCCATATCAGATATTTGGAGGATGGTGTGGCGTCTAAGGATTCTGGAGAAAGTTAAATTTCTATTTTAGCTTTGTCTTCACAAGGCTCTTCCCTCTAATGACTTGCGTTTCAGGTGGCATATGGCTGCTAACTCTGCTTGCTCTAGATGTTATGGAGCTGTCGAGGATCTCATGCATATTCTTTGAGATTGTATAGACTCTTCTTCATTATGGCCGCATCTTGGTTTTACTTGTTCTTCGTTCTGGGTGCCGCAATCCTTTCACATATGGTTTATGGAAAACTATAATAGTCGGCATGGTCTTCTCTTTATTGCTGGTATTTGGTAGGTCTAGAGATGGAGGAACAACTCTGTTCTAGGGGATAACAACTGGGATGTTAACTTGGTGGCTCGTAACACTCACCATGATTTTTGAGAATGGAAAAATACGGGTTGTTCCTTAGCTTCGACGGACACCAACTATCCTTTAAACTAGAGATACCTGACAGTTGGTCAAGTCAAGCTTAACGTAGATGACAGTTGGATCAGGAGATCAAGTATCATGGGAGGGGGAGGTGTTCTACATGACATGACTAATGGTTGGTGGGGAGGTTTTTATGCTAACTTCGGCGAGGGCACCTCGATTTTAGCTGAACTTTTAGCCATGGAAAAAGGTTTGTATCTAGCTCGGTACATGAGTTTTAGGAATGTTGTTATGGAGTGATTGTCTGGAAGTGGTCCAGATTAGTATAGAAGAAATGCATACACAAATCTCTCAAATTCTGGGTGTGGTAAATAATGTTCGCTCTTTGTTAAGCTAAGACTAGGAAGTTGAAACCAAATTTGTGCTTAGAGAGACTAATATGGTTGTTGATTTTATGGCTAAACTAGGTGCCAACTCTAGTGATGATTTCAAGTTATGGAATGTAGCGCCAACAACATGTCAAGAGCTCATTAACCTGGATATCTCTCTTATGTCTTTGTTTGTTTTAGTTTCTTTTATGTTTTCTTCTGTATCAAAAACTCATCCGGTGTTAGGTTTAGTTCAATTATTAAACTTTTTTTAATAAATTAGACTGAGATTATTTAAAAAATTATAAACAAATTGTATTGATAAAGAGTATAAGGAAGATTACATCAATCCTTTATGACAATGTAAAGAAGGGATCCTTTTTTTGTTTATTATAAAAATATTGTGTTCTCTTGGATTTATATTGTAATTATATACTATTACAATATAAATATAAATTATATGTAATTAGACCCTCATCAAATAAACCTCAAGAATAGCAAGTGTAACTTCTGTAATAAAAAACTATGACTTTGTCTATTTTATTAATAGTACATACGTGTATACGAGCTTATTTTTTGTGGAAGTGACCGAATCTTGTGTTGATTTAATATGTTTGTACACACATGTAAATCCGATCAGATTTAAATAGAAAACTATTCCTATTTGCTGTGTGAACTTGAACAACATTTTTTTAATTAACTTTAACAATATTTGTTATATAAATATAAATAATGTGTTGACAAGAAGTTTGTTCTTATGTACAAAAATTAAACCCATATATCAATAAGATGGAAGTTCAAATATCATTGTCAATGCAATGATCTTCTAAGTAGATAGTCTATAAATATTTTTATAACCGCTCTCTAGTTATGAAAATTGTTATAATCATGAGGAGTTATGAGATCTAACCAGAAATATGAAAATACTATTTTGTTATTTTTGGATTAGTTTATTAATCATTTGTATTAATTATATATAGTTATTAATATCATTAACAAAGTTAGATGTTTCATTTTACTATCAACATGGGTATGTCAAAGCATAGAAAGTGCATAAAACTTTGAAGTATGATTTGGTTAATAATAATATGGTCTATTTAGCTTGCTAAAAACAATGTTATATGTGAAGGTCCACGGTTGGCTATGGTCCTATGGATCATCAAGAAAATGAGCAAGCATACAATACCTTATTCTAATTGGATAAGCGATACATGTAAATGCCATATGAATTTAACCTGACTTGTAATTTTCTTTTCACATTTGTCACTTCCTTCTATATTACTCTTGTACACTTCTTACATACATAATATAATATTACGAGTAATATTATATGCTCACACTATATCCTCATATTAAAAAAGTAACACATATCACTTGTAAATTAATCATTAATAAATAAAGTATTATCTTATGATATATTTTATTTGTTATATTTTTATGGATAGAAAGATTAATATGAGAATTTAATAAGACGATATATTATTTTCCTAATATTACGTTGCTCGTAAAAACTATTTTTAAATGTAAATTTTTATCTTAAATCCCGAACCAATATGCCCTAAATTAAGGGAACTAATTAACATTCCAAGAAAATATTTCCGTGTGGTAACTAGTTGAATATAATAAAAACCAATAAAATTTAAAATTTATTTACAAATTAGCATAATTACATTTTTAATCCATTTATGATATTGCGAGATTTGGGAACCCCAAATTATTTTTGAATAATTGTTACCATTAAGTTTTCAATCGCATTTCATAAACTACAACTATCCAATTCGATCTTCTACTTTTTCAAACTTTAAAAACTCACATCCAAGAAGATGCTTTAATTTTAATAAATTAAATTTCACTAAATCCATGACTTCTAAACTTTTGAGATATTTAATATCCCAAAGCCATCATAAACTTGTAGTTAGTTGGACAGAGATGAGAAAATTAACAGCTAAACCAATTTTGCTTAATCAAAAATAGATGAAACAAATTTGCTTACTTTGCAAATTAGAGTGACCTAATTTTTTTTGTACAAGAGTATTCCTTCACTTTATGGGTAAGGAATTATTCCATTTCATGGTGTGTCTCTCTTAATAAGTGTCACTCTTATAAATCGAATCTTTCACATTTTGGTCTTTCTGGATATTCAGCAGTGTCATACATCACTAGACTAACATTTGAATTATAGATACCTAATTGGCTTTAAAAAACAAAATTAATCTTTTAGTTTATTTAAGTTAAAATTGTAAGGACAGAAAAATGGAATGAAGATTATCTATGTTATTTCTATATGCCTAATTCATTACCACCAATAGGATTTTGGCAAATATATATTAATAAAATATTAAATTAATGATTAAATTAACATTATCACACATAGTAATTAATATTTGATTGATTGGGAATAGAGTGACAGAGTTAAATTGACATAGAAGATTTTTGTTGAGAAAAATGTATGCATGACCCTTGATGGCATTTTAACCCTGTCTTGATGACAATGATGAGTTTATTATTTTAGAGAACTATTTCAACTCTTTTAAACAAATGGAGAAAGATAAGATGATAATGTGGAATAAAGAAATAATTTATATAGTTAGGGTTTTATGATTGGTTATAAGGTCTATTCCCGGAACTACCGGTCCGTTTTCTTCTCCTATTCATGTTACTTTCGTCTTTTTCATCACATTATCAATTTCTCTATTTTATAACAAGACAGGTTCAAACAAACCTTAATATTAGAAAAATAATGTGACAATACACCAAACCATCCCTTCTCTTTCTCAAGAAATAAACAAACAATAATAAATTAAATGGAAAGATTAAAATAATAACGCAACAAAAAGCATCACTATCAATTTTGCAGTCAACGATTCCTTCACCAAATCACTTCCTAAGTTCCAAACTCCAAGTTTCTTCATCAACAATATTCATGTACATTATACTAACCCTTCTCTTCCTATGTCTATCACCACACACATGTCTATCCATCAATTAGTTCTTTTTATTGAAATTTAAGACAACAAATCATTGTTCAATTTACACATCAATGTTAATACGCGGAACAGGGTTAATACATCAATATTGGTTGATCTTGCCCTTTAAAAATAAGTTATATTCCCTCTAAAACTTCAGCTTAGTTTAAAAGCCATATACCTACCACTTAACTCAAAAAGACAAATTAATCAAGGAATCAAACTGTACTATTCTCTCCTTCTTATTCAATAAATTTCATTTGTTCCTATTACTTAGATTGGTTACATTATGGGGACAATATTGGTACTTTAGTGATCAGTTGAGATGCTGCAACATACTTCAAGAACATGTTTTGGCCAATTCATACAGGTATGGAATTTTATTGACAAGGATAATTAGGTAAGGTCTGATTAATAAAATTACCTATAACTTTTGTGTTTTGTATTGATTACGAAATTATCTCTATTTTATTCCTAAGTTGTAACAGATGACATATAAATTATGTTAATCTGTTCAGAAGAGCTGGAAGACCTTTAATATGTGTGGACCACTAAGTTCATGCGTATATATAATAATAAGTTAATAACCAATGGAGAAGACGTTACCATCTTGCATTTATAGGTATGATGTGATGATAAGCATTCATTATTTGTTTTTCCTTATAATAATGGATATGAAATTTATATTTAATAATAGATTGTAATATCTATGTAAAATTTATATACAGTTATTATATTATCAATAATTTATTTATATTTATTTTTTAATAGTCAATAATAATTAAAAATAAATGGTGAATAATGACTAACAGTGTATAAAACTCTTACATTATTATTGCCTACATTTTTTTCTCTTAATAATATTTGGTTCACAAAGTTTTTTTCTCTTATTTGAAGCAATCCCTAGCTTTATTATCTTAACTCGGAGAATCAGCTAAAAGTTAGAGCTAAACAATTTTCTACTTGCATTTAACATTTAATGCATTCCATAAGGAAAGATGAATTGAAAGGCATTTAAAGTACAAGTATCATATATAAAGCTGAAGAACTCTAACTTTCTTTCTTTTCAACTTTCTCCTTTGATGAAGCCTTCTATGTAATAAAACTCTTTTGAGTTCTTCACAAACGTTGTTTATTTTGATACTAAGCTAAACCTCATTGAAATATCATGACTAAGGGTTCACAAAGTCTATCACAAACCAAGTCCAAACAACGTTTGATTCACGAATTTAACTAAAAGACAAACCTTATATATATTTATTTATTTATTTGTGTGTTGAATTTTGTGAATGATATTAAGTCCTCGAGAAAGATAAAGTCTTCTCTATAGAGAGAAGAAGCATTGAATTAATGTGTGCATAGAAAAAAACCGGTCCAGGGTAATGGCACAAGTGCAACAACAATATAATATAATCATGCTTATCAATCAACTCTATTTTTTGTGTAACCAAATATATTCTTTCACCCATATGGATAATGAATTAATCTATTTTGTATGTGTGAATATCTCTCCTAACATGTATTGTACTCTCAAAAATTAAACATTTGACTATTTGATCTTATCTATCTAAAGATCTAATGATATTTTATAACATTGGTTGATAATCAATCAACTCTATTAATTAAACTAAACAAATGGAACCTACCATCTACTCTAATTAAAAATTATTAGTAAAGTTAATCCAAAGAGTATGGACCACTAGCAAATAAATTATTTTAACTATCAATTCCATGTGAAGGGCACATATTACATCGAACCTAGCACGATGATGCATGTTCTCACTCTTTCACAAGCCACTTTTTACTCAAAGTGGGTTGAGATTGTTGCACACTCATCTCTTGTCCTCCATGGAAAGCCAATCCAAAGTTTTCAAACTTATTTTAATTAATTATAATCTCATTGAGCACCTAGATTATTTTAAGGATTAAACAACCGACCAAAAATGCAGCATCCATGTGATGGATTATGATAGATTTGGAACCTTTCTTGTCATCTATGCACTTGGTTTAGCTGGTTCAACCTCTTTTCTAATGAAACTTGATAAGGGGTTGGGCAGCATAATGTCAAGGAATTTGTTTCAATTTTATTGGTTGGTGCATGGTCCTTAATGCAATGTGATTAGTTGGTAAACTCATTGGTATGCTTCAAAAGCATAAACTTTGGACTTATTATGATTTATTTGGTGCTAATTAGCAATAAAAATTTTCTCATAAAATAATTATATGAGTCTTAAATAGTGGCCTAATCGTGCTCTTTAATTAATTTGAATTAGAATTTTTTATTGAAAGATGATGTGTTTAAAAATATTATTTCCTACTTTTTTTAAGAAAAAAAATCCTATTTGTTTTCTCTTTATAAAATCAAGATAATATTAATAATTATTTTTACAACTCTATATTTATCCAGTTAATAAGAGAATAAAAAATAAAAATGAATCATTACAAATACTATAATGGATAAATGACAGATTACATAAATTTAATACAAATATACATATTCATTAATTATATTTTTTAATCTATGTGTTACAATCTAAAAAGACACTCACATCAGAACAGATGAAATAGAAGTTTGAAATATGTGGTTTTCAGTACATAATTTTTATTTCATTATTTCTCAATCAATATTCTTAAAAAAAATATTAAAAGAAAAAACATTTAATTTGAATACATCTAAGTTCTTTTGGGTTTATTCTAAATTCAAACAACCTCCTATTGTTGATTTAGTGATGTAAAGTCACACTTAATCCTCATGTAAGCAAAAAATTAAAGCTTTGATTCCTAAAAATGACATTTATTTTAAAAGAACAATCACATATTCTAAAATAGATTAGTTCCTTATCAATACTCTTACTTATTTCAAAAAATTATAAGTTTAAATTTAATGTTAGGACAGCATTATTAATTAGCAATGTTTGCTGATCAAAAAAAAAAAAAATTATTAATTAGCAATGTACATTAAAACCTCACCCTCATTTAAGCTTTAAATCAGGTTGTCTTTGGAAACTTAAGTTCAATTCTGGTGCCATGCCTGCTATTTATGCGTCAAATATATATATATATATATATATATGTGTGTGTGTGTGCGCATATGTGACCCATAAAAAATGGATCTTCTCGCCTTCTCGGTATAAGTATTACTGTATGGAGTTGGGTGAAATTTATAAAAGGCAAAGATATCTTATCCTATTCTGAAACTCGTAATTTATAGGACAAAAACATAAAGAAGAAAAAGAACTCCGTACTAGGTTTCGTGTACTGCAGTTTAGGAAAAAAGTAGCGGTGATAAAAACATTATTCATTTGGAAATGAAATTTTATATTTAGATGTGTGCCCTTATTTATATATATAAATTATTAAATGTTAATATAGGCTGATACACACCTAGGTGAAATTAAAAAATAAACAGCAACCTTCAAATAATTTAGTTCCAACATATTGGGAAGTGCATGCAATTATAGTTTAGAAACTTCTGTGGCAAATTATATATAAAGTATGCTAGTAGTAATTAATTTGAACTTTGCTGGAGCTTAGGGAACTTATAATAATCCAGATTAAAATAAAAGAACATAGCTTTGAGACATTGATGTTTGATATCTATGAAAAAGAGGAATTGTCTTTTAAAAAAATGCTATTGAAAGAATGATAACTTATTGGAACAAGACTTGAGATGGATCTTTAGTAAATCCTTGTTTTAAGTAATCTATGAAAAAGTGTTTTTTTCTTTTTGTTTAATAATTCGTTTTCGCCATTAATTAAAATTTCTCTATAAAAGGAATGATTGTTGGCAGAACCTAAAATAAACAACTCAATAGATTATTGTGTAAGATATATACCAGTGATTTTTTTGGTACTACCTACTATATATCATTCTTTTGGATAATGAATTAATCATTTTGAGATGCACGACTGTTCTTCTCAATGCTCTAAGAAATTAAATTTTTGTCCTTTTAGTCATTTAAGGATTTAATATAGTCTTATATTACTAGACCAAATTATTGGTATATACTAGTGATTAGCTAAATAGTTACAATATATCACGCTGCTTTAGGTAATTACTTATAAATGATTTCGATAAGCCACTTGAGATATTAAAACCATAGTTGATAGAGTATGTTTAATTGATTTTATAATCTTTAATTTAATATCTGTTAGATGTTGTCGAAGATATAGTCCTATATATAATTCTGGTCCTTCTCTGTCCTATCAAAGCAATTTAAATTAGTAAAAGTATGGGTTTTTTAATTAGATAGTGTTATCATATTATTACAATAATGTTGAATGGATCATATAAAGCTCGTGTTAGGATTTTGATATTTCTGAATGTTACTAAAATTATAGCTTTAGGATTTCAATATTATAGAAGAAACAGTAGTTAATCATACAAATATTTTTGTGTGTACAATGGATTAGGATTTCAAATAAACAATTTACCCAATTCAGGAATTAGAAAGAGACAAGATTTGGTTTTAAGTTTGCAGGCATAGACAGCAACAACTTTTGCTACAATCTTCTAAATCTTCAAAAACCCTAATTCCCACACAACTAAACTTTCACAAGAGTAGTTTATTCATCTCACCAAAGAAGTTTAAATAGAAATTTTAGTTTTAAATTTATTTAATAGAGGTGACTTAATTAATAAATTAACATAACTTATGAAAAGTACTGAAGATTGAAAAATATAATAAATTCCAATTATACTATACTTTATTTAAGGTGAAACGTGCAACTACTATTGTTTAGTATTATTGAATTCACAATCAATGATAGAAGCCTTTTGAAAATGGGCTCTTGGCCCTTTTACACATGGGAGAGCCCTTTAGGCATGGAAATTCTAAACCCAAAAAAATGACACATCTAAAAAAGGACATTATTTTTGTATTATCCGATCTTTTCTTCATTTCCAAAAGTATGTTTTTTGGAAACACAAGTTCCAAAAATAATATCAGTATAGTATTCTATATATTATAAGTGTACAAATTAATATATACTCTATACAATATCCCATATTCATTTATATTACTCTTTTAAAGAATTAGTAATAATTAAACATGAATAATAAATAATACAATGATGCTATATATAGCTTATAGATTGTCAATGTATATTTTTTTTCTTGATTCAGTGGTAAGAAAAAGGTGGTACCAAAAGAATCACCGAAGAAGAAACCCTTGACAAAAAAAAATGAAAATGTAACAAAGAATAAAGAGTTTATTAAATATTGTACCCCTTTTTTTACAAAAATCTCAAAATACCTTCAATAATTTTATTTTTCACTTTCCTCCACAATCACTTCACACTTTCTTAAACCTATCATACCATTTCCAACGGGTTTAAATCAATGTTATTAAAACCGGTTCAGACCGGCTGGTTCGACCGGAGAACCCGCCAACCGGTCCCATAACTGGTACGAAACAAGTGTTGTGCCGGCTAAGCATTAAAACCGGTGTAAATCGGAAAAAAACCGGTGCACCGTGTCAAAACCGGTGCACCGTGTCAAAACCGGTGAACCGGCCGGAATTTGATTGAACCGGCTGGTTCATACATGTAATTTTAAAGAACCTCACATAGGCACATACCCCATAGAATTAGAAACCCCTTTTCTTCATTCACACGAACCTCAATTAGAAATGTCGCGACCCGATTTTCGGTTGGAAGACCGGCCCTACGACTTGGGAGGAGGCGAACTCGATTTCTACCTCTCCCGATTGATTTGGAGTTGCCACTACGTTTTTTGCGGTTAAAACGTAGAAAACGCTATAGTAAGCCCAATTAGGATAATATGGTCTTTAAGCAGAGATTCTGAGCTCGGGAGTCGATTACGGATCGGGGAAGGTATTAGCACTCCATCCGCCCGTATTAAAACGGTACCCTCGCTAATAACATGGACTTTTATACCCTTAACAAATATTTATTTAGAAATTAATTATCATAACAAAATATTTTTATTTTTTATTATTGAGCCTGACAATATTGACTTTGGTCCTACGTACCCCTATTAAGGGGATCAAGGCTTACGTAGTTCTAGTTCAAAAATTGTTTTTACTTTGGTTGATTGTTAATGATTTGGAAAATATCGATTAATTTAGAATTATAAATGTTTTGATTCAATAAGACTAATAGATTAGAAACGGTATTGGTCGTAGACCTTCTCCTCATTTCTATGGGAGTTAGAGACAACTCGAACCATGACCTCACTATAAAAGTCTCATAAAACTTGTTTGGTAAAATAGTTTTTGATTATTCATATAGAATTAATAGTTTAGAGACGGTGTTGGTTGTAGACCTTCTTCTCATTTTCGGAGAAGTTAGAGACAACTTGAACCATAACCTTATTATAAGAATTCCTTAATTAATTTGATAATATAGTTTTCAATTATTTATGCATATAGAATTTAATGATAAAATAGTTTATTAATTATTAATATATATGGAATTAATAGTTTAGAGATAGTGTTGGTCGTAGACCTTCTTCTCATTTTTTGGAGAAGTTAGAGACGACTCGAACCATAACCTTACTATAACAATTCCATGATTAACTTGGTGTAAATAATTAGGGACACCACATGAAATTAAGTGATACGATCGTTATGAATCACTTTTATATAAGAAATTTAATAGCTTAGAGATGGTGTTGGTCGTAGACCTTCTTCCCATTCTCAGAGAAGTTAGAGACGACTCGAACCATAACCTCACTATAAAAGTCTCATAAAATTAATTTGGTAACAAAAAATTTTATTATTTTTATTAAGCAAATGTTAATATAATTTGGGATAAGATATGTGATCTTTATTCAAGAGTTAGTATACAACCTACTTGATTAACGTTCATTTCAATTCAACTTGCCAAGATAAATAATTAATTGATGTAATAGAATAAATAAATAAATTTACTTGAGTAAATAAAACAAAAATAAAAAAAAAGAAATGAAAGAGGTTAATTTGGAGGGGTTTCACGACACCCCCTCCATTTAATAAAAAAACAAGGAAGAGAAAAGGGGATTAATCCCAGGAGGTGAAAAACCCTCATCCTCATCTTCTCTCACGCGGTGGCCCAAGAGGTGGAATCCGTCTTCTTCCTCGGTGCCAACGGTCCAGACGCGGGAATGGAGGGAGCCACGATGATAGCCGAAGGTTCTGATGGTGGCGGTTTATGGTGGTTCACGGTGGTCCAATAGCGGTGGTGGTGATGAGTTCGTTCATGTGGCGATGACGCGGTGGTTATGGTGAGGTGCGGTGGTTCGAGGTTCGGGTCATGGTGGTTTAATGGATTCATGATGAAAGAATGGTATCTCTAGAGGTAGTGCTTTACGGTGGTTCAGTAATCTATACTCGCGGTGGCTCGTGGTGGTTTGCGATGGCTTTCCGATTCGAGGCTTCCCTTCTCACGATGCAACAAGATGAGTCTCTGTCCAAGAGGGCACACGATGCCCCTGAGACCCATTACATCACTTCACATGCTTGATTAGGTTTTGGGACCTATCCCTCAATCATGGAATCACAGATCCGCGGGAAATCGGTAAGGGACCAAATCCCTCATATTGATATTTACGTTTCTTTTATTGCATGCTATTCTTGATTGATGAGATGCATATAAAAAACGTATGCGGGTTGATGTTAATCTGGAAATGAATTGTATTATTTTGGTTTAAGGTCACTGCGATGCATTGCTTCCATTATTATCGCTTTAATGATCTACCTCATTTTTTCTTTAATCGCATTCTGATTTAATTACACAAACCTATGTGCATTATTAAAATGATGATGTACAGTCTTGTTTGATTACTATTTTAGTTTCGAACTATTGATAATTAGCTGTAACATGTCAGACAAACGTAACCCAGGAGGCAGGGACAAATGGTTAGACAAGAGGTTCCGTAAGGACACATGGGCAGGTCACTTTAATATTTGGGTGTGCCAATAGTGTCGCATAAGGCTATTACAACCAAGAGGAGACATTATACCATAAAATATATGTTGTATGCTGATTTTTTAAGTGCAGGAACAGTAAAAAAATAATGACATTAACACACCAATCCATGAAAATTATGAAGTCCGAATATGGATTTTAATACTAACCTTAGGTAGCAATTCGATTTGGCTGAATCGTTTTACCGTATTATCTCTGAACTATCCCTCTGATTCTGCTGAGCAACGTCTCCGTGTGTATCTATTCCTGAATTTGTGTGATGCACGTGTTATATGATTTCTGCCTACTTCAGCATATTACGTATTCTCTGAGTTGTTATGTGTATATGCAGGGATTGCTCTCTAGTTGTCATATGGAGTGTATGGTTGTGGTATGCTGATTTCACAATATATGTGTGATATGTATGTGTTCTCCCCTGTGACTGTGTATGATAGCTTGTTCTCTCTGATTGTTCCTTTTTTTTTGGCCCCCTCTCCCCTGATTATTTCTGCCCTTTTATAATGCTTTAGGTTTCTATGTGAAAACCTCTTGGGTTGCTCCTTAAGATTCAGTAACGTACATGGCTTTTTGCTCTCTGTTTTACTGCATTAAGGTTTCTCATGAATGCTGCCATTTATTTATTTTAGCCTTCATTGCTAATTGATGCTGTAACTGCCAGTATAATCATTGCCTTTCACCTGAACTCTCTGATTTCTGCCTGCTGGAATTTATACTGAAAATAGTAATATGTTGTTTGTAAATGAATTGATTGATTTATGAACTGCCTTTGTTCTTTATGGCTGGTTTATGATTGGATTGACAACCTACGGATGTCCCCTACTGGTTCGTAAGTGAGATTGGCTATTTGCTGGTTTGCCTTTTACTGATTCCATTTGGCTGATTGTAACAACTCTGCCCTTTGGTATGTATGTGTTTGTGATAGCCTTTTCTGCTCTGATATGGGTGTTTGTGTTGACTAGATATTTGCACCAACTCCCGCCTTGGCTAGCACGTCATTCATACAACCATTCTGCCTTGCATCTCAAGTTCCTCAATCTTTATTGCTATAACCGAGGCTTCATCAAATTTGCCAGGGTCAATCTTGGAAATAGAAGAAACCCAATTTAAGTGTGTCCGAATATTTAAGGTTTCATTATGCCAACGAAAGATGTTTAAAGAGAGCTCCTGCGAGAGACTAATTGACACTTGTAATAATGTAGGATATATTCATTGTCCTTCATGTAGCCAGGTGGTTCCTACTATGATGGGGGTTTGAAGTGTATTCACCTATTTCCTTTTTGTACACTGTTTTGATA
>NC_032020.1:6160506-6170989 GCF_001865875.1 Lupinus angustifolius
GAAAGCATGTAATAATTGATGATTTTAATGGAGAATGTCTATAGTTGAAAACCGTGAGATGTCATTTACACTCATAGGTTGCATTTGATTTTTTGTTTGTAACACCTCATTTTTTCTGACCACCAATTGATTTTTACAATTTAAACAAAACTGATAAATTAAATTCCAATCAAACGAGCCGATAACTAATTGATCCTTGGTTGTGATTCGAAGACAAAGTTGACTATGAGACAATAAAATGTAAATTTTTTATTCTTTTGTTGTTTTGAAAAATTTATATTATTGTAAAAAGGCCGGACAAAATTGAGTGTTCACAAGAAACATCAATTTGAAGACAATTTTAGTTAAGCTTTGGACTTAAATGGTGAAGAAATGGAACCTCAATATGAAACAACTTTGACTCATTGGTGTTAAAGTTTTAAATATATAATATATTTTGTAGACTGAGTTATGAACTTGCGTCATATGTTTCGAGTTTGTTAAGTAAGACAAGTACTTGTGGATTACTATTTGTATTTGTAATTTAGACTTTAGATTTATTAAAGTTGTTTGTTTATGAGAATTCTTACTTTGACTATAAATATGGATTATAAATTTGAGTATCTACATCTTAGATAATTTTTGTTACAGGTTATATATAAGCATGTATATTCGGTTTAACCGGTTTAATCTCATATGGTTTAATTATTAAACCAATGGTTGAACCACTAAACCACTAAACCAGTACCCTCACCGATTTGATTGACCAGTCCAGTTTTAATAACATTGGTTTAAATCCCACAATACCCCAAGTATTCTAATTTTTTATTTTTATTCTATTTGTCCGACCGCATTATCACAAATGAAAACTTATCAATCCAACAATCCAATGTTGGGATGGCTATTACTTTAGTTAATTATTTTTTCTTAATTTCAAAATTACTCTTTTAGTGGACTACTCAAAACTACTTTTTTAAATTTGCTTCTTTATTTAATTAAAAAATACATTGCCAACTCTTCTAAGTTTACCTTTTAATTAAATGATTAATTTAAAAAATTTGTTTTTAGTTGTTAATTCAAATTATCTTTTAATTAATTTCTTTAAGTTAATTTTAGGATTTAAAATAAAAGGCATGACTTGATTCATATGTTTTTTCTGCTCCAAATTGAGAAGTAGTTATAGTCTTTAATAACGTTTCTTCTATCTTTCAACATAAGAAGATGATTTACAATCAATGTTATATCTTTTTTACTAATTCTATTTCAATTAAGTATTTCCTTTCAAATTTTTATAAAAAATAGATGTTACTAAAAATATTTTTTGTTAACTATAATAAGGGTTATAATAGTGATTACAATTAGTATAACATATTTCCTTTTTATTTGGGTTGAGAATCTGTCGTGATCACCAATACTACCTTTGTTATTATCTCATAAATTAGGGAGGACAATATATGGTCTCTTTCATTTCTTTCCACCTTAATTAATTAAAATCAAACCAACTCACCGACTATTTTTATCTCAAAACTATATAATCTTAATCTTATTCTAGAACTACATAAGGATAAAATAAACTCTTTAATTTACTCTAATAATTAAATATTTAATCAAACAAGATTATGGTATTATTAAGTCCATACGATTAGCGATGATATCATTTTAATAACGGACAAATGAGGTGTTAATACACTCACCTATTCATAATTGACTTCCGAGCTTAGAACTCTAGTTCAATGACCATAACTTTTGAGATTGAGCATAAATAAGCTTTTTGCGTTTTGTTCATGCAAAAAATGTAGCAGTAACTCCAAATCATCAAGAGAGGGTGAAATCATTTCATTTTCCTTTCTTTTCAATGTTATGAAACCCGAGCCGAACATCAAACCGAAAGAGTTCCCGTATTAGGTTTAACCGGTTCTAGTAATTAAACCGTCTGGTCGGACCAGATGATTTCATATATAATTCATCATTTTTCTCTATAAATATTATTTATATATAAATAATTTTTTTATATAATTATATGAAATAACATTTCCATCTTTTTTAGACCAGAGTAAAACAAAATATTAGAGTAATATTCTGTTTTTTTTAAATTTTAAGTGAATCGTGTGGTTCACTTCGCAAATTATTGCGGTTCAGTTGAGTTTAACATGGTTGGACCAGAATTTCTCCGGTTCAAAGTGGTTCAACCCCTCAATCGATTAAGACTACAAACCAGAGCCATTTTCAAGTTCGGTCAGTGGTCAAACCGATCAAACCGTTCGGTTCGATCCGGTTATCACATCACTGTTTCTTTCTGTTCCTAAGTCGTGAAGCCGATATGTAAAACATTGGATCGTGACAATGACAATTAAATTTTATATATAATCAATATTGTTGGGTACCAACAAGGTAAAACACATCTACAGGGGGAGGTGAATAGGTGTAGCAGATCACTAGTCCCACTTTTCTAATAAATTTGTAAAACTGAAAATCACTAATGTTAATCGATTATGAGTCTTGTTAATGGATTATTCTCAGTATTGCTTAATCGACTATTAACAGTCTTAATCGGTTATCCTGTATATTGTTATTCTAGAAAATCTGATTTCTTGCAACACAATCAAAGTGATTATCATTTTTATGACCTTAATTTGATTACTAATTTTATCCCAGATTATGAACGGTAAGCACAAATCACAGAAATCAAAAACTCAAAGAATCATAAAAACTGAAAAGTAAAATAAATAGGGAAAATAAGAATGCTCAATGATTTTTATCCTTGTTTGTTTGTTGGTCCACTTGCAAACTACATTCAAACCTTTCATTCTGATCTTGAGAGATTTTCTTCACTATGGAAATTAATTATTCTTACAAGCACACTTCCAATACAAGCAACAAGAACTCCCTTCTCGAATCTGTTGAGCCCTAACTCGGTTTGACCACTCCACTCACCTACTCAAATACCAACACCTTTTGCGATTCTGGCCCCAACCGCTTTCTCGCTATATCCAAGACTTTCTTGCGCTCATGAAGATACCAAATATTCTCTTTTTCAAGTGGTACCAAAACACCAAGAGAGCAACTCCTTGATTGACTATTTTTGCTGAGTTATGATGCACACTTAATGTGCTAATATAACTTTGAATCTCAGCTCTAAACCTTTCGCAGAACCCTCACAAGAAGCCTAAACTAGATATGATAAAATGCAATGGTTTCTGAAAAATGTATGAAAGTAATGCACTCTTTTGAAAAGATTTTCCTCTCTTTTCTCTCAATGATTTCAAATAAACTTTGCAAGAATCCACATTATGCTTTCACTCAGAGAATAAGCAAGATGATATGAAATTTCTAAACTCAGATTCTTGTTTTTTGTTTTTCTTATGATTATCATGCATGTCGTGCCTCGATTTTCGGCTGCACGACCTTATTAGATTATCACCTACTAGGTGTTCTCGGGAGTTAGTAACAGTGACATCCATATCTGACGTATCAATTTCGTAATGATCGATAACACGTGAGATAAAAATCCTATAAGGAAGTAGCCTAGAAGAAGATGAGGTTATACCATTCACGACCTTCAGAATTTCAGCAGGCCAATTTTCCGTAATTCCTTCTCTTATTGAAAACATTAACTTAAGATCATTGATAGTCGGTTGCACATGATTTGTGTTATGTTGAACCAAAATATATGCAATTAAGTAATGCAAGAGTCGACCCTCAACAGATAATGAACCATCCTTGGTTAATTCACCTTGCACATATAGGCGAGGTCTTCTTAGACAAGACTTGTACATCTCAATAACATCAAATAAGTTCCATAACTCATTGTGACAATCACCCAACAAAGGTTCATCGCTAGACAGTCCTCCAACGTCCAAAAATATTTCTTCATCCAAAACAATCAACTTTCCTATAATCATTGAAGTATAAACTTCGTCCTTATACCGAAAATTATTGTAAAATTCCCTTATCAAGGATGGATATATTTTACCTTTGAGCTCCAAAAAATGATTTGCTCCTTGTACTTCTAATCCACGAGGGAACTTAAAACCTTGTTCCACCATCCAAGCTATATATGCGTAGCGAATGTAAGTCTGTTTCCCTCCTTGGAATTTTGCTAATCTAGCTTCTTGAAGGATGGGAGAGTAGTAAAGGTCACCATGATCTTTTCTTCCACCTTGAGCAGAAGATGAATTGACGTCCACTCCTCTTGGACGCTTAGTTGTGGTTTTTATCCTTCTTGGTCGTGATTCACTCATAATTTTTAGGTAAGGGAATGTCTAATCGATTGTATAATCGAATTTCCGAATTGGGAATTAGGTTTCCTAAAAAGGGAAAGCTAGGATTTTGGATTTTGATTAGATTGAAGACTCTAGGGAGATAAATTTTGTGTAATAGGAGATGAATTTACTATTGTGGAGGTCAAAATCTATTGATTTGAGGAAAAATCCAGAAGGGGAAGCTATGAGGTTTTTAGGAATTTAGTGGAAGTGACCTAGAATTGCACTGGAATCTGTTTTATGTCCGACATTAATCTATCAAGACGAGTGTTTAATCTATTATCATATTTAAACAAATGCCCAGTTTAATCGACTAAAGCCTTAGTTAATCAATTAATGATTTTAAAAAAATTCATTCTTCAGAAATTTGAGCTCAAGCAATCGATTAAGCAGTTTGTTAATCGATTAATGTAAGATAGTAATTCATTTCCAGGTTATTGGAACTCAAATTAATTGATTATAATATAGAACAATCGATTAATAGTAGAACTAAGACAGATTTTAGTGCATTTTTTAGATTTCTAGGAGATACTACTATACTCAAGACTTTAATCTAAGAGGTATATAACACACTAAAAGAAACATAAAATAATCATGAATTTAGTTAAGCATAGGAATCATACATTCGTATCAATTACCACACATAAGCATATATTAAAGATCAAGACAAGGCATATATTATCCTGAAGCAAGTTAATTTTGATATTTTTCATCAAGTATGTCGAGTTTCCTACGTAATACAAAGAACATATCTCGTGGAAGGGGTTTGGTGAATACATCAGCTAATTGCTTTGAGGTTTTAACAAACTCAAGAATGCAATCACCTTTTTGTACATGATCTCTCAAAAAGTGGTATCTAATTTCAATATGATTAGTTCTAGAATGCATAATGGGATTCTTAGATAGGTTAATGGTACTAGTGTTATCACACTTTATCGATATTTTCTCAAGTTCTAGACTGAAATCTAATAGTTGCTGCTTCATCCATAATATTTGAGCACAACGCACACCAGCGATAATGTATTCCACTTTGGCGGTTGATAAAGCAATGTAAGCTTGCTTTCTGTAGTGCCAAGATACTAGGTAGCTGCCTAAAAGGTGGCAAGTTCCACTAGTACTTTTCCGATCCAACTTACATCCGACGAAGTCGAAATCAGAGTACTCTATCAAAGATAATGAGACATCCCTAGGATACCATAATCCCATAGATAATGTTCTTTTTAGATACTTCATGATATGTTTTACAACACTAAAATGTGATTCCTTAGGTGATACTTGATATCTTGCACACATACATACACTAAACATAATATTGGGACGACTAGACATTAAATATAACAATGAACCAATTATGCCTCAATATTTTATTACCTCTATAGCTTTACCTTTTTCATCTTTGTCAAGATAGTAGGATGACACCATAGGTGTTGTTGTTTCTTTAAATTTGTCCTGGAGTGACAGATCAAGAAACTTTGATTGATCACCTGTCATATGCCTCGAACAACCACTATCCAGATACCAATGTTGTCCCTTTGTACGAAGGCATACCTACAAAACATATTACTTGGCTCATTGAGGTACCCAAATTACATTGGGTCCCTTGTTATTAGTAACCAATGGATCTAGTCCCTTTTGCATCCATACATATCTGCAACTTGGCACACCATATTTTCTAATAAAGTAAGATATCGATGTATGACCATATGCACCACAGTAAAAGAAAATAGGCATGTTATGATTATACTTATTATGCACATGAGCTAATTTTTTTCTACATGGTTTTCTTTTATTTGAAGGTTTGTAATCTAGACCTGCATGGTTTCCGACATTTCTAGAAGCCGCAAGTAATTTGTTTAGGTTTTGACTACTATATGTGAACTTAGCTAATTTCTCTTTCAAATCAGAATTTTCAGCACTTAAAGTATCACATATTCATATATAGATGTCTCAATTAATTTAGTAGAGCAAGTACATGAGGCACGAGAGTAAATAAGGTCAAGAGTCTCATTTTCATGTTTTAGTTCATTTAGTTCCTTTTGCATTTTAATAATTTTCTTTTCATGCAATAAGATGACTCTTTTCCTATATACATTGGTTTTAGCCAATTTCTTTAATTCCTCATGCAATTCAACAAAAGCACTATAAATTTCATCATACGTAGGAGACTCTTTAGAACATGACGAAGTATCAGAATATTGTAACTCATTTGTGTCGTCCTGGTCACTTGAGCTGCAAGCTTCCTGGGTATTTACCATGAGACACAACTTTGCAGTCTCCTCCTCTTCATATATGCTTGATGTCGACTCGTCCTCAAGAACGTCCCATACGACATATGCTTTCTTGGACTTGAATTCTCGTGGATTGCTCTTGTCATTCTCAACTTTCTTAAGGTAGCATAGGCATTGATAGCGCATTTGTCCTGGTTTGCAATACTCATGGCAAGTTAGGCGGTCTTTGGGAACCTTGCCCTTTCTAGTTGAGTCTTTCACCTCTTTCTTCTAAAACCGTTTGAAGCCTCCTTTATTTTTGAGAAACTTACCAAATTCACGTACAAGGAGTGTCAAGGTTTCATCGTCAAGATCAGAATCAGAATCTTTGTCATCTCTTTCTTCTTGTTCTTGTGACGTTGTAGCTTTGAGAGAGATTCCCTTCTTCTTTCTGTACGTTTCCTCGTGCATGGTTAAGTGTCCCAACTCCTTTTCATGCTCCTGGAGTTTGCTGAAAAGTATTGCTAGAGACATTAAATCATGATCCTTTGATTCCATGATTGTCTTGACCTTAGGCTGTCAGTTCTTGTCAAGATATCTCAAAACTTTATTTTTTAGTTCACCTTTAGCAAAACTCTTATCAAAGCAACTAAATGATTAACTAAAGGAGTAAATATTTACTGCATATCACTGATAGATTCATTTTGAAACATTCAAAATAACTCATTTTCGTGTGTTAATACATTTTGTCTCGCGCGCTTAACTTCCTTGGTGTCTTCGTGGGATACTTGTAATATATCTCACATTTATTTCACGCTAAGGCACTATGAGACCCTAAAGAAATCATCATATGATAAAGCATAAGTAATGATGTTCTTAGCCTTAAGGTTATGCTGGTATTTTCGTTTTTCGTCATCAGTCCATAAACCTTTAGGTTTTTCTTTAAGCTCACCATCCTCCAAATTTAGTGGAGTAAAGGGACCATTTACACCAGATTCCCAAATATCCGTGTCAATTGCCTCCATAAAGATTCTCATACGCACTTTCCACTAGGTATACCCATCGCCAGTCAATATTGTAGGACGGTTGATGGATGAGTCATCCCCCCTGAAAGGGTTAATGGAACCCATAGTGAATATCCATATGATCAACAAATAAAATGGTCAAGCTAGCACTTTCGTACTAGCTATGATACCACTTTTTGGCTACTAACAAGGTAAAACACACCTAGAGGATATGAATAGGTGTAGTAGATCACTACTCCCACTTTTCCAATAAATGCATAAAATTGAAACTCACCGTTGTTAATTGATTATGAGTCTTGTTAATCGATTATTCTCAAAATTGTTTAATCGATTATTAACTGTCTTAATTGATTATCCTAAATCTTGTTATTCTAGAAAATCTGATTTCTTGCAACACAATCAAAGTGATTATCAATCTTTATGACTCTAATTTGATTACTGATTTTATTCCAGATTATGAACAATAAGCACAAATTACAGAAATCAAAAACTCATAGAATCATAAAAACTGAAAAGTAAAAGAGATAGGGAAAAGAAGAATGCTCAAGGATTTTTATCTTGGTTTGTTTGCGGGTCCACTTGCAAACTACATCCAGACCTCCCCTTCTGATCTCGGGAGATTTTCTTCATTATGGAAATTGTTCTTACAATCACACTTCCAATACAAGCAACAAGAACTCCTTTCTCAGATCTGTTGAGCTCTAACTCAGTTTGATCATTCCACTCGCCTACTCGGATACCAACACCTTTCACGATTTTGGTCCTAGCCGCTTTCTCGCTCTATACAAGACTTCTTGCCCTCGTGAAGATACCAAAACTTCACTTTTTCCGGTGATACAAACACACCAAGAGAATAACTCCTTGATTGACTATTTTTGCTGAGTTATGGTGCATACTTAATGTGCTAATATAACTTTGAATCTTAGTTCTAAACCTTCTGCAGAACCCTCACAAGAAGTCTATACTATATGTGATGAAATGCAATTATTTATGAAAAAATGTATGAAAGTAATGCACTCATTTGAAAAGATTTTTCTCTCTTTTATTTCAATGATTTCAAAGAAACTTTGCAAGAATTCACACGTGCTTTCACTAAGAGAATAAGCAAGATGATATAAAGTTTCTAAACTCAAATTTTTGTTTTTCGTTTTTCTTATGATTATCATCATGCACATGGGTTGAAAAAACAGCTTTTATATAAAACTGTTTTTACCTGTCATTAATCCATTATCTTTCAGCTTAATTGATTAACACGTTATGAAAATATTGTTTTTCTGTTATGTCTAAATCGATTAACAACTTCTTTAATTAATTAACAAACCAAAAATCCTGGGTAGTTAGCTACTGTAACTTCCTTTAATTGATTACTTCTTTCCTTAATCATTTAACAAATTCTCACGTGACTTAATCGATTATTAATCATTATAATCAACTAATATAGTTGAAATTATGTTTCTTTGATGCATTATAAACTTCCTATATGATATATGACCATGCAATACATGGTTTTGAAATGGATAATACTTTTATGCACAAAAACCATGTATGCTCGATGCTTATGCATGATTCTACTTATCATATATGTTAGGATGTTATGTCTCATTTTATATGGATTCATTTTAAACTCTTGTGAGACCTCCACCCAATGTTTACCTAACCTAGTGATGTGACCCTACCTAGGGCATACAAAGAAGGGGATCTAATTGGGCTTGGAGGGCCCATGACTCGATCCAAGAGCAAGAAGGCCCATCAATCTCTCAATCAACTCATCAAAGGAGTACTTGAAGATGCAAGGCCCAACATGGAGATCAAGCCCATCAATTGCTCTATATTCATAGAAATTCCCCAAGTTGGCCACGACCAATGAGGGCTTGATTAAGGCATGCTTTAGCTGATTTAATAAAGTGAGGGATTAACACCCTCACTAGTATTTAAGAACTTGATAGTTACCTATTTTACTTTGGAACTTTTATTACTTTGTATCTAAAATAAATATGGCCGAAATTACCTTATTAAATGGCCATTAGGAACTTGTAATCCAGGTTTGAATTCCTTTCCTTATGGGAGGACTTGAAGATGGCATGCAACCAGCAAGGAATTAAAGGAAATCTTTCCTTATGAAGAGCATGAAGGGGGGCGTGTAATTCCAAGGGAAATCAGCCTCAAATCAAAGAATATCACCTCCTTAATTGAGCAACATCATTATGGAAACAATTCAAAAGGTTACCAAAGAGAGAGTGCACGTGTGGCTCAAAAGAAGGAAACAAATTGAAAGTTTCCATAAAGGTTACCAAAGAGGGAGTGCACGTGTGGCTCCAAAGAAGGAAACAAACTCAATGGAAAATCAATCCACACATTAAAAAGGAGGAGGCAGACGAGAAAGGATTAAAAGTTTCCATACTTGTTCCAAAACTCAAATCAAATCAGATTAGGAACAAGTATGCCAATTAGGAAAGAATTTTCAAAATTCAAACTCTTCCTAAAAAGAGAGCTACACGTGAGAAATTGAAGATGAATCAAGGAGGTTGAACCTTGTGCTAAAAAGGGCTGGATACGTCACACAAAACAAGCTTCCATATATGGGAAGAGCAATCTGAGTGCATCAAGGGTGTTAACACCATTTCACACGTTTTTCTTTGTTTGAATCAAGGCTTGAATGCCAAATTAATATGCTTTCAATTAGAATCAATAGGGCAACCGAATTCCCTATATGTAATGGCAAGCAAAATGAAATGAAGCAATTCAGATTTTTGTTGGAAATATTCCATAGCTAGTGAGTGCATTCCTCCTAGTGTTCTTGGTTCAACCAAGCTTGTTTTCTTATCAAGATACTCATCTTGTGGCGAAAATTCCTTAAGGCTTATCAAGAATCACTTCTTGTGGCGCCTCCATCCCTCTTGTCTTCTCCATCTTCTTGTTCCCAAACTCACGGCCAAACACTCACCAAAACCACCCAAAATCCCCTCACTTCCCACGGCCAAACACCCATAAAACACCCTCACATAACCCT
>NC_032020.1:6171089-6178473 GCF_001865875.1 Lupinus angustifolius
CGAAAACATTATATTATTGTATCCACAGCCATTGGCTATCATAAATCTGAAAACGTAATACTCCTAATCACAGCCTCGTGCTATTATTCGAAAACGTTATATTATTGTATCCATAGCCATTGGCTATCATAAATCTGAAAACGTAATACTCCTAATCACAGCCTCGTGCTATCTCAATTATTAAACCAAAAAGGTGCCTCATCATATAAATTGCTTGATATTGTTGTTGCTGTTTTTGCTGTTTGTCACAATTGAGTACTCTTGACCTTGATTTAATCAAGAACACAAAGAAGGAATAGAGAGTACGTGAGGGAAAGACATTCACAAATACAAAATAAAAACAAAAAAAACAGAGAGAAAAAAGTGAGCAAGAGAGTTTTATTACTAACCAAAGAAAAAGTATGTCTAATCTTGCAGTTGATGGAGGAGAGTCCCCTAGGACGGCAACCTACTTACAGTTCCTTCATGAAATTCATGAACAATTCAGAATTCTACAACAACAAATAGTGTAAATGCGGGTTCAGAACCAAAGATGCCGAAACAGGGACTCTAGTGATTTTGAAACCGAGAGGAGAAGGAGACGGAGAGAAAGGAGGCATGATGGAGGTCATAGGAGAGATGACCGGTTGGAAGGCATCAAGGTTAAAATACCTACATTCATGGGGATGAATAACCCTGAGGCTTACTTGGAGTGGGAACTCAAAATCGAACAAGTGTTCGAATGTCACAACTATACCGAAGAAAAGAAAGTCAAGGTGGCAGCCCTCGAGTTCAAGGAGTAAGCCATGGTCTGGTGGGATCAACTCCAAAAAGAGAGGAGGCGATGCGGTGCTGAACCAGTAGACACTTGGGATGAGATGAAGGTAATAATGCGAAAGAGGTTTGTTCCGGCATCCTTTCAACGGGATATCCATAACAAACTTCAGCGGCTGACCCAAGGTACCAAGTCTGTAGACGAGTACTTTAAAGAGATGGAGTTGGCTCCGGCATCCTTTCATTGGGATATCTATAACAAACTTCAGTGGCTGACCCAAGGTACCAAGTCTGTAGATGAGTACTTTAAAGAGATGGAGTTGGCTCTGTTAAGATCTAACTTTCATGAGGATCATGAAGCTACAATGGCACGTTTCCGTCACGGGTTAAATCAAGACATCCATGATGTGGTAGAGTTACAACCTTATGTGGAGCTAGAGGATCTGGTCCAACAAGTCGTGAAGGTGGAACAACAACTGAAGAGGAGGAAATTAAAATACTCCTCCAACTCAAAATTCCAGTCTTCGGGGTGGAAGGACAGAAACAAGAAGGAGGACCCTAATCCTAAGGAGGTCGTGAGCTCTTCCCAAGGGAAGAAGCCCATGTTAAATACTACTCGGAGCTGGGAGGTCAAATGCTTCAAATGTCTTGGGCATGGTCACATAGCTTCTCAATGCCCAACCAGAAGGACCATGGTGATGAAAAATGGAGTGGTGGAATCTCAATCCGAGACTTTAAGTTCTGAGGAGAGTGAAGAAGATGCTGATGTTCCAGATTGAGACTTACTCATGGTGCAAAGGCTTTTAGGGAGTCAAGTCAGAGAAGATGAGGAGAGTCAGAGGGAGAACATCTTCCACACTAGATGTTTGGTACAAGGGAATGTTTGTTCCCTAATCATTGATGGTGGCAGTTGTGCTAATGTGGTAAGCACAAGGTTGGTTTCTAAACTTAACCTTGTGACGAGGACCCACCCAACTCCTTACCGACTACAATGGCTAAGCGAGGTTGGAGAAATGATTGTGAATCAGCAAGCCGAGATTCTCTTTTCTATAGGGAAGTATGAGGATTCGGTCCTCTGTGATGTGGCTGTAATGGAGGCCAACCATATGCTACTTGGCAGACCTTGGCAATATGACCGGAAAGCCATTCATGATGGCTTCTCCAATAAATATACCTTTATGCATTGTAACAAGAAAATTGTATTATCACCCTTGTCCCCAAGGCAAGTAGGTGAAGATCAAAAAAAGTTGAAAGAAAAGATGGATCGAGAAAAAAAAGAAGAAAAAGAAAAAAGAAACGATCCAGAAAAAAAGAATGAAAAAGAAAAAAATATTGAAAAAGAAAAAAAGAAGGAAAAAGAAAAGAATGAAAAAAAAGATGAGAAGAAAAAGAAAAGCTTTATGGCTTCCAAAGGGGAAGTAAAGGGTGCTATCCTTACAAGACAACCCATTTACTTACTCATTGGACAACAATTTTGTTTGAATACTAACTCTAATGTTGTTATGCCTGATGCTGTTAAAAGTTTTCTGCAGGAATTTGAGGATGTATTTCCTCAAGAGGTCCCACGTGGCCTCCCACCTTTAAGGGGAATTGAGCATCATATTGATCTCATCCCCGGAGCATCTTTGCCCAATAGGCCTGCCTATCGGAGCAACCCTCATGACACTCATGAGATACAAAAGCAAGTTGAGGAACTGATGTAGAAAGAATGGGTACAAGAAAGCATGAGTCCTTGTGCTGTCCCTGTCATCCTTGTACCCAAAAAGGATGGGTCCTGGAGAATGTGCACTGATTGTAGAGCCATCAACAACATTACGGAAGGCCACCCTATGGCCTATTTCAGTGAAAAGTTAGGTGGACCTATGCTGAACTACTCCACCTATGACAAGGAGTTGTATGCCTTGGTAAGGGCATTACAAACATGGCAACACTACCTCCTCCCTAAGGAGTTTGTCATACATAGTGACCATGAGTCACTAAAATACCTCAAGGGGCAAGGTAAGTTGAAAAAAGACATGCTAAATGGGTTGAATATCTGGAACAGATCCCTTATGTTATAAAACATAAAAAGGGAAAGGCCAATACTGTGGCCGATGCCTTATCAAAAAGGCACAATTTGCTGGCAACCCTAGAAACCAAACTTCTTGGTTTTGAACACATAAAAGATTTGTATGCCAATGATGCTGAACTTTCTGAATTGTTTAATAAATGTGAACATGTGGCTGTTAATGGATATTATAGGCAAGATGGTTTCCTTTTCAAGGAAAATCGCTTATGTTTGCCTAAGGTATCCATTAGAGACTTGCTTGTTAAGGAGTCTCATGAAGGGGGTCTAATGGGCCACTTCGGGGTCTAATGGGCTGTTAATGGATATTATAGACTTGCTTGTTAAGAATCACTTCTTGTGGCGCCTCCATCCCCCTTGTCTTCTCCATCTTCTTGTTCCCAAACTCACGGCCAAACACTCACCAAAACCACCCAAAATCCCCTCATTTCCCACGGCCAAACACCCATAAAACACTCTCACATAACCCTAATCCTCACGGCCAAAATTCCCCAAACACATTCCATAACATCACAAGTACACCAATCATCAACCAAACAACCACCAAATCCATCAAACACAATCAAAACCCCACGGCCCAAAACACAACCAAACAACATTCAAAACATCCAAAACAAATTCAATTCCAAAAGTCCCAAAAAGTAATTACCATCAAGAATGATCCAAAACAAAAACGTAATCCCCCTATAGGATTACATCAATAAACTCCTCTTTTCCACCACGTGTCATCCCGAAACAGATGGCCAAACCGAAGTTGTGAACAGAACTCTAACCACCCAGTTGAGGGTAATAATTAAAAAGAATATAAAGAGTTGGGAAGAGTGCTTGCCCCATGTTGAATTTGCTTATAATCGGGCCACTCATAGTACCACTAGAATGTCACCATTTGAGATTGTGTATGGATTTCAACCACTAACCCCTCTTGATTTATTACCTGTGCCTAACTCTTCTATGTTGCAGCATAAGGATGGGAAGTCTAAAGCGGACTATGTGAAGAAGATCCACGAAAAGGTTAAGGCCCAAATATAACATAAAAATGGGGGCTATGCTAAACAAGCCAACAAGGGCCGAAAGGAGATCATCTTTGAACCCAGAGACCTAGTACGGGTCTATATGAGGAAGGAGAGGTTTCCTGCACAAAGTAAATCCAAACTCCAACCTATAGGAGATGGACCATTTCGTGTCTTGGAGAGAATCAACAACAATGCTTATAAGCTAGACCTCCCAGGTGAGTATGGAAACATTAGTGCCACATTTAACGTTGCTGATCTTTCTTTGTTTGATGCAGGTGATGAAGATATTGCTGAATCAGATTCGAGGTCGAATCCAGTCCAAGAAGGAGGGGATGATGTGACCCTACCTAGGGCATACAATGAAGAGGATCTAATTGGGCTTGGAGGGCCCATGACTCGGTCCAAGAGCAAGAAGGCTCATCAATCTCTCAATCAACTCATCAAAGGAGTACTTGAAGATGCAAGGCCCAACACGGAGATCAAGCCCATCAATTGCTCCATATTCATAGAAATTCCCCAAGTTGGCCACGGCCAAGGAGGGCTTGATTAAGGCATGCTTTAGCTGATTTAATAAAGTGAGGGATTAACACCCTCACTAGTATTTAAGAACTTGATAGTTACCTATTTTACTTTGGAACTTTTATTAGGAATTAAAATAAATATGGCCGAAATTACCTTATTAAATGGCCATTAGGAACTTGTAATCCATGTTTGAATTCCTTTCCTTATGGGAGGACTTGAAGATGGCATGCAACCCGCAATGAATTAAAGGAAATCTTTCCTTATCAAGAGCATAAAGGGGGGCGTGTAATTCCAAGGGAAATCAGCCTCAAACCAAAGAATATCACCTCCTTAATTGAGCAACATCATTATGGAAACAATTCAAAAGGTTACCAAAGAGAGAGTGCACGTGTGGCTCAAAAGAAGGAAACAAATTGAAAGTTTCCATACTTGTTCCAATTTTCAAATCAAATCAGATTAGGAACAAGTATGCCAATTAGGAAAGAATTTTCAAATGCAAACTCCTCCTTTAAAGAAGACTACACGTGAGACATTGAAGATGAATCAAGGAGGGTGAACCTTGTGCTAAAAAAGGCTGGATACATCATCACACAAGCTGCCATATATGGAAAGAGCAATCTGAGTGCATCAAGGGTTTTAATACCATTTCACACGTTTTCTTTGTTTGAATCAAGGCTTGAATGCCAAATTAATATGCTTTCAATTAGAATCAATAGGGCAACCGAATTCCCTATATGTAATGGCAAGCAAAATGAAATGAGACAATTCAGATTTTTGTTGGAAATATTCCATAGCTAGTGAGTGCATTCCTCCTAGTGTTCTTGGTTCAACCAAGCTTGTTTTCTTATCAAGATACTCATCTTGTGGCGAAAATTCCTTAAGGCTTATCAAGAATCACTTCTTGTGGCGCCTCCATCCCTCTTGTCTTCTCCATCTTCTTGTTCCCAAACTCACGGCCAAACACTCACCAAAACCACCCAAAATCCCCTCATTTCCCACGGCTGTGTCGCTCCAAAGAAGGAAACAAATTCAATGACAAATCAATCCACACATTAAAAAGGAGAAGGCAGATGAGAAGGGATTAAAAGTTTCCATACTTGTTCCAAAACTCAAATCAAATCAGATCAGGAACAAGTATGCCAATTAGGAAAGAATTTTCAAAATTCAATCTCTTCCTAAAAAGAAAGCTACACGTGAGAAATTTAAGATAAATCAAGGAGGTTGAACCTTGTGCTAAAAAGGGCTGGATACATCACACAAAACAAGCTTCCATATATGGAAAGAGCAATCTGAGTGCATCAAGGGTTTGAACATCATTGCACACGTTTTTCTTTGTTTGAATCAAGGCTTGAATGCCAAATTAATATACTATCAATTAGAATCAATAGGGTAACTGAATTTCCTATATGTAATGGCAAGAAAAATAAAATGAATCAATTCAGATTTTGTTAGAAATATTCCATAGCTAGTGAGTGCAATCCTCCTAGTGTTCTTGGTTCAACCAAGCTTGTTTTCTTATCAAGATACTCATCTTGTGGCGAAAATTCCTTAAGGCTTATCAAGAATCACTTCTTGTGGCGCCTCCATCCCTCTTGTCTTCTCGATCTTCTTGTTCCCAAACTCACGGCCAAACACTCACCAAAACCACCCAAAATCCCCTCATTTCCCACGGCCAAACACCCATAAAACACTCTCACACAACCCTAATCCTCACGGCCAAAATTCCCCAAACATATCCCAAACACATTCCACAACATCATAAGTACACCAATCATCAACCAAAATAACATGCTCTCTTTTTTCCTAATATCTTCTCTATGTTCCATTTCACACTTAAAATTCAATTTTTTATATGTTGATGTTTTAAAACTCAGCTTATATAAGGAGTGTTGGTTGTAATATGATTAGATGGATATTGGAAATTCTCCTTGGTACTAACAATACCAAGAAATATCTAAATATAATTTGCACATTTGTCTATAGTATAGGAGTCATAAGTCATAACTCATGTCTTTATAATGATGCATTTCTTATACCCCCAACAATACTACAAATACACTATGATAACAAAGTAAAATTTTCATTGTAACTACTTGTGAAGAAGATCTTTGCTCCTAACCTTGGCAAGGTTTTGATGAAGACACCAACATCACCAAAAAGAATAAAAGGAAGATTACTTATGAAGACCAAGAAGATTAAAGCTTCAAGAGAATTAATCTAAGTCTAAATAGGTACTTCTATCCTATACTCTTTAATATACTAAAGTAGTAATGCTCAAAATATTTTAAAAGGAATTGAAACACTTCAAGTTTTAAATGAAAACATTTTTCACAATACTGTGTAACAAGTTTCTGAAATTTGAGTAACAGGTTACATGAGTGAGAATCAGTTATCCAACAATATTTAAATTGGAGTAACCGATTACTCAAATTTGAGTAACCGATTTCTCTAAGTGAATTTTAAATTCACTGTTGGACAGAGAGTTTGAGTAACCGATTACTCAAGTGAGTAACTGATTACTCAATGTAATTTTTCAAAATGTAACGTTTGATATTGAGAGTTGTTATATTATTTTTTCAGATTTGAAACCCAATGGTTTTCATCCCAAACGAAATGCCTTCATTCCGAACAATTCCTAATCTTTCATAAAGGCACAATGGTTGATTGGAAAGCCTATTTAAAGGCCTTAGAACTCATAATGAAAACAATGTTTTTGAACAACTCTTTCAGACTTTTCTCACAACTTTCCTACACTTTTCTGAAATAGTTTTTTTGCACTTCTAGCAACTTCAACTCGAACATTCAAAGTTATTTTTCTGAGTTGCTTGAAGTAAAGTGTTTCAAAGTTTTATAAACTTAGAGAGCATTATTTACTAAGTATACAAAAGAGTTGATTGGATTACAAGTGTTATTATATTTCATACTTGTAAAGGCAATCCAAGTCATCATTCAAATTCTTCATTCATTGTAATTACTTTCTTTCACGGGTGTGAATAGAAAGGGGATAGAGTTACTTGGAAAGGTGTTTTCC
>NC_032020.1:6178573-6180867 GCF_001865875.1 Lupinus angustifolius
GTAAGGTACATAGAGATCTCAAGGTGAGATATTGTAATTACAACTCATAATATTCAGTGGAAAATCTCTTGTGTTACAAGAGTACTGGATGTAGCCTTCCATGGACAAGAAGGTGAACCAGTATAAAATCCTTGTGTACTCTCTTCTCCATTAACTCTTCATTTTGCAAAGAAAATGGTCATAATTTCTAGTCAACTAATTCACCCCCTCTTAGTTGCAATCTCAGTCTTACAATTGGCACCAGAGCTTCTTTTGAGTAAGTTATTCTCAAAACTGATCCTACATCAAATATGGTCGCAAGATCATTCCTAGGAGAATGTTCTAACATAAACCGATCTCCAATTTTTATTGGAGAATGCTATGACTTCTGAAAAATCAGAATGATGATATTCATCGAATCCCAAGACTTGGATATATGGAACACAATTGTAGAAGGACCCTATGAACCCTTCACATTTATAAACAACGTAAGGGAAATAAAGCCTAAATCTTCATGGAATGATGAAGACAAGAAGAAGGTGCAATATGACCTAAAGGCAAAGAACATCCTCACTTCTGCTCTTGGAATAGATGAGTTCTTTAGAGTATATAACTGTAAATCCGCCAAGGAAATGTGGGATATTCTAGAGGCCATTCATGAAGGAACAGAGGAAGTAAAAAGGTCAAGGCTAAACACTCTCTCTCAAGAATATGAAATGTTTTGAATTAAACCTGGAGAGAAGATACTGGATCTTCAAAAGAGATTCACTCATCTTACAAATAACCTTCTTGCTCTTGGTAAGGTATTATCTAACAGTGACTTAAACTTGACAATTCTAAGATCACTTACCAGAACATGGCAACCAAAGGTAACTGCCATTTCTGAAAAGAAAAGTTTATCGAAAATGTCTTTGGCTGCGTTATTTGGAAAATTGCAGGAACACAAGTTAGAACTCAGCCAATTGGATCAACATGAAGAACAGGAGAAGAAAAAGAAGAATATTTCTCTAAAAGCAAAAGTTGACAAATATGAGTCATCAGAGGATGAATCCGATAAAGAAGAGATAGAAGACATGAGTCTTCTTGTGAAGAAATTCAGCAAATTCCTCAAAAGGAATAAAGGTGGTAGAACTGGACAAATAAGAAAGTTCACCAAGAACAACGATGCCTCTACTTCAAATCAGACTTTTACATGCTTCGAATGTGGCAAGACTGGTCACATGAAGATGGATTGTCCAAATTTGAAAAAGAATTCATATAAGGGAAAGAATGGAATAAAGATCAGAAGAAGAGCATACATAGTTTGGGAAGACAACGATACCAGTTCCGCCTCTGAACCAGAAAATGAGGATCAGGCACATCTCTCCTTGATGGAATCTCATCATTCTGATGATAAAGAGGTAAATGACTCAAAATTATATTCTTATGAATTACAAACTGCTTTCAATGACCTGCATGATGAGTAGTACATCAAACTCACAAAAATGTTTTTAAAACAGAAAAATGAGTTAGATTCATTTAGAAACAAACCTTCATCATCTTCATGTCAAAATTGTATTGCTCTTGAAAACAAAGTTACAACATTAAATCTTGAAATTAATAAAATAAGTAAGAGCAGTAAAAGTTTAAATAGAATCATCAATGATCAATGACACTCAACAGACCGAAGAGGTCTTGGCTATTCAAAAGGCCACGTTTCTAAGAAACCTAGTGTCCCAATTAAGATAAACTTTCACAAAGGAAGTATCCTTGCTCATAAACAGAACTAGGATACATAACTATCAACCCACATGCATATATTGTAAACATCATGGGCATACTCCAAACACTTGTAAAATTTTGGTCATTACAAATGGGTTGAGAAAGGTGCTAACCATATAGGACCCAAAGAAAATTGGGTACCTAATAAAACTTAACATGTTTTGTAGGATAATTTGGGAGTCGCCTGCAATCAATGGTATTTGGATAGCGGCTACATAAAACACATGACGAGCGACATATCAAAATTCTCTGTCCTTACTCCAAGGGACAAAGGATATGTCACATATAGTGATAATAACAAAGGAAGAATTCTTGGAGTTGGTAAAATTGGCAACCCTCCCTCAACTACTATAGAAGGTGTGTTATATGTTGAAGGACTCAAGCACAACCTTCTTAGCATAAGTCAACTATGTGACAAAGGCTTCCATGTGGCATTCTACCCAGATAAGTGCATCATAGAAAGTAAGAATCCTCAACACTCTAAACTAGTTGGTAAGAGAATAAACAATATATATATGATTAATATGAATTCATATTTACCAATAACATGTTTA
>NC_032020.1:6180967-6221940 GCF_001865875.1 Lupinus angustifolius
GCAGTAAGTACTGCTTGTTATGTTTCGAACCGAGTTCTCATAAGACCTATTCTCAAGAAAACCCCCTATGAACTCTTTAAAGGTAGAAAACCAAACATTTCTCATTTGCATGTATTTGGTTGTAAATGTTTTGTTTTAAATAATGGATAGGATAACTTGCAAGTTTGATGTAAAAGCAGATGAAGGAATCTTCCTAGGCTACTCTCTTACGAGTAAAGCTTACATAATTTTTAATAAAAGAACACAAGCCATGGAAGAATCCGTTCATGTATCTTTTGATGAAACCAATGCTGAGATAAAAGATGTGATAACTCTTGATGAGGAGGAACTGCCTCTTCAAATGAAATTTCTATTATTGAATCTACAACTGATATTGAGCAATTGAAAATGAAGGATAACCTACCATATCAAGAGGAGCATACTCATTCAGATTTGCCAAAATAGTGGAGAATTCATCGATACCATCCAATTGGCAATATTATTACTGAATTAAATACGGGTATCACAACCCGATGAATGCTTGATAAAGCTTGTCTTAACATGGCCTTTGTCTCTCAAATCGAACCCTCCAAGATTGATGAAGCAATCGAGGATGAACATTGGATTCTTGCTATGCAGGAAGAATTAAATAAGTTTGAGAGCAACGAAATTTGGGAATTTGTTCCTAGACCTAAAAATAGGCATGTTATTGGATCTCGGTGGGTATTTAGAAATAAATATGATGAAAATGGTATTATAGTTAGAAATAAAGCTATACTAGTAGTCCAAGGATACAACCAGGAAGAAGATATTGATTTTGATGAAACCTTTGCTCCGGTTGCTAGACTTAAACCTATTAGGCTATTACTTGCATATGCTTGCTCTTTGAATTTTCAGTTATATCAAATGGATGTAAAGAGTGCTTTCCTCAACGGCTACATTCAACAAGAAGTGTTTGTTGAACAACCTCCTGGTTTTGAAGATTACAAACATCCTTCTTATGTCTACAAATTAAAGAAAGCNAAGAAAGCTCTCTATTGCTTAAAGCAAGCTCCTCGCGCATGGTATGATCGTCTAACTAAATTTTTACTTGAAAAAGGTTTCAACAAAGGAAAGGTCGACACTACACTCTTTATAAAGAGAATAAATCATCATACTCTACTTGTTCAAATTTATGTAGATGATATTATTTTTGGTTCCGCTAATGAGGTTTTGTGTAGTGAATTTGGAAAAATGATGCAAGGAGAGTTTGAAATGTTCATGATAGGGAAGTTAAATTACTTCCTTGGACTTCAAACCAAACAACTTGATAATGACATTTTCATAAGTCAATCCAAGTATTACAGAGACTTGCTAAAAAGATTTGAATGGATGGTTGCAAGCCAATAACTACTCCTATGGGATCCGGTACTTACATTGATACAGATGAAGCAGGAAAAAACATTGAAATATCAAAGTATCGAGGTATGATTGGATCTCTTTTATATTTAACTGCCAGTAGACCTGATATAATGTTTAGTGTATGTCTGTGTGCACACTATCAATCTAAACCAAAGGAATCACACTTAGTTGCTGTTAAGAGAATCATGAAATATCTTAAAGGCACAACTAATATTGGACCGTGGTATCCAAAAGAAAGTATATGTGACTTGGTTAGATATTCAGATTCAGACTTTGTAGGATGCAAAACTAAGAGGAAAAGTACAAGTGGTACTTGTCATACTTTAGGGAATGCTTTAGTTTCTTGGTCATGTAAGAAACAAGCATGTGTAGCCCTAAGCACTACTGAAGCTGAATATATTGTTGCATGTAGTTGTTGTGCCCAAGTGTTGTGGCTTAAGCAACAATTACGAGATTAAGGTTTAGACTTGGGTTGCACTCCTCTAAAATGTTACAATGCTAGTGCAATAAAACTCACAAAGAATATGGTTATGCATTCAAGAACCAAACACATTGATATAAGGCATCACTTCCTTAGGGACCATGTCCAAAAGAAGGACGTGTGTGTAGAATTTGTTGATACTCATAACCAACTAGCAGATATATTCACTAAACCTTTGGCAAAAAAACCTTTCTATAAAATTAGACGAGAATTATGCATTCTTGATGAAGCAAACTTATCTTAAATGCTTATATATGTTTATATGTATGCTTCATTATATCTATTTCATGCCTACTTGAACTTAAATGTGTTTATTTATGTTTAAAAATTTCAATTTTTGGGTTAAAAATCATTTTCATAGCTTAATTTTGCCCAAAAATAAGTTTTTTTGGGGTCAGTAATCGATTACACGGGAGAGTAACCGATTACAGGGTTGAATAACGTGTTTCAGTAACCGATTACTCAATGCTGCTGTTTGAAATTCTTATTTTTTTTTTTTAGTAACCGATTACTCAAAGTGAGTAACTGATTACTCTGTGTTGTTATATATGTATTTTTTATACATTTCTAAACTGTTTCAAACTCATTTTCCTCACTCAACTCATGCTCTATCTTGCTCAACCCTCTCAAACCCTAAAATCTTCGTTTTTGATCTGTTTTAAGTGATTTTTGTGTCTATTCTTATCACATTTTCACTTCTAAACACTTCTAAACCTTCATTTTCATGTTTAGTAACCTAAATAAAAAACCCCCAAATCTCCAAAACCACAAAACCTAAACCTTCAAAACCGAAAATTCATGGCTTCCACTTCAAAAACCAAGAAGCAACGCACCTCCACGACTCAAAAGAGGCAAGGAATTACTTCTATGGAGTCCAACCCTCTATATTTGGCAAGACTTCTAGCTAATGAGGAACAACACAAAGTGTTTGAAGAACACTTCCATGGACGCATCATTTTCACTCCAAAATTCGGTAATGTTGGAAATTTTGAGTTTGAAGATTTTCTTTTCCCTTATCTTTTACGTCAACAAAACCTTTTTGATTTTTGTTCTGAGACAAAAAAAAAATTTATCCAGAACTTGTGCGAGTATTTTACTATAACTTGAACTTTCGGAAAAATTGTCTTACTTCCTATGTCAAAGGAAAATACATTGTTTTGGATCTTAAAACCTTTAGTTCAAGGTAGAATAACGGGTTACAGGCCTTGTGTGTGAATGGGATAATTATGATCGGAAGTATTTTTATCATACTTTATGTAGACTTTTAAAAAGGGAAATAGAAATGCGTAAGCAACATAGCTTTGGCGAGACAGTAAAAAACTGAGACATCCTATCTGCTGGATATCTCAAGCTTGAGGGCCGTTTGCTTCATTATTTTTTGAGCTATGTCATCTTACCAAAATTTTCAAATCATTCTCAAATAAGTGACATAGAGCTGCAATTGATGTATGCTTTAAAGTTTAACATCAAGATCAATTGAGCTTTAATGATAATGAGACAAATGTGGACTATTAGAGGTACTCAAAGTCATTTTCCATATGCCATCTTCATAACCAACATTCTTCAGCATTTCGGTGTTTTTATAAATGGTGAAACAAAGGTGCCTCTAAATCTTCGAGAAAGCCAAATTGATGTAGAAGTGATCCACAAAATGGGTTTCATCCAAGACCCTCGAACCCGCACCTATAAATATAGAACCGATAAACCGACTGCTGCAGCTGATCCATCTGAACCTGAACCTCCTAACCCTCCTGAACCACAACCGTATGAGTTTCATGCTCAATCGTCCTCATCTTCTCCCATGCCTACAAACCAAATGATTATGGATGAGTTGTTTTCTCTCCGAGGCTACATCACTAACCGGATAGATGATCTCGACTCTCAGAATCAACAAATCCAATATGAACTTTATTGCCTCTCCTCTAGGATGGATAACATGGATATTGATGAAGACAATTCGGAGCATGAGTCTTAGAATATCTGTTGTTAGGATTTTCTGGTTGTATTATTTTCAAAATTCGGACAAATTTTTAATTATGCTTATTTATTGTTTTTAAGTTATTGCTGCATAGTCCTAGACAAGTTACTTTACGATGTTTTGTGCTTTATTATTCCATTCCTAGATACATGTTTGAAACATCTTATTTATGCATTGCAATACTTGCTTATATCTTAATTCATACATTAGTATATGCTATCATATTGATATATCTTGATTATATAAAGTGTATGTATGCTATATATATTGTGCTAGAATCTTTTTTCTTTTCTACTTTTTGATGAAGTCAAAAGGGGGAGAAACGTCGGGGGAAGTGTATTTTCTATAAAATTATTTCTGGCACATTACTCAAAAATATAGGGAGCATACAAGATAAGGGGAGCATACTCAAGTCAAAACTTCAACATATCTCAAAGTGATGTTCTCAAGAAAACTACACTGTCAAAAAAATCTTGGTTTGTTATCATAAAAAAGGAGAGATTGTGAAGAAGATCTTTGCTCCTGACCTTGGCAAGATTTTGATGATGACACCAACATCACCAAAAAGAAGAAAAGGAAGCTTACTTATGAAGACCAAGAAGATTAAAGCTTCAAGACAATTAGTCTGAGTCTATGTAGGCACTTCTATCCTATACTCTTTAATATACTAAAGTAGTAATGCTCAAAACATTTTAAAAGGAATTGAAACACTTCAAGTTTTAAATGAAAACATTTTTCAAAATATTGTGTAACAAGTTACTGAAATTTGAGTAACAGGTTACATGAGTGAGAATCAGTTATCCAACAATATTTAAATTGGAGTTACCGATCAAATTTGAGTAACCGATTACTCTAAGTGAATTTTACATTCACTGTTGGACAGAGAGTTTGAGTATCCGAATACTCAATGTAATTTTTCAAAATGTCACGTTTGGGTAACCGATTACCCACTTACTATAATCGGTTACTGAGAGCTGTTACATTAGTTTTTCAGATTTGAAACTTAAGGGTTTTCATCCCAAACGAAATGCCTTCATTCCAAACAATTCCTACTCTTTCATAAAGGCACAATGACTAATTAGAAAGCCTATTTAAAGGCCTTAGAACTCACAATGAAAACAATTTTTTTGAACAATTCTTTCATAACTCTTTCACACGTTTCTCACAACTTTCCTACACTTTTCTGAAATAGTTTTTCTCCACTTCTAGCAACTTCAACTTAAACATTCAAAGCTATTTTTCTGAGTTGCTTGAAGTAAAGTGTTTCAAAGTTTTGTAAACTTAAAGAACATTATTTACTAAGTATACAAAAGAGTTGATTGAATTGTAAGTATTATTATATTTCATACTTGTAAAGGCAATCCAAGCCATCATTCAAATTCTTCATTCATTGTAATTACTTTCTTTCACAGGGTGTCAATAGAAATGGGATATCGTTACTTGGAAATGTGTTTTCCAAGGGTATAAGTATTAGTGAGTGTGTAAGGTACATAGAGTTCTCGGGTGAGATATTGTAATTACAACTCATAATATTTAGTGGAAAATCTCTTGTACTGCAAGAGTACTAGACGTAGCCTTTGGTGGACAAGAAGGTGAACTAGTATAATCCTTGTGCACTCTCTTCATTCTGCAATATTATCCGCTGCACTTTAACTCTTCATTTTGCAGAAAAACTGGTCATAATTTCTAGTCAACTAATTCACCCCCCCTAGTTGCAATCTGAGTCTTACACTACTAATCATGTTGGTAGATGAAATTGTAAAGTAATGTTATCATCACATTGTTTTCTATTTCTTATTTTCATTTAAAAAAACAATTTTTATTTCTATGTTTTTATCTTCAAAACATGTTTATTATTAGCATTTTCATTTTCAAAATCATTCGCCCTAAACAATTACAATTTCAATTAACTCAATTCTAAATTTTAATATGTAAAATTGTCAAGTCAATGATTTTATAGGATGTCTACATATTTGATAATTATATTTTTTCAATGAAATTTATGTCAATCCCATTTATCAATTAACAATGGAACTTTGCTTATTTTATTTTTTTGTTGAGAATCGGCGAATCAAATGATATTTTTTTCCAATTTTTGCAATATATTAAAAACCTTTAACAGGCTTGTGAAAATTCATAACGAGCATTATGCAATTGTAAGTACTCTCCAAAAAAATTTAAAATTAAAATAAATTAGTAACATACAAGTGCTGTATTATTTAATTAAGGTTACACTAATTTCAAGAGACATCAATCAATTTTTATCCTAAAATCATATAATATCTTATCCATTATTGAACTATTTCAACAATATTATAAGAGAATTAAAGAAAAGTTGTTATCTTGAGAGATAAAAAAGTAATTCTATTACGAAGATGTGTTGTCCTGAACGAGGGAAAAACTCATCGATTGATTTTGACATTTTGATGTTTAAGGTTGTGTATATAGTTTTAAAAAATATTAAAAAATATAAAAATTTGATATAATTTAACTAAAATAGTCGTATTTAATGCACATTGAAAACTTGGTTAAAAAAAGAAATGAAGAAATATGTGGTGAAAATAAAAAGTAATAAATAAATGTGTATTGAGGTTTCCAAAATATCAAAATATTGGATTAAAAAAGTCTTCAAATTTCCAATAAAATGTCATCGTCTCATTATTCAAAATTTTGGAAATGATATTTTTTCATTTTCAAAATTTTTGGAAATGAAGCTCATATTTCATGAAAGGGAGTCGACCTTACTTTACATCTTAACCATGAATTATAGGAAAATCCACTGATTTGAATTAGTGAGTAGATTAAAACTAATAGATTTCCCTAAAATTAATGACTAAGATATGAAGTAAGTTTTTTAAACTTACTCTTAGAATAAGTGAATCCACTCTATTTCTAAAATATAAAATGAAAGCAATAATACAAATATGTTTGTACTTTACTTTTCTCATTTTATTAAATATGAAAATAGAAAATGACAAAAACAAACACTTCCAAGACTGATTTGAATCAAAAAGATGGTTTTTGCAGTTGCATACAAGCCTTTGTTGCAAGACTGATTTTAGAAAGGGAAAATTGAAAAAGAAAATGGGCAGATGGCACTATTTAATTTCTTTGAGAAGATAAGTTTCCATACTTTATTTTCTTTTAACTAATATAATCAGATAAAATTTAAGTTTAACCTAATGACCCCGTGAAAATATCAAATCAACATAGGTTGTATTAAACTCGTAATTGTTGGCTGAAACAGCTTTTAAAAGCCATATTTCCTCATAATACTCCCAATAATTAAATAGTTATCTATATATTGTATTGGAATGACCCCTAAATATTATAATAAATTGTTTGTTCGATTGTCTAAGACTTAAGAAGATAATTATACACAATAATATATAGATCAATTTGTGTGCCTTTTTTTACGCAATCGCATAATTAACTAAGACAATGAATATCACTATAAAAAAGTTGAATTTTACTTTGAATAAGACCAATGATTAAATGGTTGGACTGGACCGGACGGTCCGACCGGTCTGACCACTGACCGGACTTGAAAACGGCTCTGGTTTGTTGTTTTAACCGAATGAGAGTTTGACCGCTTTGAACCGGAGAAAATCCGGTCCGACCGTGTTAAACCCGGTTAAACCAGATTAACCCGGGAAGTAAACCGGACGGCTCACTTAAAAATAAAAAATGGGACAATGTTCTAATATTTTGTTTTATTAGGGTCCAAAAAAAGGTAAAGATGTATTGTTTCAATATAATTATATATAATTATTAATTATATAAAGTTTTACATTTACATATAACTATATATTTATAAATAAAAATTATTAATTATGTACGAAATCATCCGGTCAGACCGGACGGTTTAACCATTTAAGCCGGTTAAACCTAATACGAGACCTCTGCCGGTTTGACGTCCGGCTCCGGTTTCATAACATTGGACACAAGGCACACCAAAATTTGTTGCTACATGGAATGAATAACTTTTCAACAAACAATAGAAGAATGCATATTCACTGAAGAGAAGAAAAAGACAACCTTGATAAAAACTAGAGGTCATTTCTTGGCCGTAGAGCTATTAATAGGGCTCCACTTTACTCCCATGTTTCCTTGGCATCTTGTTAAAAGTAAAGTACCTATTTTGGTCTTTTGTGCTCTTTCAAGGCAAAAGGACACCCTATCAAATTGACAAATAACAATCACTTCTAAGGAGTGGATAAAAAGATAATTGTTTCCATAGCTCATGTTAATATTTGTTTTGATCAAACCATTACAGTAAAATTAACAAGAAAAAGATAAGTGCAACAAACTCATATTTAGTGGGTGTCTTAGGAGTGCAAATCCTCTGAAATACTGGAGAGTCCAGTACTAGATAGAAATGCTGGCAAATGACATCAATTTTATTTTAAGGGTCTAAATATTTTATTAAATTCAAAATTATGTAAAATTATATTATTTTTACATTCCAGTATAAGAGCGTTCAGTACTAGAGAGGATCTTGATTCCTACAAGAGAGTCCATGATTTGAATATGACATCATGTTTACTAAGCAACAACCTTACAATTACGCTAAAGTCAACTTGTAGAGTAAAATTATCATAATCATTAAAAATCAATCAGATTGATAGAATTGTGAAGGATATGATCAAGTTGAATTATATGATTCAACCAGTTTTTGAACTAAAAGGGTCATGGATAATGTGTTTAATGCACAACAATATTTTCATCAAATAATGACCTAAAAGTATAGCTTGTTCAACCCAACAGTTTGGTTTTTAAAACATTGGGTATTAAGACATATAAAATCACTTTATTAGTATATCCACTTGATCATAACATAAGGAATACAAGAAAAGAGTGGAAAATGTTAAGAAATCATAGAACAATATGGATTCCTCTATCACATTTGTTTTCTCAAAGGGAATCTTTAACATCACAAAATGTTTGTAGGGAAAGTTTTCTCCTACACAGAATATAATCAATATACAATAATTCACCATTCTAAAATATTCAATCATCATAACCAAAATATGAAATTATGATATTTAATCTCTTCTCTCATCAAATTTGAGACTCCTTTGGAGTATGAATAGACAACATTTCTAATGAAGTAAACATAAAAAAAAGAAAACAATACTGGAAAAAAAGAGAGAACAAACCCATTATAATTATGCAATGAAGTACTAGTTTCCTAGTCCTATATTCATCATGGATCTAAATTCTTCAAAATCCACAAAGCCATCTCCATTCTTATCAACCCCTTTGATCATTAACTTGCATTCTCTAACACTGCAATTATCAAATCCTAGATTAACCAAAACTCTTTGTAGTTCCTTAGGTGAGATAAGACCATTGTTATCAGTGTCAAAAACAAGAAAAGCATCCATAAGATAACCATCTTGGTCTTTTCTATCTTCTTCTTTTTCATTATTCATGATAACCATGAACTCATCCAAGTCTACAAACCCATCTCCATTGAAGTCCAAAACTTTTACCATTTTTTCAGCTTCTTTTGCAGCCATGCACTTGTTGTATCCTCCTAAGCATGTAAGCATTTCACTCAGCTCAGTGGTTGATATTTTTCCATCACCATTTGTGTCAATAAGCTTGAAAACTTGCTTCAACTGGGTACTCACCTTCATGTGAAGGAATGAAGAGGTTGAGGAAAATTCAAGAGTGGAAGAGAATCTGTTGTTGGGTCTTTTTCTTTTCTGGTTGAAGAGGAGTTTAACCTTCCTATAAAGAAAGGTGAAGCAAGTAGTGAAAGAATGCAACATGATTGAGAGAGAGAGACTAAGAATTTTGGTGATTGATAGGAGCAGTGAAAATAAAAGGAAGTTGTTTCCTTATTGGGCTGATATTTGTATGAGGTATTGAGATGTGTTGCTTTATAACGAGCCGTTTTGGTTAAGGAATTAATAATCTCTTTCGTAGTAGGTGACTGTCCTTCTCAACAAGTGTCACTCCCAATAATCAATTTTGTGACCTTTTGGAGATCTAACAGTCTTACACCATTATACTAACACTATACTAACACATTATTGTTATTCTCGAGATTGTTTGTTTACATAAGGATAACCCTTTCTGAGACAAAACTTGGGATCTTCATGTTTTTTACGAGTCTCTCTTTTTTGTCTTCCATCAGAAGATCTTGTAATTCTGTTTGTTAAATCACATTCACCAGCAAAAAAATTATTGATTTAGAGTGACTCATTCTTTGTGAATTTGAGTGGTTGAAAAGTCATAAAAAATACCTTACACAAAGTGCGTGTAAATTTAATTTTCACAGGGCTATAACTATTACGTTCTCTACTTGTGGTGGTCTTCAAAGGACTGCAACTGGATCAATGACAATTGACAAAACAAAACAGTTTACAATTTCCCTTGGTGGCAGACACCCATCTTACTGGGAACTTGTGTTCCATTATTTCCTTTGGAACCAAATCAGTTATTCCAAAGTTTATACTTTATACCACTATATATTATTTATTTCATTGATCAGAAAAATAAATTATAAATTAAATATATATTAATTTTATATTTTGTGATCAAATAATAATGAAAAAATACATAAAGTAATATATATATATATATATATATATATTACCACAGAATTGTGCTTCCATCAAGTTTTGGGTCTAGCTAGCAGTCATAAAAGAATTATACAATAGTTTTTTTAGAGTAAATTATATTGACACCCCCTGAGTTTTAGTGAAATTACACAAACCGGTGTTGTTAAAACTGTACCGATTATCAAATCAGTCATGGTACTAGTATAGTGGTACAGTGGTTCAACCGTGGTTCAGTAATTAAACCGCATGCCGGTTAAACCGGACATATCTACTTATATTTATATAATATACAAACGTATAACAAAAAAATTTCAAATAGGTAGATACTCAAATTTATAATCCATATTCATAATCTACTCAAAATTCACATAAAGAAACAACTTTAAGTCTTTAACAAATTCAAAGTCTAAATTACAAAACATATATCAATCCAAAAGTATCACTTAACAACCGCAAAATATAAATAAATGACACAAGTTCACAACTCACTCTACAAAACAAATAAATTTGGAGTTTTAACATTTAACACCAATGAGTCAAAGTTGTCTCATATCGATATTATATTTTTTTACCAAATCCTATATTCAGACAGTACTCTGAGATTAAGAAATGTCAATGAGATTACACACAAATGTTAGGAAACCAAAATGTGTAATCTAAGTATTCCTTGGAAACATGTGCCTTGATGTGTTGGAAAGATGGGTCACCGTGTAATAAGTTTTTAAGTTTTTTTTTTCAAAAAAAAATGTGTATAAACCAGCCGGTTTAATCAAATATCGGCCGGTTCACCGGTTTTGACCGGTTTTGACAATTTTGATACTTGGCCGGTTCAACATCTGTACCGTACCGGTTAGGGGTCCGATTCATCAGTTGAACCGGCCGGTACTGTATGGTTTTTACATCATTGATCTGAACTCAATCATTTTATGTCAATTGTACAAATTATTGTATTCCAAAACCAGATCCCTCTTCTTACACTTCAAGCATGACATTTATCTTAATCATCTGTAGCAAAATCAAAATCTTTTGAATTTGAACCAAATTCTCATAACAGACATCATCCCAAACTATGAATCAAATTTACAACTAGAATATTAATCAACACATAACAAGAAAATCCTGAGATAGTGCAGCAAAACTAATCATTTTTAAAAGTGAGTAAAGATAAGCATACAACATCAAGCCTCTTGGTAAATCATAGCAATTCTGACCGTAAAATCTAGGCTTCTAAAATACAGAACTTGGAAGGTGTGATCAACACAAAATCACCACTTTTGTACGTTGTCAAACTATTATTGACAAGTAATCCAAGGCAATTGAGGGCTGAGGAAATTATGAACAAAAAGATTTAAAGGAAAAATATCCTATATCTCAAACTGCAGGGTTGATCTCACCCAAATAATCAACATGACTGTAGGAAAACAGGACCAATTGATAAGCTAAGCATATCACTGAGAGCAACCTGGACTTCATTTGATCCATGTTCGCAACTTACCAAGCTCGAAAGAAGAGGGAAAAAATGAGACAGGTTCTTCTCAAAAGAAATCTCTCCCAAAGTACAAATAGCCTGAAGAGTAGCCACAACAAGAGGGGAACGTGCAGCCAATTCTCTCCGCTTCCCAGAGCCTAAAGGAATTAGCCAACGTGGTTGCCGACCATGAGAAGATTCAGATATTGGTCCTAAACCTGCAACTTCAATATAAAACTCCAAAATTTCCTGACAAAGCCGAACAAGATGAGATTCAACCTCAGCCTCCTCATAATTAGGAGGCTGGTCCGCAACAAGGTTCTGTAAAAATGTAAGGCATGTTTGGTACGTGTCATTCTCAAGGCGTAGTAGTGGAGGATCTTGCATTTGGGTCATAGATCCAAACTCTTGTAGCTTTGAACGCAATATAGTATTGCTGTTGATCCTGTGAGCATGTAATGCTACGTCATGCAAAGCATCAAACAGGACTAACATGGTTTTTGCAGAAAGTTGAGATCGATATAAGTCATAGATTTCCATCACCGCCTGCCAATTTCAGGAAGAGTTAACATCATTTTGTCAAAAACCACACGCTTCTATTATGGTTGGCACACATAACAACAATTGTCAGTACACATAATATGCATATTGTATTGAAATGCAGTGCTGAATGGAAAGATCCACTCCCTCTCAGTTGGTGCATATTTCTAAAACTACACAACTTTGGTAGGGCTAAGGTATTTATAATTAGTGGTAACATCAATGACAATTGGTCTTTATCAATTTTCCATTAAAATAACTTAGAGTCTTAATCATTTTATGCAAAACATTTGCAATGGCTTCCTTCTTTTCTTTTGTTACAGAGGAGGTCTATGACCTGACGTGAAACAGGAAAAGCTATGTTAAAGTAGTCTAAGAGGGGGAGGATTCAACCCTGAGATCAAACAATCCTTGCCTTCCTTGCTAGACTAAATGCCAGTTGAACTACAACTTTTGGACTCTCCTTTATATTACTTTGTATAAGGCATTTAATATTTTTTTGGAGGAACACAACATGAATTTACCTGAACCAATAAAAGCTGAACAGAAGCTCGGCATTTAGCATCTGATAAATATGCATAAAGGTGGCGAGCCCTCAAACTTGCTAAATTATCTGGTGAGTCAGACTCTGCAACATCTCTGTCATCTTCAGCTGTTGAAGCATGTTCATGATTTCTAGCCACAAAGTCTTCACTTTCAAGGAAAGAAAAGTTCGGGAGTGTTGCATTTGCTGCTTCTTTTAGTGACAAAACCACTTCTAACCACTTTTCATCAGAAAATAGCTCCCCAGCATTACTCATCAAACGAACAAATGCAGCAATACCAATGCCAGCAAGGTTTTGATGAGGACGCTTTATAAAGCTTACCAGGAGCATCAGTACCTTTCTTAAAAGTGGATTGACAGTGTCGTAAAAGTTGACAAAAAGATCTACAACCAATTGGAGGGCCAATGTGCATGTCTCATAAAGCCAAGCATCTTGATCAAGCTCACCATCAACCACTACTTCATTAACCGGCGAACTACTTCCTGAGGGATCAATACCATGTCGAACATAATCAAATATTGGAAAAAGGACTGACTCAAATACTCTCTCCCATAAAGGCAGTGAAAAGAGATGACCATGGTTGCGTAAAGTTTTGAACAGGACTTCCAAGGCATTGTTCCTAATCTCAGGTCTGGGATCAAAGCTAAGCTCAGACAAACCTGCACAAAAGAGAAATTCAATAAGAAAATCTGAAACAAGTCAAGATTCTAATTCTTAACATGAAACAAGATGGCACCATGATGTATTAATCATTTGACCAAGTTTAGCAACATAAATTAACTACTTTTCCCCTAATCTTCATGACTAAACAAACTTGACATAACATCCTCACCAGCCAATAAAGGAAACCAGAAATAGAGATGATCATCCTTGTCAGTCCCCTCTCCATTATCTTGTTTCCCCTCTGAAACTTCCTTATCTTTATTCCTTGATGATGAGCCAAGGTCTCCTTGCGCTAGTTTTGTTGCACAGAACTGAAGAAAAGCAACGGCATTTAGGCTAATCTCTTTGTTGAATCTACTATTGGTGAAAGCAATTAGACAATTCACACAGTCTGTGAAGGTGGTGGTTTCAGTCTCAGTGATGTATGGAAAGTAATCTCGAATAATTTTCTCAATAATTTCAAAAGCCAAGAGAACAATATTTTTGTGGTCATCATAAGCTGCTGTTGTGAATACCTGAAACCAAGTCAACAAGCAATAAGTGGACAAAAAAAAAACTAAATAAAACATTTGATGTTAATTGAAGCTGCATGGACAACAAAAGTTGATAAGCTCTACCATGAACATGCTCTTCCATCCGGATTTCACATTGTTGACACGAGATAAAACCATTTGAGAGACACATCTGATAATTAGCTCTCTAATTTCTACAGCACTACTCTTCCGCATAACAATGACAAAAGGCTTCATAAATTCATTTTGAAAATTATAATTAGCCAACTCTTCCCGCTCTAGAAATTTCATTGACAACTGACGTAAGGAATCCATTGCAAAAATTGCAATTGAAAGGTTTGCAGAACAGCCAATGGTTACAAAGAAATCAGAGAGAACATGCCAGATGCTTGACCAAACAAGCCTGATACGGTTCATATTATAGTGCCTGTTACACAATAATCATGTCAAAGAATATAATTTAGACAGCAGCATATAAATATTACTCAATCAAGAAAAATAAGGCATATGGTGCTCTGCCCCAACTTTTCTTTTTCAAATAAATTGGATTTGCACCTTCCGACCTTGACCTTTGGGGGCACTTGTAATGTTTCTCTCTTTAATTAAACTAAGCACTCTGTCAATTGCTTTATTTACCATCTAAACCTTATAGTCAAAGGAAAGACGTAATCATTCACCCAAAAAAAGTAACAAGTGACCTCTTCACATGCAACCCCCCCCACAATGATGTTTACCAGAATTGGAAGGAGCACTTGTAATGTTTTTCTCATCAATTAAATTAAGCACTGCGTCAATTGCTTTATTTACCATCAAAACCTCAGAGTTAAATGTAAAAAGCCAAAAAAAATTAAACAGCCAAATAGAAGATAACTGGAAAAATTCCCAGCTTATAAACAAAAAAGAAAGAATACTGCAATGCCCTGCAAGATCAGGGCATCAAGTGCCATTTGGTCTGTTGTTTTTTTGCTAAAAACCCAACCATGAGTGACAAGAAAATAATAAAATTTCAAAGGAAGACAAAAAGGTTGAATGCAATAAGTTGTCGGCGAGTAATACATACGCAATCTCAACCATCTTTGTAAGGCTGAAAACCCGTGGATCAGAAGGAGATCTCAGTTCCTCAATTGAGACCTTACATAGAGCCTTAACAAAATCAATTATCGCCTCACTGTTTAACTTCTGACTCCGAGTGAATATGCGATTCATTTCCGAGCTTCCAACTTGTTCCAACATATTCAAATTAGAAACGAGATTGTTCACCTGTTCCGATGTGACTGCTCCAGAAACATTACCGCCAATTCCAGCACTATCATATGAACCACGCATCAATGTGGCAGCTGCATACTGCATCCTCCCAGGTCCCTTCTTCTTCAACACAGGAAGAATGGTTGATTTTGCCGGCTTTGCTTTTTCTGAATCATTCTGAGGAAAGGCAAAGAATGTGGCATCTGGTGGAGCTCCCTCTCCAAGAAGATGTAAGTGCTCAAACCGGGAAACACAAGTCAAGATATGCTCCCAAGCTTCTTGTAAGTAATTTCCATCCTCATCAGCTATAGTAACTATTGCCTGTCAACAATAAAGATGTCAAGTTAGAAGTTATATCAAGCTATCAACAAGCTTACACTGGGCTTAGGTATCAGGAGTACAAGTACATCACCACAAACCGAAAAGATCCAACATATAATGACTAGAATGTCTTAAGATGTCATTCCTAGAATGATTTTCAGTACATGTAGCAAAACTCTGCAAGAACTCAATTAATATGGTAATTGTTACATTTTGCAGCAAAAGCGAAGGCCAACACTTTCTTGTATTTTGATTGATTGGTGCGTGTATATATGATGAACGAACTATTAGAGAGTGTAGCTTTAGATAGGGTAAAAATTGGGATACAGTGAAAAAAGGATAGAAACGTTCATTAAAAAAAGAGTGGGTGTGGACTTGAAATGGCAATAACTAAAGAAAATGTACATTTTGAAAGGGGGCACTTAGGTTGTCAAGATTGAGATCCTGCCTAGGCAGGGGAAGATAAAAATGAACATGTATATGTATGTGTGTCACCTATATATGTAGGGGTATGCATACAATTTCATCACCAGCTGCATTAACACTAGTCGAGCCCACTACCATCCTAGCTCATGTTAGATAAAAGAACACACCAGCACTGGCGCTGACAGAATACACTAAGCACACAAATGGTGACCAGAGCAACACCCACCCAGAATAGAAACAGATTGGAGGAGTCATGAGGCCCACAATACAGATCAGTTATCAGTGAAAGTCAACCCCAGCCGCTCAGACAAATGCCAGTTAAACCACCCACAAATTAAAGTCACACCAGGCACAATTCATCACATTGGTATTGAGGTGAGAGAATGATGTTCAATAGGATGTTTATGAGGGGGTCAAATGGATTTGGTTGGACTTTTCTTTTTTTCCTTCTTAAAAATGGGTTGCTCTGCCTCAACTTAAATGGTGGCTAGACCAGATTGAAAAAATTGGCCAGTCTCGATGATGACACCAAGCATGCTCAATTATCCAACTACAATCTCATCAAACCATGTTGGTGTCTAATTAGGATTGAAGCTCCCACAAAAGACATAAGATCATGTTAACTTAACAGGAAGATCACAATTTTAACAACCCTGATTATGAGTAGGAAGTACATAAAACAACGAGAATTGCTAATCAATGACTTAAGCATATTAAAATAATGCTAGAAGAGGAATTAATTTCACCAACCTTTATTGCATCTATGTTTTTCTGCTTAATATCAGCAGGAGAATGCAGTGAGGTAAACTTTGCTAATGAAGTCACAAAAACATCTCTGTGAGTCTTCATGGACATTACGGAAGTGACATGAATAGCATAGCGGAAGCCTTCAAGACAAAGAGATATTACTACTTCATCATCACTTTGATCAAGAGGAACACTGAAAGCAGCTAACATCGGTGCCCAGCACACCTCAATCATGAATCTGAGGATTACAACATCCATTGCAGCATAATAGACTGACCTACAAATTGCAAATAAATACATATCAAGAAAAATCTACATGAAAGGAACTGGAATAAAAAAAGAATAAACATCTACGAAAAGAAGAAACGGTCAACTTCAAAATTCCAAATAAGTGATCTAACTAACATTAAAAGACTGATGAAAAAGGGGGATGCACTATTGTGAACAATAAAGATTGATGCACCGCACTTCAGACGCAAATCATTTAAAAAGCAGATAAATACTAGTAAAAACCTGAAGTTCAATGAACAGATCCCAAATAAGGTTCTTCATGCCAAAAACAGCCCCAGGTTAATGTTGTGTGTGACTAGAGAAAAAAATTTGGAAGACAAAAAATCAGTTTTGTGAAGGATAATATGGGTGAACATACTCGGATTTGCGAGCTTTTTCTTTGAACTGTTCTTGCATATGGCGGATGAGGTCATCACTCGTCTCCATATCTTCCCCACGCTTCCGGATCACGATATTCAATATACTATCCAAGCCTAATAGTCTATTAGGGTTCACAGACTGTCTTTGTTGGGGAGGCATATCATTTTCTTTCATTTTGATCTCATTTCTAGATATTCTCTCAAACAGGGACCTCAAGTACTCATCTGGTAGATCTTTTCCGTCATCAATGCCACGATTGTTTCTTATGAAATCATCAGCAGACATCTGCATAATTCAACAACCAAAAGAAAATAAGCCATCATATCTACCATAGTTATTTGTACAACAATTTGGAGAATTATCCGAGCTAACCTTGTTCTTCACCATAGGATTGTGAGCATCCGTGTTTAGCATTATCACAGAATATGCAAGGACATATGCTGTGTCAGCACTAGAAAATGCCTTAGGATTACATTTGCAGTAACGTTCAGCAAATTTTTCCATGATCCGATCAATTTTCTGTGCCTCGCCAGGCAATCTAAAACCTTGAAGAAAGACCCTGATCGCCTCGTCAAACTCCATCCCTTGAAAGTTAAAGGAATCCACATAGGCATGCATTACCTTCAAGGATAACTCTTCCCTTTCTCCCAGATAATCACCAATCAATGTTTTGTTCAACCCAGATGCATCTTTAAGAAAAGCAGCTATATCCTCTGGTGAATCGCCCACTTTGTTGGCATTGATGAGGAACTCGATTCCTTTCTTAGGCTTCTTATTAAAAAGTGATATACCTTCCTGCCATTAAATTGCATTAGCTTCAGTAATAAATGACTAAATCTAGACAAAGATACATGTGGTTCTCAGATTTACCTGAAGTTCCAGTTTATAAGCCCGGCGTTGCTCGATGTTTGAAACATCAGAGGCATCATTGGTGATTTCAGCATGAGAGTCTGATCCTTCAATTTGCTCTTCCACGTTCCCATTTACCATGGGTAAACCTCCAGCTTCAGCGCTGTTATCAGCTGATTCAACTTTCTTGGCTGAATTAGGATCTGGAATACGCAACTGTTTGTTCATCCAGTCTCCCATTGATTTTAAAACAGCAACCAAGCTTTTCATGGCTTCAAGTTTAAGTATTGTTTCTTGAGGTGGCAAAAGTGTGGTTGTTACACCAGGAGGGACACCTTGAGCAGTTTTAAGAAGTCCATTGACCATCCTAGGAGGAATCCAACAATTAGAAATAAAATGAAGTATACGGAATGACAATCAAGACATCCACACCAGAATGGATCTTGTATGAAAGCAATCTAAGACTACAGAAATGCTATCAAACTGGATATCCATACTCTAACGATTAAATTAACATATTATTCATTAATCAAAATGTAAATCAAATAAATTATATGCTAAAAAATAAAATAAAGGATAGTACACCTCTCAAATATGTTTGGTGAATTGACATCGCAGTCATAGTTGATAAATATGTCAACCAATATCTGTGAATCAAAACAAAGCTTGTCTAGAAATCGAAGAACAATCATCTTTTGCTGAAAATTTGGTTGAGAAACATTTTCTAGGACCCTGAGAACAATCATAGGGAAAAAAACTCCAATTTCTGCTTTCAGCCCAGCTCTAAATCTTGATACCAGACTGATGAAGATGGAGCAAGATAGCTGAAAAACGATCAAAAGAGTAGAAGCACTGTTCTTCAACAATGATAAACATAAGTACTGCTTGATGGCACCTAAAAACCTGCTTAATCACAACCAAATAGAACCATCAGTAGTATTCTTTGGTCTTTAGCATCCAGGAAAGTTATATAAAAAAAAAGAAGAAAGAATAGTGCCAAGAGTGCATTGGAAGGAAAACCAAGAGACACTAACTCCTTATATAAAAAAGAGAAGAAAGAACCATCAGTAGTAACTTCAGAATATTTTGAACTCAAAAAAGAAGGTTCCATATGAAATTCAAGACACTAAACAAATAAGGAATAAAACCACTATACAGTAATAGTCCAAGAAAACTCAAATAATAACATTGCAGAAGATGAAGAATATGCAATTCATACACAGCAGATTTATATGATTTAATTAGTTACTCCGCTAACTCCTGATAAACCAGTTAATTCAGAAATAATGGAAGATTGAAAATTTAGTTGTATGCATTCATTCAATTGTTCAATTGTTTTTACTCATACCTAGAAATAGATTCTTACTACAGCACATGACCTGCATGGTCATGGTAATACCTCAGAATGATGCTTAAGATGCTGTGGGTTTAAAAACCAAGCTGCACAGAGCATATATTGTTTCAGGTGGGGGAAACACAACACAGTTGTAAATAATTACAAATTAATTACTATATGCATAAATCCACTAATCCCAAATACCTAGGAAATTAAGTATGCTTAACTTCCTATGCGCAATCAGAGATTGGGGAAAAAATAACAATATGATTGTGTTAAATCCATAGTTATAAAAACCGTACCGTACCGGCCGGTTCAACCGAAAAACCGGTGAACCGGCCCCCTAACCGGTACGGTACAGGTGTTGAATCGGCCAAGTATCAAAACCGGTCAAAACCGGTGAACCGGCCGGTATTTTACTAAACCGGTTGGTTTATACACATATATTTTTTTTTTTAAAAAACTTAAAAACTCATTACAAGGTGACCCATCTTTTCAACTCTTCTTCAACACTTCAAGGCACATGTTTCCAAAGCATACTTAGATTACACATTTTGGTTCCTAACATTCGTGTGTAATCTCAGTGACATTTGTGTAATCTTGAAGTATTGTCTGAAGATAGGATTTGGTAGAAAAATATAATATTCATATAAGATAACTTTGACTCCTTGATGTTAAATGTTAAACCTCTAAATTTATTTGTTTTATAAAGTGAGTTGTGAAGTTATGTCATTTATTTATATTTTGTGGTTGTTAAGTGATACTTTTGGATTGATATATGTTTTTTAATTTAGATTTTGAATTTGTTAAAGACTTAAAGTTGTTTATTTATGTGAATTTTGAGTAGATTATAAATATGGATTATAAATTTGAGTATCTACCTATTTGGAATTTTTTTTGTTATAGGTTTATATATATATAAATAAATCTAAAACTTGTTTTATGATAAAACACAAGTGCATCATTTGATCCAAACACCTAGTGAAAAAAGGCATTTGTTATTGTTTGTCAGTGCACACAAATTGCCTCTATCTTAAAGGTTTTTTGGATGGAAAGGGAGGGGTAATGTTTCATTAAGTAAACAACCTCCTTACTTGATAATTTCTTTTTAAAGGAGATTATAATGTAGCCTACCAACATCCATTATGCATATTCCATAACTCAATTTATAAATGAAAAAGTTACCCCCCCCACCCCACTCTTGCATTCGAGATTGGGTAAAACTCCAAAAATAGCATTTTGTTGGTTTCCAAATGCACAAGCAGCAGCAAATTGTACAACAGGAAGAAAAAAAAGCAATTTTGCATACAGCAGAATCCAGGAATAGCATAATATTGAAAAGACAATGAGTAAATAAAAGTCACAACTTTTACTTCAAGAATGACATAGGTATTCAATCCTTTTGAAATTCAATTAATCTAATGATATGCTTGGAAGGTTCCGGGGGTGGAATGAAATAGAACATAGTGGAACGGAAAGAAAAAGGAAGGGAGAGTATAAGGAGAGTCCCCTACAATTGTTTGGATTTTAAGAAAGGGAAGGAAACTGCCTTACGCTTGTTTGAAAGTCAAATGAAATAAACTTTTAAAACAAATTTCCTATACTGTACTTTTTAAACTAGTTACTTCTAAAGTGTCCATGACTCTACAAGGGTTAAATAGTAATTTTTTATTTAGAAAGTCTCCCATTCCACTGGCTCCTCCCTGAGTTGGGAGAGAAACAATTTTGGGGGCTTTGAAAAGTGAAGGAATGAAAGGGGAAGGAAAAGAATCTTTTCCATAGTTTGGTTGCATTCAACAAAGGGAAGAAAACAAAAAATACCTTATGCCTTTTTGTTTCCTCTCCAATATTAGGAGGAAAACTGAAGTAGAGAAGATTAACGACGGATTTTTCAGTCACTAACTCCCTATACATTTAAAAATTGTATTGTGTTAGCGACGCCTATAAATATTGCTAATTCCCAAAAATTCCAAAAAAACAAATGACGCATCCATGTCAATGTCATTTTTAATAATGAATATATTATTTTCTCCCCGCTTTCTTTTCATTTTCTATTGTATCAAACAATTAAAAAATCATCGTACTTTCTATTCATTTTCTTTTCTGAACTTTTATTTCCTTAACTTTTCTTTTGTAAACCAAACACGGTGTAGGGGGAATAGAATGGTCCCCTTCTTATATTCTTTTAATAATTCTCCTAAAGATAAAACTCCTGAAAATGTAACACTATTTTATTCCCTTTTGTTCCATCCAACATAAATATCATAAGAGTGAAAACTGATGGTGATTCTTCGTTTATGTTATAAAAAAGGAAAAATAAAGGGCAAACTGAACAAACATTTTCACCAGGGAACTTTGGATCTTATCATATGAAGCTTGCATTGGGATCTAGGTTATAAGCTCTACAAAAAGGATGGGAAAATTCTATTAGAATAATGTGTCGTATTATTTCTTATTATTTTCCCTTTGTATAAGGTGTATATTCAGTTTGCTTAGCTGTCCAGAATATTGTAATTAGTTGCTTATTGTTGAAAATAGTTGGTGGCAGTTACACTTTTGTAACTGCCAAAATAACTGCATCAGTAGAAGTTGCACTACTATAAATAGAAGCCTAGCTTCTATATTTCATTGTATCAAGAAATCATAAATCAATACAATATCAAAAATCAGATTCTATCTTCACTCTTCTCTGAGTTTCTAATTCTTACATGGTATCAAGAGCTTTTCATGGCTAACGCTACTATTGATCCTCCTTCCGTGGATTCACCACTACATCCTTCTTTTGCTGCACCGGTTCAAGCCCTCTCTCCTATGATTTCTCTCCATCTTCCAATCACAAAACTAACTGAGAAAAACTACTTAACCTGGAGCCAGTTCATGCTAGTTGTTCTCAAAGCAAATCGAGTTCTTCGATTTGTTTTAAATCCTGAATTTCCACCACAATTTCTCCATGAATCAGATCGTATTCAACATCAAATCAATCTTGCGTTGTTAAGCTGGGAAGAGCAAGATTAGAATGTTTTTTCATGGCTTCTGAATTCTATCTCAAATTCAATAAGACCTCGTGTGGTAGGTTGCACTTCTTCCTTTCAACTCTGGCACGAATTGCATTCTTTTTGCAATGCTTACACTAAAGCACGAAGTCGACAACTTAGGGCACAACTTCGTAGTGTTTCACAAGGATCTAATTGCATTTCTGATTACTTCTCAAAAATTAAGATGTTGACTGATCCTCTTGCCTCAATTGGAGCTCCAATTACCTTGGAAGAACATGTTAATTTTGTACTAGATGGACTCAATGAAGAGTTTCATCCTCTCATCACTACTATTGAAGAACAAACTCATCCTACTTCTATTAACGAGTTAGAACAGTTTCTTCTAACTTTTGAATCTAGGTTAGTGAAAATTAAGCATAAAACTGTATCTAATGCTTTTTCTGCTAATGTTGCTACAACTGAACCTTCTCCTACTCAATCCCCTGCTTCTGTGATCAACACTGCCTCTTTTCCACCATCTCATCCTCCTTATCGTGCAAGATTTCCCTTAGTGCCTTCATTCCAGGGTCCTTTAGGTCAGATACATAATGGATCTCGTGGAGGGGGATGTTTTGGCAGACGTGTCGTGGTGGTAGGTCATCAGGAAGGTCTTCAGTATATTTTTGTGATTATTGCAACAAACATGGTCATGATGTGACCTGGTGTTACTATGCACCCTATGATACTTCCTACACAATGCCTTATGCTTATGGTCATCACTACAATACCTCAAATTAGTCCTCAGATCCATATGCTTCTTTTGGTCATCCTCCAGCACCACACATCTCAGCTCATGCAATGCCTTCTCATTACTCAAGGCCAAGGAACTCTCTCTATTCCTACAATCAACCAAGAATTTCTTATCATCCCCACTCTTCAAGTCAATATTTGTCACATTCTAAAGCTACTGCTAGACCAGAGTTCTCCTACACTCACCAACCTCCTTATGCAATGAATGTTACTAATATTGTCCAAGATTTCAACAAAACATTTGTGTGGTATCCAGATTCAGGTGCCACAAATCACCTAATAGTTGATCCTTCAATACTTGCTGATCCTACAGAGCAGTTTGCCTCAGATCACATTTACATGGGTAACGACCATAAAGCCTCTATTACTTACCGTGACAATGCTTACTTTAAGTCACCTTTTGATCCTAATGTCTCTATGTCCTTACAAAATTTATTACTTGTTCCTACCATTACAAAAAATCTGCTTAGTATATCTCAATTTGCTAAGGACAATCATTGTTTTTTTGAGTTTCATCCTAACCATTGTCTTGTTAAATCTCAGGCTACTAAACCAGTTCTTCTCCAAGGTTCTCTCACTGCAGAGGGACTCCATGCCTTTTCCAGTCTTGTTACACCTTCTTCTTCAGTTCATTGTAATTTCAGTTCAGCATTACCTTTGTATGCCAATAGTTCCAACTTACCTAGTCCTAAGTCTTTGTCTTCTTACTTACTTTGGCACTATAGACTAGGACATGCCCATGAGGTTGCTGTAAAAAGTGTATTGCAACAATGTAACATTTCACACTCTAATAAAACATCACTTGATTTTTGTACTGCTTGTTGTTGTGCCAAGGCTCACAAATTACATTCTCCAAAATCTACTACTGTGTATGATAAACCCTTTGACTTGTTATACTTAGATTTATGGGGACCTTCTCCAATTTATTCAGAATCAGGGTTTAGGTATTACTTGTCTATAGTGGATGCACACACCAGACATACTTGGATCTATCTACTTAAGAAAAAATTAGATACACTTCTTATCTTTAAACATTTTCAGTTAGAAATCAAAGCCATAGAAGGTGATTGGGGGGGGGGACCTCTCTAGGGATTGTTCATAGAGTTTCATGCCCTCATAGTCACCATCAACAAGGCACTGTTGAGAGAAAACATAGGCATATAGTAGAGACTGGTTTAGCACTTCTTACTCATGCATCCTTGCCTATGTATTGGGAATATGCCTTTACCACAACTGTTTTTCTTATCAACAGATTACCCTCATTTTCCCTAAACCAGTCCTCTCCTCACTCTATGTTGTTTGGAGTACAACCTGACTATTCTTTTCTTAAAGTGTTTGGGTGTGCCTGTTTTCCCTTATTAAGACCCTATAACAATCACAAACTACAAGTCAGGTCTTCTGAATGTATTTTTCTAGGATATTCCACTCACCATAAAGGGTACAAATGTCTTTCACATGATGGCAGGCTATATGTTTCAAAAGATGTTGTGTTCAATGAGTATGTCTTCCCCTTTGCCTCAAAAGAGTCAGTTGTTTCACACTCAGAACCTGTGTCTTCTCCCATATCTCATCCTCCACAAATAACACACTTCTATCCTCACACTACTCTTGTAAATAAAGATTCCAGTTCTACAGATTTTGGTCCCACTGTTACTCCTTTTCCACATTCACCTTCTCCTTTTTCAGTTTCAACAACTTCACCTAATCAGGTTTCCATGTGTCCTTCCTTATCACCAACACATCCTTCTTCACCTGACATTATGCCAGAAACATCAAACAGTGAGTCACCAACAATACACATTGAGTCACCACCATCAAACTCTGAGTCTGTTTCCATCCCTTTTGTTTCTCTTGTTCCTTAGTCCACTCATCCCATGCAGACTCGATCCAAGTGTGGAGTTGATAAGTCATTTGTTCCTAGAGTACCTAGAGTGCTGCTTGTTCAAAGTGAGCCAACCTCTGCCAAAAGTGCTCTCAGTGATCCTCTTTGGGTTCAGGCTATGCAAGAAGAATACACTGCCCTAATGAAGTTAGGCACTTGGTCCATAGTTGATTTGCCTAATGAAGAAGAATACACTGCCCTGATGGAACAGTGAACAAGTATAAAGTCAGGCTTGTGGCTAAGGGTTTTCATCAAAAACAGGATATTGATTATACAAAGACCTTCTCCCCTATTGTTAAGCCCATCACTATCAGAATTCTTCTCACCTTAGCAATAACATTTCACTGGCCTCTAGAACAACTAGACATTAACAATGCTTTCCTAAATGGCATTCTACATGCAGAAGTTTTATGGTTCAACCTGTTGGATTTCATAATGGTGACAAGACTCAAAGTGGGCAGACTTCATAAATCTCTTTATGGCCTAAAACAGGCCTCAAGATAGTGGTTTGAGAAGCTTAAAAGCACTCTGGTTCAGTTTGGGTTCCTCAATAGCAGGTGTAACAACTCATTGTTCATTCACACTTCATCTACATTCAGGCTTTATGTATTTGTTTATGTGGATGATATCATTGTCATAGGTTCCTCTACTTCCCAAGTTAATCAACTCATTGAAAGATTAAGTAATGCTTTTGCCTTAAAAAGGCTAGGATCCATGGAATACTTTCTTGGTATTGAAGTCAAACCTATGTCTAATGTGGACTCTGCTAAGCCATTGCCTACTCCTATGTCTTCTTCTTGTAAACTGACAAAGACTGGATCCTCACCCCTTTGACAATCCCACACTCTACAGATCTATAGTAGGAGCACTTCAGTATGCAACAATTATAAGAACAGATCTTGCATTCAGTCTAAATAAAGTGTGCCAATATATGTCCAATCCCTTGGAACATCACTGGACTGTAGTAAAAAGGATTCTGAGGTACTTACAAGGATCCAGATGATAGAAAATCTATCTCAGGTGTCTGCCTATTTGTAGGACCAAATATAGTTACTTGGTGGTCTAAAAAGCAACACACTGTTTCCAGATCAAGTACTGAGGCTGAATATAGAAGCCTAGCTCTAGCTTCTCAAGAACTCATTTGGATTGAGTCACTCCTCTCAGAACTCAAATTTGCCATCAGTGTCCTCTAGTTCTCTGTGGCAATCTCAGCATTGTGGCCATGGCACACAATCCTATTCTGCATCACAGGACAAAACACATTGAATTGGACCTGTTTTTTGTAAGAGATAGAGTCCAATCCAAGCTTTTGCAAGTTAAGCATGTGTGATCTGAAGCTCAAATAGCAGATGCCCTGACCAAGCCACTCTCTAACTCAAGGTTCCTGGACATAAGAAAGCTGCTTCAAGTGGTCGATAGGTTTTCAACACACCCACAGCTTCAGGGGGGAATATTAGAATAATGTGTCGTATTATTTCTTATTATTTTCCTTTTGTATAAGGTTTATATTCACTTTGCTTAGCTGTCCACAATATTGTAATTAGTTGCTTATTGTTGAAAATAGTTAGTGGTAGTTACACTTTTGTAACTGCCAAAATAACTGCATCAGTAGAAGTTGCACTACTAAAATAGAAGCCTAGCTTCTATTCTTCATTATATCAAGAAATCATTAATCAATACAATATCAAAAATCAGATTCTCTCTGAGTTTCTAATTCTTACAAATTTAGAAAGGATCAAGATGTTTAACAATAAAAAGCATTTTTACAATGTACATACAAACTACAAATTTCTTCAACTGTTATACTATACAACAGCCACCACCCTAACTGGTGATCATATTAAACAACTAAAATAAATACAGTATTTTTTTTATTAAAAAAACTGTAAATGTAGTTGAGTACCTAAAAACGTAATATTTTCTAGTCTAAAATTAACTCCAAAAAAGATGCTCCACCTTAGTAGAAACCATAAAATATCCCGCTTAAAGGATTCTAACATCCTCAACAACAAAATTCAGAGACAACACTAGATATTGCCAAACAACAATATAAATCATTCATTTTTACACAAGCAAAAATGTTTTTCATTGGATTAGTATTTTACAAAATCAACCTCTACATTAGAAGTACACTTCACACATAAAGTACACAAAACATTTCACATTAACCAAATACTATTTTCTACTCCATCACCTTATTTAAATATTATGATATTAAGGAATGATATGATTGTGAAGCAAGTGAAAATATTCACAGTTTGATCACATACCTTTTTTATGACATGTATGCAATATCAACATGATAACTATCTATTACTCAATGGACGGATTGGCTAAAATCATTTTCTACTAGGACTTATTTGATGTTGTAGCTAGTAACCAATATATCCTGAAACCATATAATATAGATGCAGGAAAGTGATACTGGTTATTCACTAAATAGAACTACCAGACAATGTAGCAGCCATGTTTACCACCTTCACAAAAATGTTCAATGCAGAAAAGAAATTACACCTTGTTGTCTATCAATAAAATTAAACTAAGACATATATCTTCTCCCAAATCTATGCAAATGTCATCGTTTAAATTAAGTCCTAGAAAGAAATTCCAGTGAGATGAAATACCTCTCGCTAGTCCTGAACACAGCTCCAGCATTCTCAAGCAAAATCTTCAACAATTCCAAAGCCACAATCTTCCCCTTCATCAACTGCGGATCAGAAGAAGCCTCCTTAGGTGGAGTCTTCATGGATAATTTACAAAGTGCCCTAAACACCAAAAAAGCATCCCTCCTCAATTTGTTTCCAATCTGAACTTCCAAATCATCATCCTTCTCCACAATCTCCCCATCCACTAGCTCTCCTTTCCTTCCCTCCAATGCTGTCTTATACATACTAATCTCCCAATACTTGGCATCCAACATGTCCTTATCTGTCGAATCCAACAAATCCGTTGGATTCGTGGTCTCAACCGTGGTGGTCTCAAATGCACCATCATGCCCAGCTAAGGAAGAAATCTTACCCGGGGTCACAGGGTTCAAAACCCCATCAATGTCCTGCATAATCCTAGTGATAAACCCTTGCACAAACTGTGTCATGTTATTATCCCCATCAGATTTTTCTGCAGGTTCCATTAATTCAGCTACCACAATAGGCTGAATCGGAACCGTGGATGAATCCGCTTCCATTCTCCTAAACACAATAACCAACATTTGGATCAACGACGCTTTCGCCGTCGTCTGATTGACCACATTTTTACTCAACAGATATATATCATAACAAGTTCTCACAATCAAAAGTAAACAATCACCATGAATTCGCAACGAAATCGAAGTTACTGCAGATAAAAGCGTCTTCAACAGAAGCAATTCCGTCGCATCATCCCCAAAATCATGACACTTACACACCGATTCAATCAGATTCGACAGCAATTTCGCCTCAGCAGCACCACCGCTATGGTCCGCCTCACCGCGGAGATATCCATGAGCGATGAGTCTCTGGATCGCGTCAACCGCAGGTTCAGCGATCTTCAATACACCGGAGCCAGCAGCATTGATGAGAGGACTAAGAATCGATTCAGATTCAGCGAGAGAGTACTCTACCGGACCTCCGTCATGGAGCGGTCCCGGCAACGAATTCTCCGGTTCCTCAGAAGACGAACCCGGTGGTGGTAACTGCTTATTCGTAAGCCTCTCGATAACAGATTTGCACTCGTGAGCGAGCTTCGCATGCTTTCGCCACGAAGCGTTCTTGACAATCTTCTCGAGCGCAGGGACGACGAGTTGACTCAGACGGGAATCGGCTTCCGAAGAAGCCATTCCCGAGTTAAGAGCGAGTTCTGATGAGTCGGTAACGCTAAGAGATCTGAGATCTTCGTAAGAATGAGAGAGATTTCGCGTTGGAATTCTGGTTCATTGAGCTAAGAGAGTGAAACTGGTGAAGCTCGAAGGTGGTTTCGATAATGGAAGCGAGTTGACTCAGTGAGTTCGCGGGGAGAATGAGGTTCCGGTGTTTGAATCGCAGAGAAGGTTACTCCTTACTAATACTGGATTTGATTTGAGATCGCGATTGGGATTGTTCCCTATTCAAATGATTTGACATAAATACCCTTGAAGTTACGTAGTGTGGATCTGGTTAAAGTTGTTATAAAGTGGGGGTAATTATGAGTTTTTGTGAAAATGCAGATCTCGGGTTGCCGGAGACATGAAGAAATATAAAACTTTTTTTGTTTTCTTTTATAATAACTACTGTAATTTTTTTTTACTTTTTTATTTTATAGAAATTATAATTATAAATTATAATTGATGAACATAGAAGATATATGACCAGATGGTTCAATAAAAACTATAATATTTAATTATTGTTAGTATAAAGATTCATATATAATATTTATTTAATTATTGTTAATGAAAAGATTTAATAGTCAATCATAATTAACTATGGATGGTAAATAACATAATGGCTTAAACAATATATTATTTACTACTCATAATTGTCAATATATAAAACTTCTATAGATGCATTCATCTTTTTTCCTTCTTCCAAAAAGTAGTCATGAGTAATGACTTAAACAGTTAAACTATAAATTAAATTTTTGGATGGTAATTATTTCTTTTAACTATGGAATGCATGATAATTTCATCAAACTGTTTTTTTCTAAAATTGTACCCACATGCTCTAAATATAGGTCATTTTGTTTTGCTAAAAACTATGGGATCCTTGTTCGCAGAACGGCAGAAGCAACATAGTTACATTGGTAGTTTGGTACATACGCAATTCAAAAGGAAAAATAAAAAGTCAACTAAATCCCAGAGTTATAATAGTGTGCTAAATGGAGACAAAATGCATACTTTAGATAGCTTTAATATAATATTTGATAATAATTAAAGAGAAAAATATATATATACTCACCATATATAAGAGATTTTTTGTTGTCACTATATTATCCAATATTTATTCTTAGTTATTATTGACTTTTAAATAAAAATAATACAAATAAACAGTAAATAATTTATTGACTTTGTATAAATTTTTGTATTGTCAGTATATAAATATTACACTCATAATTAATTGTTAAATTGGACTTCTCCAAGTTTCATTTTTTCCTCATGCATACTGCTTTCTTTGGTTGATGAGAAGAAAATGAGAAGAGAGAAATATACGAGAAAGAGAATGAAAGATATGAGAATTAGAGTAAAATTTGATATTGTTCGGTATGATAAAAAAGATGAGAAACATAAGAGAAGTAGTTGTTTTCTTCTCTCTCTTCTTTATTTGGTTGAATAGAAAATGAGAAGAGAAAAATAGTATTGTATAAAAAATGATAAAAGTATACCTAAAGCAAAGAGAAAATAAATATATAATTAATTACTGAATAACATTTTTAAATATGTTATATTATTTTTATTGATAAACTCAGGAGTTGATTTTTAGTTAATTTTTTTTAAATTTTTTTTTTTATAATTCTAACCTTTTAATATATATATATATATATAAATAAATAAATAAAAGTAACTATCTAAATCAATTGAATAAAACCTCTAGTAACTCAAAATTATATATGTATACCTTAATAGAAGTAAGTGTCGCATCCAAGACTTGATGAATATGGAATGGAAGGCGTCCATCACCCACATTTGGAGAAAAAGGAACTTTTGTGCGGATCATCAAACTAAGAAGGGAGCAAAATCTGTTTCTGCTTTCAGTATAATAGAATCATATCCTTGTGAACTTAAGTATATGTTATTTTTTGATGACGTATGCACTGTTTTGTAAAATCCTAACTTTTTGTTTTCTTTCATCTTTTACCAAAATAAAATATATGTATACCTTAATTTAAGTTTATTATTTTTATTTTTTCTAAGTTTTTACATATTGAATATTATATAATAATTATAATTTTTTAAAGATCTGATTAGTGTGAAATTATGTTATATTTGTATTGCATTTTAGAACATAATTAAGACTTTATGATTGTTTTTAGCTTATATTTCTGTTTGATCGGGTTGAGTGGATATTTTTGGCTATGTTGTACAGTTTGGATGGATTGAAGCCAAAAAGAGTAGAGATTGGGTGCAAGATGATGAAATTCGATGTTGAGACTATGTGAAGACCAATTGAAGTGACAAAAGAAGTTGCATTGGAGTATGGATAGAAGAGAAATAATTTGAAGTGAAGGCGCCACATACACCCACGGTCGTGGATGCTATACTCTGTTCCTATTTTTTAGATTTGTTTTGTTGGGCTTAGCCTAATATTTTGTAATTAAGATAAATGAGAGTTTTCCCTCAAAAATAGAAAACACTTTTCATTACAATTCTTTAATTTAAAATTTGGTATTCTCTTCTCCAGCATGAGTGAGTAATTCTCTTTGTTTCTAGGATTGAGGCTATACCATTTTATATTCAATAAACACTTGTTCTTACTTATATTTCATTGAATGTTGTGATTTGAATCATTAAACAGAGTTTTATTCTTGTGAGTTTTCTGGCCAACAAATTACACATCTTAGATACATTGGGGAAGGACCGAAAGGTGAACGCAACTATCCGATCATTCAGTTATTCAAACTAGAATCCTAATTTATGAGAGTAGTCTTAGGATTCTCGGGGGTTTCTGAAATTCACCTCGGGTTGCTACAAAGCGATTGGATAGAAAGGTCCAACTAAAGGATTTAATTGATAATTATACCACGAGAGTAGGTGTGACTTCAATTGATTACACGTGTCGGAGCTCGAGAGATGATGACACATATCAAAGAGCAATTCACCCTCACAACTTAAAGTTCATGAAAATGAGCAAAACAATGATTTGCAAGTGTAAAGGCGATAACCTTTATCCTAGAAACTCTTCCTAAATTAGATTTCAATCTTTTTTAATATTTTCATAATTATTCTTGTCAATTGCTCAATTGTTCTAATTCAACTTTATTCCTTATTTGAGTTAAGTATAAATTAATTGTTATAATTAAAAGAATTTTCTAGTGCTCTTGGGATCGATATTTTATTACTTGGTGATATAATCGTGCTGATGAGAACCTCTTCAGGAGATCCTTTTTACAACAATCTATCTTGTTTGGTGTAAAGTACCCATGGTTTGATGGGTTGTTATTGAAGGTGAAATTAGGCCGAATGGAAATGTGTTAGGATAAAAGAAGATGGTGAAGATTGAAAGGTGAATGGCGCCACAACAATAGTGTTGATAAGTCGGGTGATATTCGCCACAAGAACGTGGCTCTTGATAAGAATTATAATCTTGGTTCAGCCAAGAAGTTTGGAGAAGAAACACTCTCACACAATAAGGAATTAACGTTGTAGTTTTACTCAAAATTGAACTTAGTTCTATTCCAACCGAAAATAATACAATTATAGGCCAAATTAGGGTTGGTCAATTAGTCCCAACCGAATCCTAGGCAAATTCAAATTACACATAAATGACATTTTAATTTTCCATGACAAAGCCTTAATTCTAAGTCTTGGAATCATTGTATTCTTTGATGAGTAATTCGGCTACTTGGAGTTGTGTCCTCTATGAAGTAATTGCCTTCATGACTCTTGGAATTTTGTGAGACTGTAAGGATCCACGGGGCTTCTAAAGGCGTCGTTCGTCTGCGCATGTTTCCATATTCCCTTCGAGTCAGAGCTAAAACGTGGCTAAGAAATCAAAATGCTGAAGTTCAAGCAACATGGCGAACTTTGGAGGAGGCTTTTCTCAACAAATATATTCCTCCTTCCAACATTATGCACTATAGGCACCTCATCCAAAACTTCAGTCAAAAGGATGGACATTCAATTGCTGAGACCTGAGAAAGATTAATTGAGCTGACCGAAGCTTGTCCTCATCATGGTATTCCACCTTGGATGTTGGTTCAGAACTTCTATAGTGGGTCTAGACTTTCCATTACAATAATTGTTGGACTCTTCAGTAGGTGGTGCCTTTATGTGCAAAGGAATTGATGTTGCTTCAAAGATCATAGAAAATGTGGTTTCTAATCATCACCAATGGACGAATGAGAGAATACATCATCCAAGGAGAGACTCTGGTGCACATTATTTGGGAAATCAAATGGAAAAGGTAATTTCCAAGCTGGAGAATCTTTCCCAAAAGTTTGGAAAGCTGGAAAAATATCATGCTAATACTATTAGGTATATAACTGCAACATGTGCAGGGTGTGGAGTAAAAGGGCATGAGTGGTCTGATTAAAAACAATTCACTAAACCTATACATAGAGCTTGGACCAATAAACAACTTCTATCATGCAATTACTATGATTACAAAGAGAGGAGCAGACAACAATTCAATCCACCGTATAGATAGAACAATCTCAACATTTCCTAGAGGAGCAACAACACTCTAAATCATCAACACCAAGATGAGCAAGGTAATAGGAAACCTATAACATGGTTTCCACAGGTACAATCTTATCTTATTGATCTCACTCTTATAACAATAATGGAAGGTCAGGAAAAATTAGTTGCTAATCTTAATAAATTGCAAGAGGATCACATCACAATTAATAAGAATATTTCAAATATGTTAAATGATTTGAATTCTAAGATAGAAAATCAGACCATCCTTGGAAAAATGTTAGAAACAAAAATTTCCCAACAAGCTAGCAACTTTAATAGGCAAGCAAGGATGTTTCTAGGACAACTAGAGAAAAATCCAAATAATGAACAGTGTAAGGCTATCCGATTAACGAGTGGAAATGAACTCAAGGATGTTCCATGAACTGAGAATGATATACAAGTGGAAGAGAAATATAATGAGACATAATTTCATGAAGAGGAACAAAATTCTGAAAATATGTCTAAGTATGTAGCTCCACCACCAAATGTACCACCAATTCCTTTTCCCCAAAGATTTGCAAAGGCAAAGTTAGAAAATAAATATGGGAAATTCTTAGATATCCTTAAGAAATTATATATTGAACTACTCTTCACTAAGGCACTATAGGAGATGCCTGTGTATATGAAATTTCTTAAGGATATTTTATCTGAAAGTGAAGACTAGAGAATTATGAAACAATTGCTTTAACTGAGGAGTGCATTGCTTTAATTCAAAATAATTTGCCTTCAAAACTAAAAGATCCTGGTAGTTTCTCTATTTCTTGCTTAATTGGTAAAACTAATTTTAATCATGCATTATGTGACTTAGGGGCAAGTGTGAGTCTCATGCCCTTATACGTATGTAAAAAATTGGACGTGAGTGAATTAAAATCCACTACTATATCACTTCAATTAGCGGATAGGTCTGTCAAATTCCCTATAGGCATCTTGGAGGATGTTCCTATCAAAGTTGGGAAACTTTTCATTCCAATGGATTTTGTAATACTAGAGATGGAAGAAAATGCACAAATTCCAATCATACTAGTTAGACCATTTTTGGCTACCTATAGTGCTATAATTGATTTTAAACATGAAAAACTTTCCTTAAGCATAGGGGATAAAAAATTTGAATTTGATATTGCTAAATCTATTAAACAGCCTTCTCTTGAGGACTCAAGTTGTAGGGTTGATATGCTGAACCAAGTAGTGAAAGAGGAACTATGAGAATCTCTTGGAGAGAAGCATGTTGGAAGATGACACTTCAAACTTTAAGGAGGAAGTGGTTGAGGGTAGCGAATCTATAAATGCAAGCTCAACACTCCCCTACAACCCGCATGAGGAGAGCTTCAGGGTCATACCTAAATTCGATAATTGGGAGAATATTTATAGAATCTCAAGATCTGGATATTTGCTATGCGATTGAGGAAGGACCTTATGAACCTTTCACCGTTGTTAATGGTGTAAGGAAAGTAAAGCCAAAATCCTTATAGAATGATGAAGACAAAAAGAAGGTGCAATACAATCTCAAAGCAAAGAACATCCTCACTTTAGCACTTGACATTGATGAATTCTTTAGAGTATCAAACTGCAAATCTGCTGAAGAAATATGGGATACTCTAGAGACTACGCACGAAGGAACTGAGGAAGTCAAAAGGTCGAGACTCAATACTCTCTCCCAGGAATACGAAAATTTCTGTATGTAGCGTGTAGAGAAAATACTAGATCTCCAAAAGAGATTTATTCACTTTACAAATCATTTTATTGCACTTGGAAAAATATTATCAAATAGTAACTTGAAGTTAAAAGTTCTGAGATCACTCACCAAAACATGACAACCAAAAGTAACAGTCATTTTTGAAATGAAAAGTTTATCCAAAATGTCCTTGGCTGCTTTATTTGGTAAATTGTAGGAACACGATTTGAAACTCAGCCAACTTGACCAACATGAAGAGCAAGAAAAGAAGAAAAAATATCTCTCTCAAAGCAAAGGCATATAGATATGATTCATGAGGACATGAATCAGAAAAGGAAGAGATGGAAGACATAAGTCTTTTGGTAAAGAAGTTCAGCAAGTTCCTTAAAAGGAACAAAGACGCTAAAACTTGACGAATGAAGAAATTCACCAAGAATAATGACGCCTCCACTTCAAACCAAAACTTCACATGTTTTGAATGTGGTAAGCCTTGTCACATGAAGATGGAATGTCCAAACATGTAAAAGAATTCCTTCAAAGGGAAAAATGAAATGAGGACTGGATGAAGAGCCTACATAGCTTTGGAAGACAATGTTACCAGTTTCGCCTCTGAATCAGAAAATGAAGAACAAGCTCATCTCTCACTAATAGCATCTCATCACTCTGATGAAGAAGAGGTAAATGAAACTAAACTATTTTTTTCTTCTGGATTTCAACTTGCATTTAATGACTTACATGATGAATATGTCAAACTAACTAAATTGTTTTTAAAACAAAAAACTGAGTTAGAAGTATTCATAAATAAACCATCATCTTCCTCATGTCAAAACTGCATTACTCTTGAAAAGAAAGTTTCAACATTAAGTCTTGAACTTAATAAATTAAACAAAAGTAGCAAAAATTTGGACAAAATGATTAAAGATCAGAGACATTCTACAGTCTAACGAGGTCTTGGCTATTCTAGCAGCCAAGTTTCTAAGAAACAAAATATCTCAACGAAAATAAACTTTCAGAAACAAAGTATACATGCATTTGATTGTAGGAATAATAAAACTAGGATACATAAGCATCATCCCATATGTAATTATTGTAAGAACCATGGGCATACACCAAATACTTGTATGATTAGAAAATATGGTGTGCCCTTAGGTCACTATAGATGAATTGAGAAATGTGTTAACCATGTAGGACCCAATGAAAATAGGGTACCTAATACTACTTAACCTATTTTGCAGGATAATTTGAGAGCTGTCTGCAATCTATGGTACTTGGATAACGGCTGCTCAAAGACATGACAGATGACAAAGATAAGTTCTTTGTCCTTACTCTAAGGGACAAAGGCTATGTTACATATGATGACAACAACATAGGAAAAATACTTGGAGTTGGTTGAATCGGTAAGCCACCTTCAAAAACTATAGAAGGAGTATTGTATGTTGAATGACTCAAACGCAACTTGTTGAGCATAAGTCAACTATGTAAGAAAGGATTCCATGTAGCATTCTACCCTGATAAGTGCATCATTGAAAGTAAGCATTCTAAAAACTCTAAACTAATTGGTAAAAGGATAAATAATATATATGATTGACTTAGATTCTTCTTTACCAATAAAATGTTTTGTTGCTAATAATAATCAATGAACCTTGGTAAATGATCACTGAATATATTCAATGATGGCATTTCCAAAGTCTTAGAATTATTCTTTAACTCTTAAAAACTATGAAATCCAACATAGAAAGTTGAAGATAATATTTTCAAGGTGTTTTGAATATGAAATAATTAATTTTCCACACTTTATGAAGAAGTCTTCTTATTCACTATATAAAGGGAACTTGTGAGGAATATATGATAATTGAAGGTTATTATGCGTGTTCCTAACATGCACAATGTAAAATATGGATATATTTGTATCAATATTTACATGCTCCCATTTAAAAGCAATAAAGCAAAAATGTCTCCAATCAATTCAGTTGCTAATTTTTATCAATCACACATCATTATCATTTAAAGTGTTATTTTGCATTTAATATTATTTTTATTTTTTGGTACTAGGAAAAAAATACAATTATATTCCACTTAAAAGAAAATATGCAAAATTAAACTATTTAATTTAATTAATAATATTTTCTCGTCCAAAATGTCGCTCCTTGATTTTCGGCTGCACAACCTTATTAGAGTTGCCACTACATTTTTCAGTAAAAAATCTATAAAAATATTTTGGCCCAATCGCGTTGGGCCTTGGACTTAGATATACAGGTTCGGAAGTCAATTACAGACTAGGGAAGATATTATCACCCTAGTTTCCCGTTTGAATGATACCTTGTTATATTGCATGGATTATTAACTATATGTTTACCCAAAAAGAAAATACTTTATTTTATTATTATATCTGACAAGATATGATCTTGGTCTGACGTATCCCCCTTGGAGAATCAAGACTATGTACTTCTTTGGGTAGAAAAAAGTTTGTTGGTTGAATTATTTTTATTTCTTAAAAGAGGTATCGTTTAAATTAATTTTTTAATGAGCATATCATAACTCTTCCATCCGATACCACATATCATATTAAAGCTTGGTTTAGAAATTCCAAATTTTTTTATTTTATTTAAAATCCCTTTTTAAAATATGAGCGAAACATAACCCTTACGTCCGATATTGTATCTCCTATTAAAACATGGTAAGAAATTCTATTTTTTATTTTTTATTTTTAAAAATCTTTTTTGGATGTAGAAATATAAATAATCCTATTAATTTTGAGAAAGTGAAGTGTTGCCCTTACATCCAACACCGCAACATACCTTAAAATTAGGATTAACATATTTCACACAGTCTTGTATTAAAAGATTTTTATTTTTATGTAATTATAAGAAAAACGAGATTTCGAAATAAATTAAAAAAATAATCTAATTGCATACTTTATTTATTTTAATGGTGAATGTATTAGAATCATTGTTATGGTAATTATTAATGGAAAGACGTAAATAGATAAGAACAAAATTCAATGGGTGAAATTGTGTACCTGTATTGACTCCAAGCCTGAAGTCGGTGCCAACTTGTATTTCAACAAATTATGTTGGCCTAATGTCTGCTATGTTGAAACCAGATTCCAAAACAGGTTTGCAATCAAAACCATTTGAGCGAGAGAGAAAAGAAAGAAGCTCCGGGAGTGTTGGAGATTATGTAATTTTATGGTTTTTTTTCTGGTATCCTCTTTTGTATGTTCTATGAGAGATTTTTGGATTATCGTGGATGATATGGGTATTTTTAGATGTGGAGCGTTTGAATGGATTTTGTTGAATGATTTTTTTGGGTTATTGTGTATAGGAGATTTTGTGGTTGTTGTGGATGAGATATTTTGAGGTTGTTGTGGATGAGAGATTTTGAGGTTGTTATGGATGATATGGATTTCTTGAGTATGGAAGATGATGTTTAGGAGGAAAATGATTGATGAATGTGTTTTTTCTTGAGAGAATTGTTGAGGATTATTGGAAATATATGAAGTATGAAAGACTTTTTTTTTTGATGAAATTTTTATGAATTTGTGGGTGAGTGAAAGGTGGATGTGAAATTGATGAGTGAGTTGTTAGGTGGGGGATTTTGAGGTTGTTGTGGATGATATAGATTTGTTGTGTATGAGAGATTTTTTAGATTGTGGGTTCCGCTTATTTATTTTTTCTCCTCTTTATAGCCAAAAGAAAATGCCATGTGCAAAAATAGGAGAGAGCATAATCACTAATTAATTCATAAAGAGAGAATCAAGGTTGAAATTTGATTATTTGCCTAATTCCTAATCAAATATTGATTGCCATCATCCTTTAATGCCAATTGTAGCAAACACCTAAATTGTTACTCAACTCATTAATTCCATGCTTTTAATTACAACATCTCAAATTGTAACACGACCCATTTCAAATCAGTGTCATTTGGAAACTAATGCTATTAATATCCTATAATTAGAATACATATCAATCAAGACAAGAATCTTCCAAATTATGAGACAATGTTTTAACATTAAAATCTGATTTGGAAAATTAAAATTAAAATAATTTGAATTTACATTATTTTGTTTTAGGACACTTAAAGGGGTTAACATCTACTGTCCCATACTTTGTGTGCCAAAGCATGGGATTGGTCAGAAATAAAATTATTAAATACAATAAATTAAATATTTAAAAAAACTTAATAATCTTTTTATATTTATTTTTTAGTCCTAATCATTATTAACTTTATCTTCTTTAACTCTAAAAATCTTTTGGCTTCCACTTCCACGTTACTTCACCTTATGTTCTCCATTTTCTCTCTTTACTTCATTTCACAAACCTTGCCATTTCTTTTTTCAATTACTGTGTATGCAACTTCACTTCACCAACTCTACTTCACTTGGTTCTCACAAGACATTTCTCTTTCTGGTTTTCATTTCGTTTCTGGTGCAGCTCTACAAACATTTTTCTACTTACTTCTTCCTTTTCTTCAATCTCTGCGGTTTTCATTCAGTGAAGGTATTGATTTCTGGACTTGTTATTAGTTTTTTAGTATCAGTGTGTATGAATTAAAGAAAATGACAAACTTAGTTTTCTCTTAACTTTCCTTAAAGTTTGGTTTTTTTTTTTTGATTTGGTTTTGAAGTTTTGGATTTTCATTATATGGATAAAACATTGTAAGTCATTTTGCAATTACATATCTGAGTTTGGCTGAAAATAATTGTTCTTTATTCATGTTGTTATGTATTATGACAATACTTGCAATTGTTGATAGTAAGGTTTCAAATGCATTAGGGTTTAGTAATTCTTGTAAATGTTTTTTAACATTGGTCACCATGTGTTTGACATAATACCTAAATATGAAAAAAAAATCACTTTATGGGTTTTTCTTTGTGTTTTTGACTAATTGTGTTAAATTTCAATAGTCGGTGTAAAAGTATATTGCTAACTTTGTGTTAAATTACTTTGTTCTATCAATGTTAAATTTGTTCTTTCTTTTATTGCACGAGATGTGGTTCATTGTGAATTCAAAAGTATAATGATAACTTCAAATCAATGCTAATAAATCTGGGAGAACTGAATCTTCTTCAATATAAAAGCAAATGAACATCTAACATAACAATAACACTATGTGTGATATTTCAAGTTTGGAGCTGTATAACTCAATAGTTTTACATTGATGTATTAAACAATTTTCTTTCTTAATCCAATTCTTTGTGTGCGTCTCCTTTATTTAAGTAAGAGCAAGTATTGACTATGTCTGAAATTTCAAGTTTTAACTAAGAACAATTCCTTGTAATGAATGAGGCATGTGTAATGAATAACACATGTGTAATGAATGAGGCACAAGAGTATTGAAGAATTTGGAACATTGCCAACATAAATGAATACAAGAAAATATTTAACAACATCCAAATTTCACAACCAAACAACATCAAATTCATACTTAAAAGATCTATTTCTATACCAAATGACATCATTGTTCTGTGTTAATGTTCATTTCAAGTTTGTAATTTATATATATATATATATATATATATATATATATATATATATATATATATATATATATATATATATATATATATATATATA